>NC_055979.1:17539509-17899509 GCF_018492685.1 Alosa sapidissima | reverse complement strand
ACACACACACGCACACACACACACACACACACACACAAAGGCACACGTGTCATACTCTCTCTCACACACACACACACACAAATGCAAACACACAATACCAGAAACACACAAAGGTACACACACATCTCTCTCCCTCTCTCTCTGGCTCCCTGACAATGATGGACCACTGCCCACACCCTTCCCCAGCACACAAGAGAGTGATTCTCTGGCCAATGGCAACGCTGGAAGTGCAGGACCCCTCTGAATGCCTGCCTGATTTCTTCCTGTTATTCTGAAGCCTGATCTGATAAGGCCTTCACCAGCAACCTCATCATCACACACACACACACACACAGCTATTCACCTCAGCTGCTAGACACACATACGCACACACCATACACACACACACAAACACACAGTCAGTTATTCACCACATCAGGTCGACACACACACACACACATTTGCACACCAAAGCAAACTGGCACATGTGTGGACAGACAACTGAAACAGAAACCAACATTCACAACACACACACACACAGCCAATCTATTGCTTAGACATGAATGCACAGATATATATAAACACACACACATCAATCTAGTGCTGTAAGCACACACCTTCTCTCTCTCTCTCTCTCTCTCTTACACACACACACACACACAAACACACACACACATATATATACACACAGACACACACACACACACAGAGTCAATGTGATCCTTGGACATGCCTTGGTCTTTTCTGTGGTTGTTTTTCTGGCCGGGTCGGCAGGGTGCCTTTGCCCCTCATTGTTTTTCTAATAATTCCCCATCTGGCCAAAATTAGTCTGACCGGGTCCAAGATGGCCGACAGCCTACAGTGGGTGTATCGGACTGGGGCCAAGATGGCGACCATAAGGGTTGCAGGAGAGGGAGAGCCAAGAACATGCTCCAGAAGGACCCATTTAGACTATATTCACTTCTCTTGGCCTCCTACATGAACACCGAATGGGCCCAAAGAGTTTTTGTTTCATCAGTGGGGTTGTTCTTGGATCTGTTGCCTATGTGTGTGTGTATGTATGTACTGTACATGTATGTAGTGTGTGTGTGTTTGTGTGTGTGTGTGTGTGTGTGTGTGTGTGTTTGTGTTTGTACATGTAGATGTGTGTGTTAGTGTGTGTGTGCATTTGTGCGTGTGTGTGTGTGTGTGTATGTATGTGTGTGTGTATGTACATGTATGTGTGTGTGTGTGTGTGTGTATGTATGTGTGTGTGTATGTGTGTGTGTGTGTGTGTGTGTGTATGTGAGCTTGTGTGGAGATGAACAGTTAGAGGAGGAGGAAATCTCTTCCCATCCCATCTGTGTTGGGATGAGTCGTAGGATTGCAGGCCTTCCGGCCTGTAGGACTGTAGCACTGAAGGCCTGTAGGTGTCTCAGCCACTCTGGGGCCACATCTGCTCTTGTGGGGTCCGTAATGAGATATTAATTACAGCGCAGAGATGATCTGCTGTATGTAATGAATGTCTTCATCTTGGGGTAGGCTAATCCCTGGGACAGCCAGAGGCTTAATTAAACAGGGGGAGTCAAAAACGTACAACAACAGCACAATAGAAAAAAAAAACGCTCCCAGCAGCCCTGCTCTCAAAACAACAGCATATGCTCTGTTCCTGGTATGGATGCACGCCACTATTTAATGGAAAAACAATGCAATGCAACAATTCAATTTAGATGGTCCTCCTGATAACGCAACATGGAAATCTCTACAATATTGGTAAACAATGCCATCAGGGAAGAAACATTTACAGTGGTTTGTATAGAAAACATAAAGAAGCTGTTGTTTTAATTAATTAATCTTTTTTAATAGCTAGACGGTCAATAATGTAAGAGTCCACAATATGTTTGACTGCCAATAAACTGCTAAAATGACATCGACCGCACACCATGAAAGAGTAGGCTAAGGGCGCCCTCTGGTGTAAGGAGTCACTAAGTAAAACAGGGATATGCCCGGGCAGAAAAAAACAAGTGTTTTACTTATACTTACTATACTTATCAGTGACTGAAAGCAATGCAGCACTTTTTATGGTGATGATATTCAAAGTTCTTGAATCGTGAATGTATTAGAATGATATATTAATAATAATCTGGAAAAAGTTATTATTACGAACATGAATTTACTCCGAAAACTTCCAAAAGACGCACTTAAAAAGCACACGACTTGACGTTAATGATTTCCTCTCAGTAGCCTATGCTAATTGTTACACCCGCATGTTTAGTTATTAAAGATGCTGTGGAGATTGCTGGCTAAAGATAGGCCTATTTCATTTCCACTCACTCTTCGACATCACCGTTTTCTCTGTTAACTCTTGGGACTGGTGAGGCAGGGAGTGTGGCTTTTTTTATTGCCACGCTAGGCGACAGAGACGACCTCTGGCTTCTCCAATCATCGGCAGAGGTAAGCTTCAGTTCTTTTATTTATAATTTCTGTCCTATGGTAGTTTGCATTATAGTAATATTATTATGTTTATGTATACTTTGGTTTTGTTGGCACAGTATAACGCTTAACTTATCCCCCTACTACATTAAGTTTCCTCAGGTTACAGCTGTTGTTTCATATGCAATAGAGTCAAGCTAATTAGCTCGACGTGCTGTAGGCTACCCATTGTTACTAGCAGAGATGAACTTCTGTGAATATTATAACATGGATTTTTATACAAATATAGTCAAAAAGTGGGTTCCGTTACTGAACAGTAAACGTTTAGCTGAAGCCAGCTGCCAAGATAGTTTTTATTATTATTATTATCATTATTATTATTATAAAAAAAAATCATGCAGCTATCAATCATGTATGCATAAGATGAAGTCTTACATTTCACCTTCTTCTCAGATATGCCACATTCAAGGCCAATAAGGACTCAAATGATCTGACTTCCTCTGTGAGCTCTGATGGACACGATGAGCAGCGATGGCTTTCTCAAACTGGCTGCAAGAGGCAAAACCCGTACCTCGGCAGAATCTGCTTTCACATCCTTTGCTGAACTTGTGTGGCCCCAGGCACTTGGTTGGCAGAAAAATTGCGGCTTGACTGAGATTTGGTACTTAATTTAGTTCCAATTGACAACAAATAAGCAATTCAGTAAACACACGCACGCACACTTACAAAATAGGAAATAGTCATTTAAAAGTCTTTATCAGAATCAGAATTGGGGGAAATTTAACTATGTGAACAATTAACAAGAACTAAGACCCAACAATTCTAGTCAGAATATGAGCCTGATATTGCTCCATTGGGATGTGATTATGGGGCACGTTTCAACTGATACAGGAGGCGAATCCTGTAGGAAGAACACCCGAACCATCCTTCTCCACAATTGCCTTAACATTGTTTTCTGGTCGTTTTTTAGTTATTGCACTGTCAATATCTTCTACAACAGACGCAATGGCGAAATCTACATGTCTACCTTCTAGCAACATCGTTTTTGTTAGGGAGAACCGGGATGAATGAAACACTTTGTAATTAAATGTCATTTACAAAGATACCATACTGAAAGCTAATATTTTGTCACTAGCAACCTTCTGTTTGCCACTAGCAAGCATCTGTCCTCTGTCAAACACAGTTGCATTTTCAGCTCTGAACAAAATTGTTCTTCTGGTCCGAACCGCTCTGCTTCCTGACCTCAAATGTTGTGGGCGGGGCTAAGTTCGGCTGGCATCCAGGTTAAACAACTCCATAAACACACACAAAATAGGTGAGAGTCATTTAAAAGTCTTTATTAGAATCAGAGGTAGGGGAAATGTAACTATGTGAAAATTAACTAATACAACACAATAATTCCCATAACACACACTCAAAATGAAAAATAGTCATCAGAATCAGAAGGGAAGAATACTGGTGGTCCAGAGCTGTGAGTATCCACAGGCAAAAGGAAGCCTCTTCCGCCACCACCCCACCCAGCCAAGGACACAGGATCGCTATCTATCTTCACTGTAAGCAGCCCTAAGGTGCTTGAGAACAACATCGCCCTCAACAATGAGACCTTGTTTTAGTGTATGGTAAATATCAATAATAATTCTGAGAACACTCTTTGGTAACAGTACTACAAAAAGAACACATTGAACAAGAACAGAAAGAACTATTTAGAACATGTGTGCATACAATGCTATCCAGTATCCAGCACAGTTCAGTCTCAGTTGTATAGGGACAATAGCAACAAGTGCAAGCCCAGTTGTACACATAACTTCTTACAACAGAGCAAAGCACCTTGTCATTTCCAGGTATTTAAAGGTAAACTCCAGACAGGTATTTAGCAGACAGTTTTATCCAAAGCGTTGGGAATCGAACCCTGGGCCAACCGCAGAGTGGCGACCTGCTGCATCGCCATTTGGTGGCTGAGGTAGATACTGATTTCCCTGTTCTTTCGACAAAATCCACACCTATCCAGAGAGCTCCAATTGCTCTTGCTGTTGCTGGCAGGACTGCTGCGTGCATTTCTGACATATGTAGTGATGGTGGTGGTGGTCTAGTGGTCAGGGATCTGAACTTCCACAATGGAACACTTGAAGGTAAGTTCAATTCGAGGAGCTGCCACTATTGTGACTCTGAGAAGGTCACTATGGGTACATGCATTGTACTGAGAAGCTGTCTCTGGAGCCAACTCTGTCCATACAATAACAATTTCATTACATTTCCTTTTTATGTCATTCCTGAAAAGCAAAACGAAAAACTGTAATGTGCCAACCAAGTCATGTTTGATTGTTCACTGAATGACATAACAGGACCAGAATGCTCTGCAAGTGCACAGAATGTTTTTTTTGTAATAACTGTGTTAATTAGTTGTTTACTTTAATGACATGTTTAGTAATATCAGCCATCAGGTAATTTATGCCTTAAAGTGTGTTCCAGTTAGTGCCACCCTTGCCTGCTGTTCTGTGCCAGGGTATAAAAAACCTTTGCCATCCTGCATTAGTGTCAGTCTGTTGTGAAGTTCTGTGCATCTGCGAAAAAATGGAATCCAATAAATAATGGAATTTGGCAGTAAAGCCAAAGTTTTCCCCTGTCTGCGTGAAGTGAATGCTACAATACTATATGATTTCTAGTTCTAGGCCTACTGCAGTATATATTTAGCCTAGAAATCTAGACGCACGCTAGCGGTATGGTTCTGTAATTCCTCTATTAGCTACACAAATGCTGTTTCGTGTTGTATTAGGTGTTTTTGCTACTTGGCTGCGTAATGATCATTATAAGTTGCCATGGCAGTCGCTTAAAAGATTTGGTCTAGCTGGGAGGTAATCACACACAGGAACAAATTAGCATACGACTAAGCAATACACAATAATCAAATCGAATAAATAAAATAGTGTAGCCTACATTAACACCGTAGTAGCACACTTGATAAAGTAAATACATAATCGTCAGCTCCTGCCATGAAGCCGGAAACATAGCCTACTAGCAACAACACATTGCAAACGGGTTGCTTTCTCCCAGTTAGCTATTAAAACTTGACCAACATAGCGTTAACCACTTGCAACAGGCTGCAACGTGAGAAAACTGACGCGCAACATTGAACGAGACAAATCTTAATAACACATTCAATCTTATGCATCATTCAGTACCACGGTAAATTACGATAAAACTCATGGTATAGGAATATGCTATACCCTATAGCATATTGCAGGAGTGATTAAAAAAAGTCAGGAGCTGACCTGCGGCTGACAATGGGGCTTGACCTAACAGCTCGTGCAGAGATGTGGGGCTTGACTTTGCGGCTCCTCTTACTGGCAACGAGCACCACCTGCAGTGTGGGACAGTAGGCCTACGTTATGCCCCTGTACGGGATTCTGTATGAGAAAACAGATACAATTGAGAGGGATGAGCTTGTGGTTGGTGAATATTTTATTTACTATTAGTTGCAGTCAGTGTATCATATTCGTAATGCATTAGTCCCAGAATAAAACTGCAAGTTCAAGAGGCATTCCACGTTCACTATCTTACGACGTCACGTCGCAGACTGCGCTTTTATTACGTCATTAGGATTCTGTTGTTTACGTGGAATGTTAGTTGAGTTTACAGTTTTATTCTGAACATTACCTGGCTGGTGTGCAGACGGTTATCGGCTACATATCAACTGACTTAACTCATAAGGTGTGTGTTTGCCCACATGATCATGGGTGCAACGGTGGTCGAAGGTAAGAAAATAATGGAATGCTACTCCTAGGCCATTTAAATATTGACTGATATTATTTTCAGCACATCCTAATTTTTCAATCATGATTTCAGGTGAGCCACGCGGTGGCGTACCTTCATACATGCCACCTTCATTGGAATTTTCTGAGGCCATGATGATGGATCAAAACAATCCATTCAAGCTCTTAATTGATCAAAAAAAAGTAAGTGTGGCTAAATAACGGAACAAAAATCATAATTTTAGGTATTTAGATTTGAGTCGATTCGATTAGATTCAACTTAATTGTCATTGTGCAGAGTACAAATACAAAGACAACGAAATTCAGCTTGCGTAGACAAAGTATAGACAGGTGGTCTATACCTGTATTCAGTATGAACCATATAGACAAATTTACAGTATGTTCATCTACAGTGTGCAGTGTGGTAACAGTACCATTGTAGTGCAGAAACAATAACCATATAAGAGTAGCCTAGTAAGAACAACTGTATGTGCAGGATGAATAGTATGAGGAGCAGTAGAATATGGCTATGTATAAGTGTAATTACAGCAGGTACATCTATAAATAATAGAACTCTATGGGCGGGATAGGTTAGTGCAACTGGGGGGCGGGGGGGGGGGGGGGGGGGGTGGTCTGTTGAGGGCCTAAAAATGGATAGGAGAAAGTTTCAAACGTGAAGACCATTTTTTTTTTTACCCATCGGCACATACCCACAGGTGCAAAGTCCAAACAAGGAAAAATACCTGTTGGGTATGAAGGTTTGGCTGCAGACCCAGATGGGATTGCAGCGTGTGGGACAACACCTTCCCCAACTGAACGGCACTGTCCCCTTACCTGAGGAGGTACCTGCTTTAGTCAACCCAGCAGTTTAGTGCTTGAGATTCTGAAACTGCTCTGGTTCTGATCTGATCAGCGGCCAAGATGCTGAAACTACTTTAGTTCTGATTCAATTACACACCAACATACTATAAATAAATCACTCAGATATACATACCCTGATTCTCATCCAAGATACTGAAGCTGTTTTAGTTCTGATTTGACTACACACCAACATACTATAAATCACTCAGATTCTTCCCTGATTGTCCAAGATACTGAAGCTGTTTTAGTTCTGACCCGATTACACACCTACATACTGAAACCACTCTGATTCGATGGGCACATAGTCCATTCCAGACTGCCTTTGGCTTTTTTCAGCAGATAAGCTGTTCCCCAGTAACCCAGCCCCCCTCTTTGTACCCTCAGGCTGTGTTAGCGGCTGCTGCCTGCCCCTCTGTGGTGGATGACGGCTGGACATCATTCATGTTCAGCATGATCCACCGGATGGTGACGGAGGAGAACGGCCGAGCTGAGCTCTGGGCCACCGTGCTCCAGTTTAAGGAGCAGGCCCTCGTCCAGGAAGCCCAAGCCAAACTCGACCTGCTGTCCTGCCAACCAAGGCAGGTGTTGCCCATATGATCACACACACCTATACACACTTAAGGCACATTCACACTAGAGCCTTTGGTCCGGATCCAAGTTCGTTTAGAATGTGGGCCATTTTCTTGCCCATATCATACACCGATACACACGTAAATGCACTCAGCTCTACTGTCTGATAGACTGGTGTCCAAATGTAGATAGATTTACGGTGATATGATACATTGCGGTGATAATGTAGCGGTTAAGGAGCTGGGCTAGCTAAAGTTATGGATTCAATTCCCGGCTTCCACAGTTGTGCTCTTCAGCAAGGCACTTTAAGGCACTGTGTTAACTTAACACATTAACAGTTATTCAGCTACCCAATAGCATAAAGAACATACCTGGGAGGCTGAATAGGCTAAATTAACATAATAAGCCAGCGAGTCCAACAAGCAAGTTAGGTAAGCATGATTCAGTTAATTTTTTCAGGGGTACAGGAGCAGCATATAGTTGTCATAAGCCTAAAGTGCCCCTCTTGCGGCTGTAGACGGTATTGTTTACTTTTTGGTTCATGTCAGTCAGTATAAATTAACATTTAAAAACATGTTAAATTATATATATTTTGATATAAGTCACAACTGACTATAAGTCACAGGGCCAGCCAAACTATGAAAACAAGTGCGACTTATAGTCCGGAAAATACGGTAAGTGTAAATGTGACTGCTTGAGGCCTTGCTAGTCAAGGTTGATGCTGCTTGTTAAATGACTGGCTGCCTGACTACTGCTCCCTCCTGCTCTCCTGTCCTGTCTGTGCAGGTGTGGTGAAGAGGCAGGTCAAGGCCCTCTTACGGAGTGTATTCGTGTGACCTCCCAGCTGATGCACCAGCAGGTGGGCTATCTGTTTCCTGCAAATGGTCTCCTTGCAATAGTCAAAAAGCGAAACTGACAGGCTATGCAATGTAAAATACATTTTGATGTCTAACGGAACTTAAATTCAACACTGTATTTCTCAGTGGTCCTTAAACAAACAAACTGATATAAAATGACCTGATATAAAATGTCTGAATGAATTGTGTCTTATTAAATATTATGATGTCTAATTATGAACTCTCTTTTGTCTGTAATATTTATTGTTATTCTAAGGTCTCCTTTTGCACTGTAGCATGATTGACAGTCCTCGTCTGTAAGTCATTTTGGATAAAAGTGTCAGTTGCAAATGAATACATATAAGTGTAAATGTTTTATTTTTGTCTGCAGGCCCAGATGAAGAAGCTTATTCAGGCCACTCAGGCTGCAAGCGAGGACAGGAAGATGCTCCTGAAACACCTGGACGACCTCAAGACCCAGAGAGCATCAACCATTCAGCTGCAGAAGCAAGCTGAGGTCTACCGAAAGGTCAGGGGTCACCAGGAAACACACAACCAGCAGGAAAACACACCACACATTGCGGTCATCAGGAAAACAGACGACAATACAGTCACCAAGACAACAAACACACCACAGTCACCAAGAACATACACACACTACAGTCACCAAGAAAACACACACAATAAAGTCACTAGTAAAAAACACACATACTATAGTCACCAGGAAAACACACACACACACACCTCAGCCACAGCTGCCTGCAGTGGAATGATTTGACGTCATAATTCAACTTTGCAGGAGGCCCAAATGTCTGAGTCTGTCGTAGAGACCTCAGTTCTGCAACCTGGTCAGATGCAGCGAACAGACCTGAAGGTCCCGGAGGCCAAGCTGGTCTCCCCTGCAGCATCTGTAAGTCATTGACTGATTTGTTTCCCCTTAAAGCCACCTGTACTTACTGTGGGAAGGCCTATGCCTATCTGATGTACAATACCGGTACTCTTACAGCCGGCCTACACCGGCTACACAATTGAAGCTCTCCATACAAAGAAAATTGTTGCAGCATAAATCATTATACTTCACACTGTAATCTAACCAGATTACATGATAGCAGTGTACAGTATTTACATCTGTGAACTTGTAAATACCATACTGTAATCCACCCAGATTGTGCCCTTGAGTAAGGTGCTTAACCCCAAGTTGCTATGGGGACAATGTAGTCCCTTACAATAGAATTGACATATGTAAATTAATACATGTACATTTAAATAACAGTGCATTAATTTCCAGGCTCCTGACCAGGACACTAAGGTCCTCTACTCTGAGGTGCAGGATACTGAGGACCAGACCTTTGAACAAGATCTGAGTCTGAAGGTGGCGATGGGAGAACACCAGGAGAAGGTGGACAAGTCCTCATACGAAAATGATAAGTATGAAGAGCTCTCCACAAAGGTATGTGGTGTGCAGAGTGACTATAAGGGCATGATCAGACAGGGGCTGGTTTGTCACTCGTAAAACAGTGAGGTGCACTATATTTTGATAAAAACATGAAGGTTGTTGGGCGCTTTTCCTCATCGAGTTGATTTTTCAATTGGAGGTGAAATAAGCAGCCTGTTAAAAGCTTACTGCCTTTACAACACAACAGAAAATCAAAACCAGTTTTCTTACAGATACATCATAAATCATGTACTGATCATGTATAGATGACCCATAAATCATATACTGCAGCTAGTCTTATTCGTTCAGACATATCAAGCATAAGGACATTGTAGACACAGAAGCAGGTTGCACCATTTCTCATATGGTCTCAGTGATGACCTTTCTGATACATTTCTGTGTGTCCAGGATCTTTATGACCTGCTTTTGGCTAAGCAAGGCGAGCTGGAGGAGATCTTCCATAAGAACGGCACTCTCCGTACTCTGTCTCCGAAGTATGAGGTGGCTTCTCATGATGCTGCAGTGATGCCGGACGACACAGAGGACATTGACCTTCAGTGCAAAGATGACTTTGAGTCCGGCGAGGATGAGGCTGAGACCTGCTCGTCCCTCAGCAGCACTGATGACTGCGTAGAGTTTCTGGTGAGACCCTGCCTGACCTCTGACCTTCCCACAGAGTTCTAACCATATATATATATACGTCGATACCGCATGGTTCTAACCATAGATATATATACGTCGATACCATATGTTTTTAATACCCAACACAGGTGACACTTGGCACAGACTGGGTCACATACTAGAGGCAACAAATATCAGGCTATTTTTAACACTTTTCTTTGGAACCTAATGTTCTGTTTGGTCTGATAAGAACCAGCATCAGACTGACCCGTAAATGTACAACCCAAGTCTTTTGGGGTGATGGAGAAGATTTCTCCAGGCACTAACGTCTAAGCATTAAACTAAGATTGTCACATTCCCAGCCTTCACCTGGTCCTTTAAGATCCTGTAAGTAAAACTCGCATTCTCTCTTTCAGCTCACTGACAGTGCCGTGTCCGCTGCGGAGGAGACACCCCGAGTCTCAGCCCGTTCTGACCAGCAGGCGTTGGGCCAGCTTAACCGCGAGGACAAGGCCGCCCCCTCCAACACCAGGGCTCAGGACCAAGCCTCCTGGAGCACTAAAGCTGGGCAGGCGGGGTCAAAGGTCACGATCCCCACCAGACAGCTGCAGGTGCAGGCCCTTGACACGCCGCACCACCCGGGCAAGGTGGAGATGCTCGTGCACCACGCCGTGCAGGAGATGTGGCAGAGCTTTGAGCTCGGACAAGGCCCAAAGGATCTCTCCGGAGTCCGAACCCCCAGGCCATCGGAGCAGTATCTGGTGATGGATACCCCTGGACAAGCCACAAACACCATCAGCAGACGCAGTTACAACAAGGTTCGATAAGAGTCGAGGGAATAGGCAACATAGCCAATACAACTTAATTGCATTGAGATGTTGTTCATTGATGTTTGTTTGTATTATTTCTGTACATGTGCAGCTCATCTTTGATCTGTCCTGGGAGACCCTTCAGGACCTCTGTGCCAAAGACCCTACCACACAGCCTGTGTGGAAACAAATTCAGCCTGAGCGCCGTAACTATGTCAACAAGCTGAAATCCTTTGATGGCCTTTCAAAAGTCCAGGTAAAGCAATAACATTTGAATAGACAATATATGACATCTGCCCATCTGTTTAAGACATCTATTTAAAAACTTCTGTAGAATTCCTGAGTCATTTTAACTAACAAACATCCTGTAATAGACCCTTTCAAATATGTTCCCAGAGGGTTTCAATGTTCAGAAACGTTCAAAACCAACGCAGATACTTTGGAATGAAAATGTGTAATGCTCTACAAAATGTTGTTTTTTACATTTCGCATCTGTTTGTTTATTAAGTTGAAAGGGTCTATAGAGGGCTAATAGTCTCCTGTCTTTATCCAGCATTACATCACTGAGGAAGTCTTCAAGCTTTGTGGCCTCCAGGAAGGAAAAGATGCAGGGGCTTATGGGAAGGTTTTTGCCCACATTTTCAAAGGCCTCAATATGGAGAAATATGATCAGATCTTGGTGAGTTCCAATGCTGCAAGAGCACAACACTACATATGTTCTTTGGAACTGACCCATCATGATATATATAGGGCATACTGTAAAACATCCAGTACATGTTTGTAAATGCAATTACAGTTCCTTATCACCCGGAGAGAAGAAATACTCTTTTCTGATTGGCTGGGTGGCTTTAAATTCTGAATAACGGGACACCTATGAAGTAGAACTGGTTAAAAAAAGTTTAATCGCCGCTTCATATAACTAACATAGTAGGAAGACGGTTGAGCCTGGAGGCAGGCTTCACAACAATGGAATCAAACACTAAAAAATGGTACAAACACTGAACACACTAACTCTTCACATCAACTCGGTCCTCCAGATCAAAGACATACCTGTGGAGGAACACCAGTGGCGTGACCAAGACCGAGAGGCCTACGATGTAAAGAACAAGTACGCCAAAGTGGTTTTTGATCACTTAATAGACGACACCCTCACATGCCTGCTTGGCCTTTCAAAAAAGAAAAACAAAAGGTCCTAAAGCCCCTCCCATCCCCTGTGCCCCCCAAACCCCATTACTCCCTATTAAATGTCATTGCAATTGTAGTGGTACGCCTTCTTCTTATAGGAGAGTGGTTGGTTACAGACCAACTAATTCATACAATGTATTGTAAAAGAGTTTAATCTAAAGTGTAAACTGGTAGTAATAACAAAAATGATGTATTTATCTATTTACCTTAATATTTAATATATATTTAGATCCAAATACACTTTTATGAATTTTCAAACCAGTTCAAATATATATGATCTGAATCTAGGACATTTTTCGCTCTGTAATACAATCTGCTTTTTCCTGGATAAGCTAAATTCAGGACAATCCCAGAAAGTATTGAAGGCATCACCTTGTTGAATTTATGTTACATTCAAAGGCTGAGATATATTTTGTCACTTTTATTTTCATATGTTTATTTATTTATTTATTCATTTGCAAGAGCTGTCTACATGTGAATCAAACAGTAAATGCATATATTTTTTAATTAAAAAACAAACAAATCTGACCTCATATCAATTAATTGTAAATTTCACTTTTGTCTATTTTTCCTTCACCTACCCTGAAGTCCTGAACACTAATACTCTATGACTCCATTTTGGATTTTCTTCTTTACATTGTTGTTCCAACTATCTACACATGTTTAGTAGGCTACAGCACATCAGCATTTCAAACAAGCTTGAATGATGTTGCTGCTTTTATTGTAGGGAAACAAGACTGAAGTAGACTGCTGTAAAAGAGAGAGAAGGAAAAAAGCAAAATAAGTGGGAAGAGGGTGAGACTTTAAATTAATTGGATGAGACTCAAAGGGGGGGGGGGTGCAAGTGTGTGTGTTTGGAGGGCGGGGGCGGGTCAGTCAAAAGCCTTTTAGTCAGTAGTGCTGTGGCGCAACTGGCTACAGCAACCGTTCCACATTGGGGTCCAAGTGTCCATGGGAACCCGGTGCTAAACATCAATTATAATTCTGAGAACACTCTTTTTGATGAACAGTACTACAAAAAGAATGCATTGAACAAGAACATAAACAAGAACAGAAATAACTATTTAGAACATGTGTACATACAATGCTATCCAGTATCCAGCATATTTCAGTCCCTGTTTACGGACAATAGCAACAAGTGCAAGTCAAGTTGTACACGTAACTTCTTACAACAGGGCGAAGCATCTTGTAATCTACAGGTAACTGGTATTTAAAGGTAAACGTCAGACAGGTATTTAGCAGACGGTTTTATCCAAAGCGTTGGGAATCGAACCCTGGGCCAACCGCAGAGTGGCGACCTGCTGCATCGCCAAGCCCCATATCTCCTAGTGATGTTGGTGGTGGTCTAGTGGTCAAGGATCTGAACTTCCACAATGGAACACTTGAAGGTTGTGAGTTCAATCCGAGGAGCTGCCACCATTGTGACTCAGAGCAGGTCACTATGGGTACATTGTACTGAGGAGCTGTCTCTGGAGCCAACTCTGTCCAAGGTCTCCCACAACTGCCCCACGGTGAAGATAGCCTTTTTTTTCAGACTCAACCTGGGTTCCCTTGGGTATTTGGATCTGAACATGGTATGGACGCTGTAGCACCCGAGATGAAGATAATCTTACCACAAAATAATCCATTCTGGTTGAATTCTTCTGATGTAGGCCTGTCTCCCAATGGCCAGTGCAGTGTCTTGGAACTAGAAATACAATGACAATTTCATTACTTTTCCTTTTTATGTCATTCCTGAAAAGCTAAAGGAAAAACTGTAATGTGCCAACCGAGTCATGTTTGATTGTTCATTGAATGACATCACAGCACCAGAATGCTCTGCAAGTGCACAGAATGTTTTATTGTAATAACTGTGCTAGTTGTTTACTTTAGTAATATCAGCCATCAGGTAATTTATGCCTTAAAGTGTGTTCCAGTTAGTGCCACCCTTGCCTGCTGTTCTGTGCCAGGGTATAAAAAACCTTTGCCATCCTGCATTAGTGTCAGTCTGTTGTGAAGTTCTGTGCATCTGCGAATAAACTAGTTCTAGGCCTACTGTAGTGTATATTTAGCCTATAAATATAGACGCACCCTAGCGGTAGTGTTATGATTCTGTAATTCATCTATAAGCTACACAAATGCTGTTTGGTGTTGTATTAGGTGTTTTTACTACTTGGCTGCGTAATGATCAGTATAAATTGCCATGGCAGTCGCTTAAAAGCTTAGCATTTGGTCTAGCTGGGAGGTAATCACACACAGGGACAAATGCGCATACGACTAAGCAATGCACAACAATTAGAATGACAATAATCAAATCGAAGAAATAAAATAGTGTAGTCTACATTAACACCTTAGCACCACACTTGATAAAGTAAATACATAATCGTCAGCTCCTGTCATGAAGCCGAAAACATAGCCTACTAGCAACAACACATTGCAAACGGGTTGCTTTCTCCCAGTTAGCTATGATCAAATAAAACTTGACCAACAAACCGTGTAATAGGCGTAGCGTTAACCACTTGCAACAGGCTACACCGTGAGAAAACTGACGCTCAACATTGAACGAGGCAAATCTTAATAACGCATGAAATCTTATGCATCATTCAGTACCACGGTAAATATCGATATAAACTAATGCTATAGCTATATGCTAGTGATTAAAAAATGGGACTTGACCTAACGGCTCGTCCAGAGATGTGGGGCTCCGCTTGACCTTGCGGCTCCTCTTATTGGCTCTGCAAGGAGCACCACCTGCAGTGTGGGACAGTAGGCCTACGTTATGCCCCTGTACGGGATTCTGTATGAAAAAACAGATGCAATTGAGAGGGATGAGCTTGTGGTTAGTGAATATTTTATTTACTATTAGTTGCAGTCAGTGTATCACAGAGCATGGCTCTGGTGTACCATATTCGTAATGCATTAGTCCCAGAATAAAACTGCAAGTTCAAGAGGCATCCACGTTCACTATCTTACGATGTCACGTCGCAGACTGTTCAGTCCAACTATTATGACAACTCATTAGGCTTTTATTACGTCATTAGGATTCTGTTGTTTATGTGGAATGTTAGTTGTTTACAGTTTTATTCTGAACATTACCTGGCTGGTGTGCAGACGTTTTTTTTAATCGCTCTTGATTTCTCACGGATTTTAGAATAGGCTACATATCAACTGACTTAAAACTCATAAGGTGTGTGTTTGCCCACATGATCATGGGTGCAACGGTGGTCGAAGGTAAGAAAATAATGGAAGGCTACTCCTAGGCCATTTAAATATTGACTGATATTATTTTCAGCACATCCTAATATTCCAATCATGATTTCAGGTGAGCCACACGGTGGCGTACCTTCATACATGCCACCTTCATTGGAATTTTCTGGCCTTGAAGGCCAAACTGAGGCCATGATCATGGATCAAAACAATCCATTCAAGGTCTTAATTGATCAAAAAAAAGTAAGTGTGGCTAAATAACGGAAGAATTAAGAACGGAAGTTAGAATACTACAGTGTATTAACAGAATATATTCTGAGAAAAACAGAATAAATATGGATATTCATTAAGTATAATTACATCATGTACATCTATAAATAATAGAACACTATGGGTGGGATAGGGTAGTGCAACTGGGGGGCGGGGGGGGGGGGGGGTCTGTTGAGGGCCTAAAAATGGATAGGAGAAAGTTTCAAACGTGAAGACCATTTACCAGCCATTTGCGTACCCACAGGTGCAAGGTCCAAACAAGGAAAAATACCTGTTGGGTATGAAGGTTTGGCTGCAGACCCAGATGGGAATGCAGCGTGTGGGACAACACCTTCCCCGACTGAACGGCACTGTCCCCTTACCTGAGGAGGTACCTGCTTTAGTCAACCCAGCAGTTTAGTGCTTGAGATTCTGAAACTGCTCTGGTTCTGATCTGATCAGCGGCCAAGATGCTGAAACTACTTTAGTTCTGATTCAATTACACACCAACATACTATAAATAAATCACTCAGATATACATACCCTGATTCTCACCCAAGATACTGAAGCTGTTTTAGTTCTGACCCGATTACACACCTATACTGAAACCACTCTGATTCGACATGATGGGCACATACTCCATTCCGGACTGCCTTTCAGCAGATAAGCTGTTCCCCAGTAACCCAGTCCCCCTTTTTGTACCCTCAGGCTGCGTTAACGGCTGCTGCTTGCCCCTCTGTGGTGGATGACGGCTGGACATCATTCATGTTCAGCATGATCCACCGGATGGTGACGGAGGAGAACGGCCGAGCTGAGCTCTGGGCCACCGTGCTCCAGTTTAAGGAGCAGGCCCTCGTCCAGGAAGCCCAAGCCAAACTCGACCTGCTGTCCTGCCAACCAAGGCAGGTGTTGCCCATATGATCACACACACCTATACACACTTAAAGCACATTCACACTAGAGCCTTTGGTCCGGATCCAATTTCGTTTAGAATGTGGGCCATTTTTTTGCCCATATCATACACCGATACACACGTAAATGCACTCAGCTCTACTGTCTGATAGACTGGTGTCCAAATGTAGATAGATTTACGGTGATATGATACATTGCGGTGATAATGTAGCGGTTAAGGAGCTGGGCTAGCTAAAGTTATGGATTCAATTCCCGGCTTCCACAGTTGTGCTCTTCAGCAAGGCACTTTAAGGCACTGTGTTAACTTAACACATTAACAGTTATTCAGCTACCCAATAGCATAAAGAACATACCTGGGAGGCTGAATAGGCTAAATTAACATAATAAGCCAGCGAGTCCAACAAGCAAGTTAGGTAAGCATGATTCAGTTCATTTTTTCAGGGGTACAGGAGCAGCATATAGTTGTCATAAGCCTAAAGTGCCCCTCTTGCGGCTGTAGACGGTATTGTTTACTTTTTGGTTCATGTCAGTCAGTATAAATTAACATTTAAAAACATGTTAAATTATATATATTTTGATATAAGTCACAACTGACTATAAGTCACAGGGCCAGCCAAACTATGAAAACAAGTGCGACTTATAGTCCGGAAAATACGGTAAGTGTAAATGTGACTGCTTGAGGCCTTGCTAGTCAAGGTTGATGCTGCTTGTTAAATGACTGGCTGCCTGACTACTGCTCCCTCCTACTCTCCTGTCCTGTCTGTGCAGGTGTGGTGAAGAGGCAGGTCAAGGCCCTCTTACGGAGTGTATTCGTGTGACCTCCCAGCTGATGCACCAGCAGGTGGGCTATCTGTTTCCTGCAAATGGTCTCCTTGCAATAGTCAAAAAGCGAAACTGACAGGCTATGCAATGTAAAATACATTTTGATGTCTAACGGAACTTAAATTCAACACTGTATTTCTCAGTGGTCCTTAAACAAACAAACTGATATAAAATGACCTGATATAAAATGTCTGAATGAATTGTGTCTTATTAAATATTATGATGTCTAATTATGAACTCTCTTTTGTCTGTAATATTTATTGTTATTCTAAGGTCTCCTTTTGCACTGTAGCATGATTGACAGTCCTCGTCTGTAAGTCATTTTGGATAAAAGTGTCAGTTGCAAATGAATACATATAAGTGTAAATGTTTTATTTTTGTCTGCAGGCCCAGATGAAGAAGCTTATTCAGGCCACTCAGGCTGCAAGCGAGGACAGGAAGATGCTCCTGAAACACCTGGACGACCTCAAGACCCAGAGAGCATCAACCATTCAGCTGCAGAAGCAAGCTGAGGTCTACCGAAAGGTCAGGGGTCACCAGGAAACACACAACCAGCAGGAAAACACACCACACATTGCGGTCATCAGGAAAACAGACGACAATACAGTCACCAAGACAACACACACACCACAGTCACCAAGAACATACACACACTACAGTCACCAAGAAAACACACACAATAAAGTCACTAGTAAAAAACACACATACTATAGTCACCAGGAAAACACACACACACACACCTCAGCCACAGCTGCCTGCAGTGGAATGATTTGACGTCATAATTCAACTTTGCAGGAGGCCCAAATGTCTGAGTCTGTCGTAGAGACCTCAGTTCTGCAACCTGGTCAGATGCAGCGAACAGACCTGAAGGTCCCGGAGGCCAAGCTGGTCTCCCCTGCAGCATCTGTAAGTCATTGACTGATTTGTTTCCCCTTAAAGCCACCTGTACTTACTGTGGGAAGGCCTATGCCTATCTGATGTACAATACCGGTACTCTTACAGCCGGCCTACACCGGCTACACAATTGAAGCTCTCCATACAAAGAAAATTGTTGCAGCATAAATCATTATACTTCACACTGTAATCTAATCAGATTACATGATAGCAGTGTACAGTATTTCCATCTGTGAACTTGTAAATACCATACTGTAATCCACCCAGATTGTGCCCTTGAGTAAGGTGCTTAACCCCAAGTTGCTATGGGGACAATGTAGTCCCTTACAATAGAATTGACATATGTAAATTAATACATGTACATTTAAATAACAGTGCATTAATTTCCAGGCTCCTGACCAGGACACTAAGGTCCTCTACTCTGAGGTGCAGGATACTGAGGACCAGACCTTTGAACAAGATCTGAGTCTGAAGGTGGCGATGGGAGAACACCAGGAGAAGGTGGACAAGTCCTCATACGAAAATGATAAGTATGAAGAGCTCTCCACAAAGGTATGTGGTGTGCAGAGTGACTATAAGGGCATGATCAGACAGGGGCTGGTTTGTCACTCGTAAAACAGTGAGGTGCACTATATTTTGATAAAAACATGAAGGTTGTTGGGCGCTTTTCCTCATCGAGTTGATTTTTCAATTGGAGGTGAAATAAGCAGCCCGTTAAAAGCTTACTGCCTTTACAACACAACAGAAAATCAAAACCAGTTTTCTTACAGATACATCATAAATCATGTACTGATCATGTATAGATGACCCATAAATCATATACTGCAGCTAGTCTTATTCGTTCAGACATATCAAGCATAAGGACATTGTAGACACAGAAGCAGGTTGCACCATTTCTCATATGGTCTCAGTGATGACCTTTCTGATACATTTCTGTGTGTCCAGGATCTTTATGACCTGCTTTTGGCTAAGCAAGGCGAGCTGGAGGAGATCTTCCAGAAGAACGGCACTCTCCGTACTCTGTCTCCGAAGTATGAGGTGGCTTCTCATGATGCTGCAGTGATGCCGGACGACACAGAGGACATTGACCTTCAGTGCAAAGATGACTTTGAGTCCGGCGAGGATGAGGCTGAGACCTGCTCGTCCCTCAGCAGCACTGATGACTGCGTAGAGTTTCTGGTGAGACCCTGCCTGACCTCTGACCTTCCCACAGAGTTCTAACCATATATATATATATATACGTCGATACCGCATGGTTCTAACCATAGATATATATACGTCGATACCATATGTTTTTAATACCCAACACAGGTGACACTTGGCACAGGCTGGGTCACATACTAGAGGCAACAAATATCAGGCTATTTTTAACACTTTTCTTTGGAACCTAATGTTCTGTTTGGTCTGATAAGAACCAGCATCAGACTGACCCGTAAATGTACAACCCAAGTCTTTTGGGGTGATGGAGAAGATTTCTCCAGGCACTAACGTCTAAGCATTAAACTAAGATTGTCACATTCCCAGCCTTCACCTGGTCCTTTAAGATCCTGTAAGTAAAACTCGCATTCTCTCTTTCAGCTCACTGACAGTGCCGTGTCCGCTGCGGAGGAGACACCCCGAGTCTCAGCCCGTTCTGACCAGCAGGCGTTGGGCCAGCTTAACCGCGAGGACAAGGCCGCCCCCTCCAACACCAGGGCTCAGGACCAAGCCTCCTGGAGCACTAAAGCTGGGCAGGCGGGGTCAAAGGTCACGATCCCCACCAGACAGCTGCAGGTGCAGGCCCTTGACACGCCGCACCACCCGGGCAAGGTGGAGATGCTCGTGCACCACGCCGTGCAGGAGATGTGGCAGAGCTTTGAGCTCGGACAAGGCCCAAAGGATCTCTCCGGAGTCCGAACCCCCAGGCCATCGGAGCAGTATCTGGTGATGGATACCCCTGGACAAGCCACAAACACCATCAGCAGACGCAGTTACAACAAGGTTCGATAAGAGTCGAGGGAATAGGCAACATAGCCAATACAACTTAATTGCATTGAGATGTTGTTCATTGATGTTTGTTTGTATTATTTCTGTACATGTGCAGCTCATCTTTGATCTGTCCTGGGAGACCCTTCAGGACCTCTGTGCCAAAGACCCTACCACACAGCCTGTGTGGAAACAAATTCAGCCTGAGCGCCGTAACTATGTCAACAAGCTGAAATCCTTTGATGGCCTTTCAAAAGTCCAGGTAAAGCAATAACATTTGAATAGACAATATATGACATCTGCCCATCTGTTTAAGACATCTATTTAAAAACTTCTGTAGAATTCCTGAGTCATTTTAACTAACAAACATCCTGTAATAGACCCTTTCAAATATGTTCCCAGAGGGTTTCAATGTTCAGAAACGTTCAAAACCAACGCAGATACTTTGGAATGAAAATGTGTAATGCTCTACAAAATGTTGTTTTTTACATTTCGCATCTGTTTGTTTATTAAGTTGAAAGGGTCTATAGAGGGCTAATAGTCTCCTGTCTTTATCCAGCATTACATCACTGAGGAAGTCTTCAAGCTTTGTGGCCTCCAGGAAGGAAAAGATGCAGGGGCTTATGGGAAGGTTTTTGCCCACATTTTCAAAGGCCTCAATATGGAGAAATATGATCAGATCTTGGTGAGTTCCAATGCTGCAAGAGCACAACACTACATATGTTCTTTGGAACTGACCCATCATGATATATATAGGGCATACTGTAAAACATCCAGTACATGTTTGTAAATGCAATTACAGTTCCAGAAGAAATACTCTTTTCTGATTGGCTGGGTGGCTTTAAATTCTGAATAACGGGACACCTATGAAGTAGATCTGGTTAAAAAAAGTTTAATCGCCGCTTCATATAACTAACATAGTAGGAAGACGGTTGAGCCTGGAGGCAGGCTTCACAACAATGGAATCAAACACTAAAAAATGGTACAAACACTGAACACACTAACTCTTCACATCAACTCGGTCCTCCAGATCAAAGACATACCTGTGGAGGAACACCAGTGGCGTGACCAAGACCGAGAGGCCTACGATGTAAAGAACAAGTACGCCAAAGTGGTTTTTGATCACTTAATAGACGACACCCTCACATGCCTGCTTGGCCTTTCAAAAAAGAAAAACAAAAGGTCCTAAAGCCCCTCCCATCCCCTGTGCCCCCCAAACCCCATTACTCCCTATTAAATGTCATTGCAATTGTAGTGGTACGCCTTCTTCTTATAGGAGAGTGGTTGGTTACAGACCAACTAATTCATACAATGTATTGTAAAAGAGTTTAATCTAAAGTGTAAACTGGTAGTAATAACAAAAATGATGTATTTATCTATTTACCTTAATATTTAATATATATTTAGATCCAAATACACTTTTATGAATTTTCAAACCAGTTCAAATATATATGATCTGAATCTAGGACATTTTTCGCTCTGTAATACAATCTGCTTTTTCCTGGATAAGCTAAATTCAGGACAATCCCAGAAAGTATTGAAGGCATCACCTTGTTGAATTTATGTTACATTCAAAGGCTGAGATATATTTTGTCACTTTTATTTTCATATGTTTATTTATTTATTTATTCATTTGCAAGAGCTGTCTACATGTGAATCAAACAGTAAATGCATATATTTTTTAATTAAAAAACAAACAAATCTGACCTCATATCAATTAATTGTAAATTTCACTTTTGTCTATTTTTCCTTCACCTACCCTGAAGTCCTGAACACTAATACTCTATGACTCCATTTTGGATTTTCTTCTTTACATTGTTGTTCCAACTATCTACACATGTTTAGTAGGCTACAGCACATCAGCATTTCAAACAAGCTTGAATGATGTTGCTGCTTTTATTGTGGGGAAACAAGACTGAAGTAGACTGCTGTAAAAGAGAGAGAAGGAAAAAAGCAAAATAAGTGGGAAGAGGGTGAGACTTTAAATTAATTGGATGAGACTGAAAGGGGGGGGGGGGGGGGGGGGTGCAAGTGTGTGTGTTTGGAGGGCGGGGGCGGGTCAGTCAAAAGCCTTTTAGTCAGTAGTGCTGTGGCGCAACTGGCTACAGCAACCGTTCCACATTGGGGTCCAAGTGTCCATGGGAACCCGGTGCTAAACATCAATTATAATTCTGAGAACACTCTTTTTGATGAACAGTACTACAAAAAGAATGCATTGAACAAGAACATAAACAAGAACAGAAATAACTATTTAGAACATGTGTACATACAATGCTATCCAGTATCCAGCATATTTCAGTCCCTGTTTACGGACAATAGCAACAAGTGCAAGTCAAGTTGTACACGTAACTTCTTACAACAGGGCGAAGCATCTTGTAATCTACAGGTAACTGGTATTTAAAGGTAAACGTCAGACAGGTATTTAGCAGACGGTTTTATCCAAAGCGTTGGGAATCGAACCCTGGGCCAACCGCAGAGTGGCGACCTGCTGCATCGCCAAGCCCCATATCTCCTAGTGATGTTGGTGGTGGTCTAGTGGTCAAGGATCTGAACTTCCACAATGGAACACTTGAAGGTTGTGAGTTCAATCCGAGGAGCTGCCACCATTGTGACTCAGAGCAGGTCACTATGGGTACATTGTACTGAGGAGCTGTCTCTGGAGCCAACTCTGTCCAAGGTCTCCCACAACTGCCCCACGGTGAAGATAGCCTTTTTTTTCAGACTCAACCTGGGTTCCCTTGGGTATTTGGATCTGAACATGGTATGGACGCTGTAGCACCCGAGATGAAGATAATCTTACCACAAAATAATCCATTCTGGTTGAATTCTTCTGATGTAGGCCTGTCTCCCAATGGCCAGTGCAGTGTCTTGGAACTAGAAATACAATGACAATTTCATTACTTTTCCTTTTTATGTCATTCCTGAAAAGCTAAAGGAAAAACTGTAATGTGCCAACCGAGTCATGTTTGATTGTTCATTGAATGACATCACAGCACCAGAATGCTCTGCAAGTGCACAGAATGTTTTATTGTAATAACTGTGCTAGTTGTTTACTTTAGTAATATCAGCCATCAGGTAATTTATGCCTTAAAGTGTGTTCCAGTTAGTGCCACCCTTGCCTGCTGTTCTGTGCCAGGGTATAAAAAACCTTTGCCATCCTGCATTAGTGTCAGTCTGTTGTGAAGTTCTGTGCATCTGCGAATAAACTAGTTCTAGGCCTACTGTAGTGTATATTTAGCCTATAAATATAGACGCACCCTAGCGGTAGTGTTATGATTCTGTAATTCATCTATAAGCTACACAAATGCTGTTTGGTGTTGTATTAGGTGTTTTTACTACTTGGCTGCGTAATGATCAGTATAAATTGCCATGGCAGTCGCTTAAAAGCTTAGCATTTGGTCTAGCTGGGAGGTAATCACACACAGGGACAAATGCGCATACGACTAAGCAATGCACAACAATTAGAATGACAATAATCAAATCGAAGAAATAAAATAGTGTAGTCTACATTAACACCTTAGCACCACACTTGATAAAGTAAATACATAATCGTCAGCTCCTGTCATGAAGCCGAAAACATAGCCTACTAGCAACAACACATTGCAAACGGGTTGCTTTCTCCCAGTTAGCTATGATCAAATAAAACTTGACCAACAAACCGTGTAATAGGCGTAGCGTTAACCACTTGCAACAGGCTACACCGTGAGAAAACTGACGCTCAACATTGAACGAGGCAAATCTTAATAACGCATGCAATCTTATGCATCATTCAGTACCACGGTAAATATCGATATAAACTAATGCTATAGCTATATGCTAGTGATTAAAAAATGGGACTTGACCTAACGGCTCGTCCAGAGATGTGGGGCTCCGCTTGACCTTGCGGCTCCTCTTATTGGCTCTGCAAGGAGCACCACCTGCAGTGTGGGACAGTAGGCCTACGTTATGCCCCTGTACGGGATTCTGTATGAAAAAACAGATGCAATTGAGAGGGATGAGCTTGTGGTTAGTGAATATTTTATTTATTATTAGTTGCAGTCAGTGTATCACAGAGCATGGCTCTGGTGTACCATATTCGTAATGCATTAGTCCCAGAATAAAACTGCAAGTTCAAGAGGCATCCACGTTCACTATCTTACGACGTCACGTCGCAGACTGTTCAGTCCAACTATTATGACAACTCATTAGGCTTTTATTACGTCATTAGGATTCTGTTGTTTATGTGGAATGTTAGTTGTTTACAGTTTTATTCTGAACATTACCTGGCTGGTGTGCAGACGTTTTTTTTAATCGCTCTTGATTTCTCACGGATTTTAGAATAGGCTACATATCAACTGACTTAAAACTCATAAGGTGTGTGTTTGCCCACATGATCATGGGTGCAACGGTGGTCGAAGGTAAGAAAATAATGGAAGGCTACTCCTAGGCCATTTAAATATTGACTGATATTATTTTCAGCACATCCTAATATTCCAATCATGATTTCAGGTGAGCCACACGGTGGCGTACCTTCATACATGCCACCTTCATTGGAATTTTCTGGCCTTGAAGGCCAAACTGAGGCCATGATCATGGATCAAAACAATCCATTCAAGGTCTTAATTGATCAAAAAAAAGTAAGTGTGGCTAAATAACGGAAGAATTAAGAACGGAAGTTAGAATACTACAGTGTATTAACAGAATATATTCTGAGAAAAACAGAATAAATATGGATATTCATTAAGTATAATTACATCATGTACATCTATAAATAATAGAACACTATGGGTGGGATAGGGTAGTGCAACTGGGGGGCGGGGGGGGGGGGGGGGTCTGTTGAGGGCCTAAAAATGGATAGGAGAAAGTTTCAAACGTGAAGACCATTTACCAGCCATTTGCGTACCCACAGGTGCAAGGTCCAAACAAGGAAAAATACCTGTTGGGTATGAAGGTTTGGCTACAGACCCAGATGGGATTGCAGCGTGTGGGACAACACCTTCCCCGACTGAACGGCACTGTCCCCTTACCTGAGGAGGTACCTGCTTTAGTCAACCCAGCAGTTTAGTGCTTGAGATTCTGAAACTGCTCTGGTTCTGATCTGATCAGCGGCCAAGATGCTGAAACTACTTTAGTTCTGATTCAATTACACACCAACATACTATAAATAAATCACTCAGATATACATACCCTGATTCTCACCCAAGATACTGAAGCTGTTTTAGTTCTGACCCGATTACACACCTATACTGAAACCACTCTGATTCGACATGATGGGCACATACTCCATTCCGGACTGCCTTTCAGCAGATAAGCTGTTCCCCAGTAACCCAGTCCCCCTTTTTGTACCCTCAGGCTGCGTTAACGGCTGCTGCTTGCCCCTCTGTGGTGGATGACGGCTGGACATCATTCATGTTCAGCATGATCCACCGGATGGTGACGGAGGAGAACGGCCGAGCTGAGCTCTGGGCCACCGTGCTCCAGTTTAAGGAGCAGGCCCTCGTCCAGGAAGCCCAAGCCAAACTCGACCTGCTGTCCTGCCAACCAAGGCAGGTGTTGCCCATATGATCACACACACCTATACACACTTAAAGCACATTCACACTAGAGCCTTTGGTCCGGATCCAATTTCGTTTAGAATGTGGGCCATTTTTTTGCCCATATCATACACCGATACACACGTAAATGCACTCAGCTCTACTGTCTGATAGACTGGTGTCCAAATGTAGATAGATTTACGGTGATATGATACATTGCGGTGATAATGTAGCGGTTAAGGAGCTGGGCTAGCTAAAGTTATGGATTCAATTCCCGGCTTCCACAGTTGTGCTCTTCAGCAAGGCACTTTAAGGCACTGTGTTAACTTAACACATTAACAGTTATTCAGATACCCAATAGCATAAAGAACATACCTGGGAGGCTGAATAGGCTAAATTAACATAATAAGCCAGCGAGTCCAACAAGCAAGTTAGGTAAGCATGATTCAGTTAATTTTTTCAGGGGTACAGGAGCAGCATATAGTTGTCATAAGCCTAAAGTGCCCCTCTTGCGGCTGTAGACGGTATTGTTTACTTTTTGGTTCATGTCAGTCAGTATAAATTAACATTTAAAAACATGTTAAATTATATATATTTTGATATAAGTCACAACTGACTATAAGTCACAGGGCCAGCCAAACTATGAAAACAAGTGCGACTTATAGTCCGGAAAATACGGTAAGTGTAAATGTGACTGCTTGAGGCCTTGCTAGTCAAGGTTGATGCTGCTTGTTAAATGACTGGCTGCCTGACTACTGCTCCCTCCTACTCTCCTGTCCTGTCTGTGCAGGTGTGGTGAAGAGGCAGGTCAAGGCCCTCTTACGGAGTGTATTCGTGTGACCTCCCAGCTGATGCACCAGCAGGTGGGCTATCTGTTTCCTGCAAATGGTCTCCTTGCAATAGTCAAAAAGCGAAACTGACAGGCTATGCAATGTAAAATACATTTTGATGTCTAACGGAACTTAAATTCAACACTGTATTTCTCAGTGGTCCTTAAACAAACAAACTGATATAAAATGACCTGATATAAAATGTCTGAATGAATTGTGTCTTATTAAATATTATGATGTCTAATTATGAACTCTCTTTTGTCTGTAATATTTATTGTTATTCTAAGGTCTCCTTTTGCACTGTAGCATGATTGACAGTCCTCGTCTGTAAGTCATTTTGGATAAAAGTGTCAGTTGCAAATGAATACATATAAGTGTAAATGTTTTATTTTTGTCTGCAGGCCCAGATGAAGAAGCTTATTCAGGCCACTCAGGCTGCAAGCGAGGACAGGAAGATGCTCCTGAAACACCTGGACGACCTCAAGACCCAGAGAGCATCAACCATTCAGCTGCAGAAGCAAGCTGAGGTCTACCGAAAGGTCAGGGGTCACCAGGAAACACACAACCAGCAGGAAAACACACCACACATTGCGGTCATCAGGAAAACAGACGACAATACAGTCACCAAGACAACACACACACCACAGTCACCAAGAACATACACACACTACAGTCACCAAGAAAACACACACAATAAAGTCACTAGTAAAAAACACACATACTATAGTCACCAGGAAAACACACACACACACACCTCAGCCACAGCTGCCTGCAGTGGAATGATTTGACGTCATAATTCAACTTTGCAGGAGGCCCAAATGTCTGAGTCTGTCGTAGAGACCTCAGTTCTGCAACCTGGTCAGATGCAGCGAACAGACCTGAAGGTCCCGGAGGCCAAGCTGGTCTCCCCTGCAGCATCTGTAAGTCATTGACTGATTTGTTTCCCCTTAAAGCCACCTGTACTTACTGTGGGAAGGCCTATGCCTATCTGATGTACAATACCGGTACTCTTACAGCCGGCCTACACCGGCTACACAATTGAAGCTCTCCATACAAAGAAAATTGTTGCAGCATAAATCATTATACTTCACACTGTAATCTAACCAGATTACATGATAGCAGTGTACAGTATTTCCATCTGTGAACTTGTAAATACCATACTGTAATCCACCCAGATTGTGCCCTTGAGTAAGGTGCTTAACCCCAAGTTGCTATGGGGACAATGTAGTCCCTTACAATAGAATTGACATATGTAAATTAATACATGTACATTTAAATAACAGTGCATTAATTTCCAGGCTCCTGACCAGGACACTAAGGTCCTCTACTCTGAGGTGCAGGATACTGAGGATCAGACCTTTGAACAAGATCTGAGTCTGAAGGTGGCGATGGGAGAACACCAGGAGAAGGTGGACAAGTCCTCATACGAAAATGATAAGTATGAAGAGCTCTCCACAAAGGTATGTGGTGTGCAGAGTGACTATAAGGGCATGATCAGACAGGGGCTGGTTTGTCACTCGTAAAACAGTGAGGTGCACTATATTTTGATAAAAACATGAAGGTTGTTGGGCGCTTTTCCTCATCGAGTTGATTTTTCAATTGGAGGTGAAATAAGCAGCCCGTTAAAAGCTTACTGCCTTTACAACACAACAGAAAATCAAAACCAGTTTTCTTACAGATACATCATAAATCATGTACTGATCATGTATAGATGACCCATAAATCATATACTGCAGCTAGTCTTATTCGTTCAGACATATCAAGCATAAGGACATTGTAGACACAGAAGCAGGTTGCACCATTTCTCATATGGTCTCAGTGATGACCTTTCTGATACATTTCTGTGTGTCCAGGATCTTTATGACCTGCTTTTGGCTAAGCAAGGCGAGCTGGAGGAGATCTTCCAGAAGAACGGCACTCTCCGTACTCTGTCTCCGAAGTATGAGGTGGCTTCTCATGATGCTGCAGTGATGCCGGACGACACAGAGGACATTGACCTTCAGTGCAAAGATGACTTTGAGTCCGGCGAGGATGAGGCTGAGACCTGCTCGTCCCTCAGCAGCACTGATGACTGCGTAGAGTTTCTGGTGAGACCCTGCCTGACCTCTGACCTTCCCACAGAGTTCTAACCATATATATATATATACGTCGATACCGCATGGTTCTAACCATAGATATATATACGTCGATACCATATGTTTTTAATACCCAACACAGGTGACACTTGGCACAGGCTGGGTCACATACTAGAGGCAACAAATATCAGGCTATTTTTAACACTTTTCTTTGGAACCTAATGTTCTGTTTGGTCTGATAAGAACCAGCATCAGACTGACCCGTAAATGTACAACCCAAGTCTTTTGGGGTGATGGAGAAGATTTCTCCAGGCACTAACGTCTAAGCATTAAACTAAGATTGTCACATTCCCAGCCTTCACCTGGTCCTTTAAGATCCTGTAAGTAAAACTCGCATTCTCTCTTTCAGCTCACTGACAGTGCCGTGTCCGCTGCGGAGGAGACACCCCGAGTCTCAGCCCGTTCTGACCAGCAGGCGTTGGGCCAGCTTAACCGCGAGGACAAGGCCGCCCCCTCCAACACCAGGGCTCAGGACCAAGCCTCCTGGAGCACTAAAGCTGGGCAGGCGGGGTCAAAGGTCACGATCCCCACCAGACAGCTGCAGGTGCAGGCCCTTGACACGCCGCACCACCCGGGCAAGGTGGAGATGCTCGTGCACCACGCCGTGCAGGAGATGTGGCAGAGCTTTGAGCTCGGACAAGGCCCAAAGGATCTCTCCGGAGTCCGAACCCCCAGGCCATCGGAGCAGTATCTGGTGATGGATACCCCTGGACAAGCCACAAACACCATCAGCAGACGCAGTTACAACAAGGTTCGATAAGAGTCGAGGGAATAGGCAACATAGCCAATACAACTTAATTGCATTGAGATGTTGTTCATTGATGTTTGTTTGTATTATTTCTGTACATGTGCAGCTCATCTTTGATCTGTCCTGGGAGACCCTTCAGGACCTCTGTGCCAAAGACCCTACCACACAGCCTGTGTGGAAACAAATTCAGCCTGAGCGCCGTAACTATGTCAACAAGCTGAAATCCTTTGATGGCCTTTCAAAAGTCCAGGTAAAGCAATAACATTTGAATAGACAATATATGACATCTGCCCATCTGTTTAAGACATCTATTTAAAAACTTCTGTAGAATTCCTGAGTCATTTTAACTAACAAACATCCTGTAATAGACCCTTTCAAATATGTTCCCAGAGGGTTTCAATGTTCAGAAACGTTCAAAACCAACGCAGATACTTTGGAATGAAAATGTGTAATGCTCTACAAAATGTTGTTTTTTACATTTCGCATCTGTTTGTTTATTAAGTTGAAAGGGTCTATAGAGGGCTAATAGTCTCCTGTCTTTATCCAGCATTACATCACTGAGGAAGTCTTCAAGCTTTGTGGCCTCCAGGAAGGAAAAGATGCAGGGGCTTATGGGAAGGTTTTTGCCCACATTTTCAAAGGCCTCAATATGGAGAAATATGATCAGATCTTGGTGAGTTCCAATGCTGCAAGAGCACAACACTACATATGTTCTTTGGAACTGACCCATCATGATATATATAGGGCATACTGTAAAACATCCAGTACATGTTTGTAAATGCAATTACAGTTCCTTATCACCCGGAGAGAAGAAATACTCTTTTCTGATTGGCTGGGTGGCTTTAAATTCTGAATAACGGGACACCTATGAAGTAGATCTGGTTAAAAAAAGTTTAATCGCCGCTTCATATAACTAACATAGTAGGAAGACGGTTGAGCCTGGAGGCAGGCTTCACAACAATGGAATCAAACACTAAAAAATGGTACAAACACTGAACACACTAACTCTTCACATCAACTCGGTCCTCCAGATCAAAGACATACCTGTGGAGGAACACCAGTGGCGTGACCAAGACCGAGAGGCCTACGATGTAAAGAACAAGTACGCCAAAGTGGTTTTTGATCACTTAATAGACGACACCCTCACATGCCTGCTTGGCCTTTCAAAAAAGAAAAACAAAAGGTCCTAAAGCCCCTCCCATCCCCTGTGCCCCCCAAACCCCATTACTCCCTATTAAATGTCATTGCAATTGTAGTGGTACGCCTTCTTCTTATAGGAGAGTGGTTGGTTACAGACCAACTAATTCATACAATGTATTGTAAAAGAGTTTAATCTAAAGTGTAAACTGGTAGTAATAACAAAAATGATGTATTTATCTATTTACCTTAATATTTAATATATATTTAGATCCAAATACACTTTTATGAATTTTCAAACCAGTTCAAATATATATGATCTGAATCTAGGACATTTTTCGCTCTGTAATACAATCTGCTTTTTCCTGGATAAGCTAAATTCAGGACAATCCCAGAAAGTATTGAAGGCATCACCTTGTTGAATTTATGTTACATTCAAAGGCTGAGATATATTTTGTCACTTTTATTTTCATATGTTTATTTATTTATTTATTCATTTGCAAGAGCTGTCTACATGTGAATCAAACAGTAAATGCATATATTTTTTAATTAAAAAACAAACAAATCTGACCTCATATCAATTAATTGTAAATTTCACTTTTGTCTATTTTTCCTTCACCTACCCTGAAGTCCTGAACACTAATACTCTATGACTCCATTTTGGATTTTCTTCTTTACATTGTTGTTCCAACTATCTACACATGTTTAGTAGGCTACAGCACATCAGCATTTCAAACAAGCTTGAATGATGTTGCTGCTTTTATTGTGGGGAAACAAGACTGAAGTAGACTGCTGTAAAAGAGAGAGAAGGAAAAAAGCAAAATAAGTGGGAAGAGGGTGAGACTTTAAATTAATTGGATGAGACTGAAAGGGGGGGGGGGGGGGGGGGTGCAAGTGTGTGTGTTTGGAGGGCGGGGGCGGGTCAGTCAAAAGCCTTTTAGTCAGTAGTGCTGTGGCGCAACTGGCTACAGCAACCGTTCCACATTGGGGTCCAAGTGTCCATGGGAACCCGGTGCTAAACATCAATTATAATTCTGAGAACACTCTTTTTGATGAACAGTACTACAAAAAGAATGCATTGAACAAGAACATAAACAAGAACAGAAATAACTATTTAGAACATGTGTACATACAATGCTATCCAGTATCCAGCATATTTCAGTCCCTGTTTACGGACAATAGCAACAAGTGCAAGTCAAGTTGTACACGTAACTTCTTACAACAGGGCGAAGCATCTTGTAATCTACAGGTAACTGGTATTTAAAGGTAAACGTCAGACAGGTATTTAGCAGACGGTTTTATCCAAAGCGTTGGGAATCGAACCCTGGGCCAACCGCAGAGTGGCGACCTGCTGCATCGCCAAGCCCCATATCTCCTAGTGATGTTGGTGGTGGTCTAGTGGTCAAGGATCTGAACTTCCACAATGGAACACTTGAAGGTTGTGAGTTCAATCCGAGGAGCTGCCACCATTGTGACTCAGAGCAGGTCACTATGGGTACATTGTACTGAGGAGCTGTCTCTGGAGCCAACTCTGTCCAAGGTCTCCCACAACTGCCCCACGGTGAAGATAGCCTTTTTTTTCAGACTCAACCTGGGTTCCCTTGGGTATTTGGATCTGAACATGGTATGGACGCTGTAGCACCCGAGATGAAGATAATCTTACCACAAAATAATCCATTCTGGTTGAATTCTTCTGATGTAGGCATGTCTCCCAATGGCCAGTGCAGTGTCTTGGAACTAGAAATACAATGACAATTTCATTACTTTTCCTTTTTATGTCATTCCTGAAAAGCTAAAGGAAAAACTGTAATGTGCCAACCGAGTCATGTTTGATTGTTCATTGAATGACATCACAGCACCAGAATGCTCTGCAAGTGCACAGAATGTTTTATTGTAATAACTGTGCTAGTTGTTTACTTTAGTAATATCAGCCATCAGGTAATTTATGCCTTAAAGTGTGTTCCAGTTAGTGCCACCCTTGCCTGCTGTTCTGTGCCAGGGTATAAAAAACCTTTGCCATCCTGCATTAGTGTCAGTCTGTTGTGAAGTTCTGTGCATCTGCGAATAAACTAGTTCTAGGCCTACTGTAGTGTATATTTAGCCTATAAATCTAGACGCACCCTAGCGGTAGTGTTATGATTCTGTAATTCATCTATAAGCTACACAAATGCTGTTTGGTGTTGTATTAGGTGTTTTTACTACTTGGCTGCGTAATGATCAGTATAAATTGCCATGGCAGTCGCTTAAAAGCTTAGCATTTGGTCTAGCTGGGAGGTAATCACACACAGGGACAAATGCGCATACGACTAAGCAATGCACAACAATTAGAATGACAATAATCAAATCGAAGAAATAAAATAGTGTAGTCTACATTAACACCTTAGCACCACACTTGATAAAGTAAACACATAATCGTCAGCTCCTGTCATGAAGCCGAAAACATAGCCTACTAGCAACAACACATTGCAAACGGGTTGCTTTCTCCCAGTTAGCTATGATCAAATAAAACTTGACCAACAAACCGTGTAATAGGCGTAGCGTTAACCACTTGCAACAGGCTACACCGTGAGAAAACTGACGCTCAACATTGAACGAGGCAAATCTTAATAACGCATGCAATCTTATGCATCATTCAGTACCACGGTAAATATCGATATAAACTAATGCTATAGCTATATGCTAGTGATTAAAAAATGGGACTTGACCTAACGGCTCGTCCAGAGATGTGGGGCTCCGCTTGACCTTGCGGCTCCTCTTATTGGCTCTGCAAGGAGCACCACCTGCAGTGTGGGACAGTAGGCCTACGTTATGCCCCTGTACGGGATTCTGTATGAAAAAACAGATGCAATTGAGAGGGATGAGCTTGTGGTTAGTGAATATTTTATTTACTATTAGTTGCAGTCAGTGTATCACAGAGCATGGCTCTGGTGTACCATATTCGTAATGCATTAGTCCCAGAATAAAACTGCAAGTTCAAGAGGCATCCACGTTCACTATCTTACGACGTCACGTCGCAGACTGTTCAGTCCAACTATTATGACAACTCATTAGGCTTTTATTACGTCATTAGGATTCTGTTGTTTATGTGGAATGTTAGTTGTTTACAGTTTTATTCTGAACATTACCTGGCTGGTGTGCAGACGTTTTTTTTAATCGCTCTTGATTTCTCACGGATTTTAGAATAGGCTACATATCAACTGACTTAAAACTCATAAGGTGTGTGTTTGCCCACATGATCATGGGTGCAACGGTGGTCGAAGGTAAGAAAATAATGGAAGGCTACTCCTAGGCCATTTAAATATTGACTGATATTATTTTCAGCACATCCTAATATTCCAATCATGATTTCAGGTGAGCCACACGGTGGCGTACCTTCATACATGCCACCTTCATTGGAATTTTCTGGCCTTGAAGGCCAAACTGAGGCCATGATCATGGATCAAAACAATCCATTCAAGGTCTTAATTGATCAAAAAAAAGTAAGTGTGGCTAAATAACGGAAGAATTAAGAACGGAAGTTAGAATACTACAGTGTATTAACAGAATATATTCTGAGAAAAACAGAATAAATATGGATATTCATTAAGTATAATTACATCATGTACATCTATAAATAATAGAACACTATGGGTGGGATAGGGTAGTGCAACTGGGGGGCGGGGGGGGGGGGGGTCTGTTGAGGGCCTAAAAATGGATAGGAGAAAGTTTCAAACGTGAAGACCATTTACCAGCCATTTGCGTACCCACAGGTGCAAGGTCCAAACAAGGAAAAATACCTGTTGGGTATGAAGGTTTGGCTGCAGACCCAGATGGGAATGCAGCGTGTGGGACAACACCTTCCCCGACTGAACGGCACTGTCCCCTTACCTGAGGAGGTACCTGCTTTAGTCAACCCAGCAGTTTAGTGCTTGAGATTCTGAAACTGCTCTGGTTCTGATCTGATCAGCGGCCAAGATGCTGAAACTACTTTAGTTCTGATTCAATTACACACCAACATACTATAAATAAATCACTCAGATATACATACCCTGATTCTCACCCAAGATACTGAAGCTGTTTTAGTTCTGACCCGATTACACACCTATACTGAAACCACTCTGATTCGACATGATGGGCACATACTCCATTCCGGACTGCCTTTCAGCAGATAAGCTGTTCCCCAGTAACCCAGTCCCCCTTTTTGTACCCTCAGGCTGCGTTAACGGCTGCTGCTTGCCCCTCTGTGGTGGATGACGGCTGGACATCATTCATGTTCAGCATGATCCACCGGATGGTGACGGAGGAGAACGGCCGAGCTGAGCTCTGGGCCACCGTGCTCCAGTTTAAGGAGCAGGCCCTCGTCCAGGAAGCCCAAGCCAAACTCGACCTGCTGTCCTGCCAACCAAGGCAGGTGTTGCCCATATGATCACACACACCTATACACACTTAAAGCACATTCACACTAGAGCCTTTGGTCCGGATCCAATTTCGTTTAGAATGTGGGCCATTTCTTTGCCCATATCATACACCGATACACACGTAAATGCACTCAGCTCTACTGTCTGATAGACTGGTGTCCAAATGTAGATAGATTTACGGTGATATGATACATTGCGGTGATAATGTAGCGGTTAAGGAGCTGGGCTAGCTAAAGTTATGGATTCAATTCCCGGCTTCCACAGTTGTGCTCTTCAGCAAGGCACTTTAAGGCACTGTGTTAACTTAACACATTAACAGTTATTCAGCTACCCAATAGCATAAAGAACATACCTGGGAGGCTGAATAGGCTAAATTAACATAATAAGCCAGCGAGTCCAACAAGCAAGTTAGGTAAGCATGATTCAGTTAATTTTTTCAGGGGTACAGGAGCAGCATATAGTTGTCATAAGCCTAAAGTGCCCCTCTTGCGGCTGTAGACGGTATTGTTTACTTTTTGGTTCATGTCAGTCAGTATAAATTAACATTTAAAAACATGTTAAATTATATATATTTTGATATAAGTCACAACTGACTATAAGTCACAGGGCCAGCCAAACTATGAAAACAAGTGCGACTTATAGTCCGGAAAATACGGTAAGTGTAAATGTGACTGCTTGAGGCCTTGCTAGTCAAGGTTGATGCTGCTTGTTAAATGACTGGCTGCCTGACTACTGCTCCCTCCTACTCTCCTGTCCTGTCTGTGCAGGTGTGGTGAAGAGGCAGGTCAAGGCCCTCTTACGGAGAGTATTCGTGTGACCTCCCAGCTGATGCACCAGCAGGTGGGCTATCTGTTTCCTGCAAATGGTCTCCTTGCAATAGTCAAAAAGCGAAACTGACAGGCTATGCAATGTAAAATACATTTTGATGTCTAACGGAACTTAAATTCAACACTGTATTTCTCAGTGGTCCTTAAACAAACAAACTGATATAAAATGACCTGATATAAAATGTCTGAATGAATTGTGTCTTATTAAATATTATGATGTCTAATTATGAACTCTCTTTTGTCTGTAATATTTATTGTTATTCTAAGGTCTCCTTTTGCACTGTAGCATGATTGACAGTCCTCGTCTGTAAGTCATTTTGGATAAAAGTGTCAGTTGCAAATGAATACATATAAGTGTAAATGTTTTATTTTTGTCTGCAGGCTCAGATGAAGAAGCTTATTCAGGCCACTCAGGCTGCAAGCGAGGACAGGAAGATGCTCCTGAAACACCTGGACGACCTCAAGACCCAGAGAGCATCAACCATTCAGCTGCAGAAGCAAGCTGAGGTCTACCGAAAGGTCAGGGGTCACCAGGAAACACACAACCAGCAGGAAAACACACCACACATTGCGGTCATCAGGAAAACAGACAACAATACAGTCACCAAGACAACACACACACCACAGTCACCAAGAACATACACACACTACAGTCACCAAGAAAACACACACAATAAAGTCACTAGTAAAAAACACACATACTATAGTCACCAGGAAAACACACACACACACACCTCAGCCACAGCTGCCTGCAGTGGAATGATTTGACGTCATAATTCAACTTTGCAGGAGGCCCAAATGTCTGAGTCTGTCGTAGAGACCTCAGTTCTGCAACCTGGTCAGATGCAGCGAACAGACCTGAAGGTCCCGGAGGCCAAGCTGGTCTCCCCTGCAGCATCTGTAAGTCATTGACTGATTTGTTTCCCCTTAAAGCCACCTGTACTTACTGTGGGAAGGCCTATGCCTATCTGATGTACAATACCGGTACTCTTACAGCCGGCCTACACCGGCTACACAATTGAAGCTCTCCATACAAAGAAAATTGTTGCAGCATAAATCATTATACTTCACACTGTAATCTAACCAGATTACATGATAGCAGTGTACAGTATTTCCATCTGTGAACTTGTAAATACCATACTGTAATCCACCCAGATTGTGCCCTTGAGTAAGGTGCTTAACCCCAAGTTGCTATGGGGACAATGTAGTCCCTTACAATAGAATTGACATATGTAAATTAATACATGTACATTTAAATAACAGTGCATTAATTTCCAGGCTCCTGACCAGGACACTAAGGTCCTCTACTCTGAGGTGCAGGATACTGAGGACCAGACCTTTGAACAAGATCTGAGTCTGAAGGTGGCGATGGGAGAACACCAGGAGAAGGTGGACAAGTCCTCATACGAGAATGATAAGTATGAAGAGCTCTCCACAAAGGTATGTGGTGTGCAGAGTGACTATAAGGGCATGATCAGACAGGGGCTGGTTTGTCACTCGTAAAACAGTGAGGTGCACTATATTTTGATAAAAACATGAAGGTTGTTGGGCGCTTTTCCTCATCGAGTTGATTTTTCAATTGGAGGTGAAATAAGCAGCCCGTTAAAAGCTTACTGCCTTTACAACACAACAGAAAATCAAAACCAGTTTTCTTACAGATACATCATAAATCATGTACTGATCATGTATAGATGACCCATAAATCATATACTGCAGCTAGTCTTATTCGTTCAGACATATCAAGCATAAGGACATTGTAGACACAGAAGCAGGTTGCACCATTTCTCATATGGTCTCAGTGATGACCTTTCTGATACATTTCTGTGTGTCCAGGATCTTTATGACCTGCTTTTGGCTAAGCAAGGCGAGCTGGAGGAGATCTTCCAGAAGAACGGCACTCTCCGTACTCTGTCTCCGAAGTATGAGGTGGCTTCTCATGATGCTGCAGTGATGCCGGACGACACAGAGGACATTGACCTTCAGTGCAAAGATGACTTTGAGTCCGGCGAGGATGAGGCTGAGACCTGCTCGTCCCTCAGCAGCACTGATGACTGCGTAGAGTTTCTGGTGAGACCCTGCCTGACCTCTGACCTTCCCACAGAGTTCTAACCATATATATATATACGTCGATACCGCATGGTTCTAACCATAGATATATATACGTCGATACCATATGTTTTTAATACCCAACACAGGTGACACTTGGCACAGGCTGGGTCACATACTAGAGGCAACAAATATCAGGCTATTTTTAACACTTTTCTTTGGAACCTAATGTTCTGTTTGGTCTGATAAGAACCAGCATCAGACTGACCCGTAAATGTACAACCCAAGTCTTTTGGGGTGATGGAGAAGATTTCTCCAGGCACTAACGTCTAAGCATTAAACTAAGATTGTCACATTCCCAGCCTTCACCTGGTCCTTTAAGATCCTGTAAGTAAAACTCGCATTCTCTCTTTCAGCTCACTGACAGTGCCGTGTCCGCTGCGGAGGAGACACCCCGAGTCTCAGCCCGTTCTGACCAGCAGGCGTTGGGCCAGCTTAACCGCGAGGACAAGGCCGCCCCCTCCAACACCAGGGCTCAGGACCAAGCCTCCTGGAGCACTAAAGCTGGGCAGGCGGGGTCAAAGGTCACGATCCCCACCAGACAGCTGCAGGTGCAGGCCCTTGACACGCCGCACCACCCGGGCAAGGTGGAGATGCTCGTGCACCACGCCGTGCAGGAGATGTGGCAGAGCTTTGAGCTCGGACAAGGCCCAAAGGATCTCTCCGGAGTCCGAACCCCCAGGCCATCGGAGCAGTATCTGGTGATGGATACCCCTGGACAAGCCACAAACACCATCAGCAGACGCAGTTACAACAAGGTTCGATAAGAGTCGAGGGAATAGGCAACATAGCCAATACAACTTAATTGCATTGAGATGTTGTTCATTGATGTTTGTTTGTATTATTTCTGTACATGTGCAGCTCATCTTTGATCTGTCCTGGGAGACCCTTCAGGACCTCTGTGCCAAAGACCCTACCACACAGCCTGTGTGGAAACAAATTCAGCCTGAGCGCCGTAACTATGTCAACAAGCTGAAATCCTTTGATGGCCTTTCAAAAGTCCAGGTAAAGCAATAACATTTGAATAGACAATATATGACATCTGCCCATCTGTTTAAGACATCTATTTAAAAACTTCTGTAGAATTCCTGAGTCATTTTAACTAACAAACATCCTGTAATAGACCCTTTCAAATATGTTCCCAGAGGGTTTCAATGTTCAGAAACGTTCAAAACCAACGCAGATACTTTGGAATGAAAATGTGTAATGCTCTACAAAATGTTGTTTTTTACATTTCGCATCTGTTTGTTTATTAAGTTGAAAGGGTCTATAGAGGGCTAATAGTCTCCTGTCTTTATCCAGCATTACATCACTGAGGAAGTCTTCAAGCTTTGTGGCCTCCAGGAAGGAAAAGATGCAGGGGCTTATGGGAAGGTTTTTGCCCACATTTTCAAAGGCCTCAATATGGAGAAATATGATCAGATCTTGGTGAGTTCCAATGCTGCAAGAGCACAACACTACATATGTTCTTTGGAACTGACCCATCATGATATATATAGGGCATACTGTAAAACATCCAGTACATGTTTGTAAATGCAATTACAGTTCCTTATCACCCGGAGAGAAGAAATACTCTTTTCTGATTGGCTGGGTGGCTTTAAATTCTGAATAACGGGACACCTATGAAGTAGATCTGGTTAAAAAAAGTTTAATCGCCGCTTCATATAACTAACATAGTAGGAAGACGGTTGAGCCTGGAGGCAGGCTTCACAACAATGGAATCAAACACTAAAAAATGGTACAAACACTGAACACACTAACTCTTCACATCAACTCGGTCCTCCAGATCAAAGACATACCTGTGGAGGAACACCAGTGGCGTGACCAAGACCGAGAGGCCTACGATGTAAAGAACAAGTACGCCAAAGTGGTTTTTGATCACTTAATAGACGACACCCTCACATGCCTGCTTGGCCTTTCAAAAAAGAAAAACAAAAGGTCCTAAAGCCCCTCCCATCCCCTGTGCCCCCCAAACCCCATTACTCCCTATTAAATGTCATTGCAATTGTAGTGGTACGCCTTCTTCTTATAGGAGAGTGGTTGGTTACAGACCAACTAATTCATACAATGTATTGTAAAAGAGTTTAATCTAAAGTGTAAACTGGTAGTAATAACAAAAATGATGTATTTATCTATTTACCTTAATATTTAATATATATTTAGATCCAAATACACTTTTATGAATTTTCAAACCAGTTCAAATATATATGATCTGAATCTAGGACATTTTTCGCTCTGTAATACAATCTGCTTTTTCCTGGATAAGCTAAATTCAGGACAATCCCAGAAAGTATTGAAGGCATCACCTTGTTGAATTTATGTTACATTCAAAGGCTGAGATATATTTTGTCACTTTTATTTTCATATGTTTATTTATTTATTTATTCATTTGCAAGAGCTGTCTACATGTGAATCAAACAGTAAATGCATATATTTTTTAATTAAAAAACAAACAAATCTGACCTCATATCAATTAATTGTAAATTTCACTTTTGTCTATTTTTCCTTCACCTACCCTGAAGTCCTGAACACTAATACTCTATGACTCCATTTTGGATTTTCTTCTTTACATTGTTGTTCCAACTATCTACACATGTTTAGTAGGCTACAGCACATCAGCATTTCAAACAAGCTTGAATGATGTTGCTGCTTTTATTGTAGGGAAACAAGACTGAAGTAGACTGCTGTAAAAGAGAGAGGGAAAAAAGCAAAATAAGTGGGAAGAGGGTGAGACTTTAAATTAATTGGATGAGACTCAAAGGGGGGGGGGGGTGCAAGTGTGTGTGTTTGGAGGGCGGGGGCGGGTCAGTCAAAAGCCTTTTAGTCAGGAGTGCTGTGGCGCAACTGGCTACAGCAACCGTTCCACATTGGGGTCCAAGTGTCCATGGGAACCCGGTGCTAAACATCAATTATAATTCTGAGAACACTCTCTTTGATGAACAGTACTACAAAAAGAATGCATTGAACAAGAACATAAACAAGAACAGAAATAACTATTTAGAACATGTGTACATACAATGCTATCCAGTATCCAGCATATTTCAGTCCCTGTTTACGGACAATAGCAACAAGTGCAAGTCAAGTTGTACACGTAACTTCTTACAACAGGGCGAAGCATCTTGTAATCTACAGGTAACTGGTATTTAAAGGTAAACGTCAGACAGGTATTTAGCAGACGGTTTTATCCAAAGCGTTGGGAATCGAACCCTGGGCCAACCGCAGAGTGGCGACCTGCTGCATCGCCAAGCCCCATATCTCCTAGTGATGTTGGTGGTGGTCTAGTGGTCAAGGATCTGAACTTCCACAATGGAACACTTGAAGGTTGTGAGTTCAATCCGAGGAGCTGCCACCATTGTGACTCAGAGCAGGTCACTATGGGTACATTGTACTGAGGAGCTGTCTCTGGAGCCAACTCTGTCCAAGGTCTCCCACAACTGCCCCACGGTGAAGATAGCCTTTTTTTTCAGACTCAACCTGGGTTCCCTTGGGTATTTGGATCTGAACATGGTATGGACGCTGTAGCACCCGAGATGAAGATAATCTTACCACAAAATAATCCATTCTGGTTGAATTCTTCTGATGTAGGCCTGTCTCCCAATGGCCAGTGCAGTGTCTTGGAACTAGAAATACAATGACAATTTCATTACTTTTCCTTTTTATGTCATTCCTGAAAAGCTAAAGGAAAAACTGTAATGTGCCAACCGAGTCATGTTTGATTGTTCATTGAATGACATCACAGCACCAGAATGCTCTGCAAGTGCACAGAATGTTTTATTGTAATAACTGTGCTAGTTGTTTACTTTAGTAATATCAGCCATCAGGTAATTTATGCCTTAAAGTGTGTTCCAGTTAGTGCCACCCTTGCCTGCTGTTCTGTGCCAGGGTATAAAAAACCTTTGCCATCCTGCATTAGTGTCAGTCTGTTGTGAAGTTCTGTGCATCTGCGAATAAACTAGTTCTAGGCCTACTGTAGTGTATATTTAGCCTATAAATCTAGACGCACCCTAGCGGTAGTGTTATGATTCTGTAATTCATCTATAAGCTACACAAATGCTGTTTGGTGTTGTATTAGGTGTTTTTACTACTTGGCTGCGTAATGATCAGTATAAATTGCCATGGCAGTCGCTTAAAAGCTTAGCATTTGGTCTAGCTGGGAGGTAATCACACACAGGGACAAATGCGCATACGACTAAGCAATGCACAACAATTAGAATGACAATAATCAAATCGAAGAAATAAAATAGTGTAGTCTACATTAACACCTTAGCACCACACTTGATAAAGTAAATACATAATCGTCAGCTCCTGTCATGAAGCCGAAAACATAGCCTACTAGCAACAACACATTGCAAACGGGTTGCTTTCTCCCAGTTAGCTATGATCAAATAAAACTTGACCAACAAACCGTGTAATAGGCGTAGCGTTAACCACTTGCAACAGGCTACACCGTGAGAAAACTGACGCTCAACATTGAACGAGGCAAATCTTAATAACGCATGCAATCTTATGCATCATTCAGTACCACGGTAAATATCGATATAAACTAATGCTATAGCTATATGCTAGTGATTAAAAAATGGGACTTGACCTAACGGCTCGTCCAGAGATGTGGGGCTCCGCTTGACCTTGCGGCTCCTCTTATTGGCTCTGCAAGGAGCACCACCTGCAGTGTGGGACAGTAGGCCTACGTTATGCCCCTGTACGGGATTCTGTATGAAAAAACAGATGCAATTGAGAGGGATGAGCTTGTGGTTAGTGAATATTTTATTTACTATTAGTTGCAGTCAGTGTATCACAGAGCATGGCTCTGGTGTACCATATTCGTAATGCATTAGTCCCAGAATAAAACTGCAAGTTCAAGAGGCATCCACGTTCACTATCTTACGACGTCACGTCGCAGACTGTTCAGTCCAACTATTATGACAACTCATTAGGCTTTTATTACGTCATTAGGATTCTGTTGTTTATGTGGAATGTTAGTTGTTTACAGTTTTATTCTGAACATTACCTGGCTGGTGTGCAGACGTTTTTTTTAATCGCTCTTGATTTCTCACGGATTTTAGAATAGGCTACATATCAACTGACTTAAAACTCATAAGGTGTGTGTTTGCCCACATGATCATGGGTGCAACGGTGGTCGAAGGTAAGAAAATAATGGAAGGCTACTCCTAGGCCATTTAAATATTGACTGATATTATTTTCAGCACATCCTAATATTCCAATCATGATTTCAGGTGAGCCACACGGTGGCGTACCTTCATACATGCCACCTTCATTGGAATTTTCTGGCCTTGAAGGCCAAACTGAGGCCATGATCATGGATCAAAACAATCCATTCAAGGTCTTAATTGATCAAAAAAAAGTAAGTGTGGCTAAATAACGGAAGAATTAAGAACGGAAGTTAGAATACTACAGTGTATTAACAGAATATATTCTGAGAAAAACAGAATAAATATGGATATTCATTAAGTATAATTACATCATGTACATCTATAAATAATAGAACACTATGGGTGGGATAGGGTAGTGCAACTGGGGGGCGGGGGGGGGGGGGGGTCTGTTGAGGGCCTAAAAATGGATAGGAGAAAGTTTCAAACGTGAAGACCATTTACCAGCCATTTGCGTACCCACAGGTGCAAGGTCCAAACAAGGAAAAATACCTGTTGGGTATGAAGGTTTGGCTGCAGACCCAGATGGGAATGCAGCGTGTGGGACAACACCTTCCCCGACTGAACGGCACTGTCCCCTTACCTGAGGAGGTACCTGCTTTAGTCAACCCAGCAGTTTAGTGCTTGAGATTCTGAAACTGCTCTGGTTCTGATCTGATCAGCGGCCAAGATGCTGAAACTACTTTAGTTCTGATTCAATTACACACCAACATACTATAAATAAATCACTCAGATATACATACCCTGATTCTCACCCAAGATACTGAAGCTGTTTTAGTTCTGACCCGATTACACACCTATACTGAAACCACTCTGATTCGACATGATGGGCACATACTCCATTCCGGACTGCCTTTCAGCAGATAAGCTGTTCCCCAGTAACCCAGTCCCCCTTTTTGTACCCTCAGGCTGCGTTAACGGCTGCTGCTTGCCCCTCTGTGGTGGATGACGGCTGGACATCATTCATGTTCAGCATGATCCACCGGATGGTGACGGAGGAGAACGGCCGAGCTGAGCTCTGGGCCACCGTGCTCCAGTTTAAGGAGCAGGCCCTCGTCCAGGAAGCCCAAGCCAAACTCGACCTGCTGTCCTGCCAACCAAGGCAGGTGTTGCCCATATGATCACACACACCTATACACACTTAAAGCACATTCACACTAGAGCCTTTGGTCCGGATCCAATTTCGTTTAGAATGTGGGCCATTTCTTTGCCCATATCATACACCGATACACACGTAAATGCACTCAGCTCTACTGTCTGATAGACTGGTGTCCAAATGTAGATAGATTTACGGTGATATGATACATTGCGGTGATAATGTAGCGGTTAAGGAGCTGGGCTAGCTAAAGTTATGGATTCAATTCCCGGCTTCCACAGTTGTGCTCTTCAGCAAGGCACTTTAAGGCACTGTGTTAACTTAACACATTAACAGTTATTCAGCTACCCAATAGCATAAAGAACATACCTGGGAGGCTGAATAGGCTAAATTAACATAATAAGCCAGCGAGTCCAACAAGCAAGTTAGGTAAGCATGATTCAGTTAATTTTTTCAGGGGTACAGGAGCAGCATATAGTTGTCATAAGCCTAAAGTGCCCCTCTTGCGGCTGTAGACGGTATTGTTTACTTTTTGGTTCATGTCAGTCAGTATAAATTAACATTTAAAAACATGTTAAATTATATATATTTTGATATAAGTCACAACTGACTATAAGTCACAGGGCCAGCCAAACTATGAAAACAAGTGCGACTTATAGTCCGGAAAATACGGTAAGTGTAAATGTGACTGCTTGAGGCCTTGCTAGTCAAGGTTGATGCTGCTTGTTAAATGACTGGCTGCCTGACTACTGCTCCCTCCTACTCTCCTGTCCTGTCTGTGCAGGTGTGGTGAAGAGGCAGGTCAAGGCCCTCTTACGGAGTGTATTCGTGTGACCTCCCAGCTGATGCACCAGCAGGTGGGCTATCTGTTTCCTGCAAATGGTCTCCTTGCAATAGTCAAAAAGCGAAACTGACAGGCTATGCAATGTAAAATACATTTTGATGTCTAACGGAACTTAAATTCAACACTGTATTTCTCAGTGGTCCTTAAACAAACAAACTGATATAAAATGACCTGATATAAAATGTCTGAATGAATTGTGTCTTATTAAATATTATGATGTCTAATTATGAACTCTCTTTTGTCTGTAATATTTATTGTTATTCTAAGGTCTCCTTTTGCACTGTAGCATGATTGACAGTCCTCGTCTGTAAGTCATTTTGGATAAAAGTGTCAGTTGCAAATGAATACATATAAGTGTAAATGTTTTATTTTTGTCTGCAGGCCCAGATGAAGAAGCTTATTCAGGCCACTCAGGCTGCAAGCGAGGACAGGAAGATGCTCCTGAAACACCTGGACGACCTCAAGACCCAGAGAGCATCAACCATTCAGCTGCAGAAGCAAGCTGAGGTCTACCGAAAGGTCAGGGGTCACCAGGAAACACACAACCAGCAGGAAAACACACCACACATTGCGGTCATCAGGAAAACAGACGACAATACAGTCACCAAGACAACACACACACCACAGTCACCAAGAACATACACACACTACAGTCACCAAGAAAACACACACAATAAAGTCACTAGTAAAAAACACACATACTATAGTCACCAGGAAAACACACACACACACACACCTCAGCCACAGCTGCCTGCAGTGGAATGATTTGACGTCATAATTCAACTTTGCAGGAGGCCCAAATGTCTGAGTCTGTCGTAGAGACCTCAGTTCTGCAACCTGGTCAGATGCAGCGAACAGACCTGAAGGTCCCGGAGGCCAAGCTGGTCTCCCCTGCAGCATCTGTAAGTCATTGACTGATTTGTTTCCCCTTAAAGCCACCTGTACTTACTGTGGGAAGGCCTATGCCTATCTGATGTACAATACCGGTACTCTTACAGCCGGCCTACACCGGCTACACAATTGAAGCTCTCCATACAAAGAAAATTGTTGCAGCATAAATCATTATACTTCACACTGTAATCTAACCAGATTACATGATAGCAGTGTACAGTATTTCCATCTGTGAACTTGTAAATACCATACTGTAATCCACCCAGATTGTGCCCTTGAGTAAGGTGCTTAACCCCAAGTTGCTATGGGGACAATGTAGTCCCTTACAATAGAATTGACATATGTAAATTAATACATGTACATTTAAATAACAGTGCATTAATTTCCAGGCTCCTGACCAGGACACTAAGGTCCTCTACTCTGAGGTGCAGGATACTGAGGACCAGACCTTTGAACAAGATCTGAGTCTGAAGGTGGCGATGGGAGAACACCAGGAGAAGGTGGACAAGTCCTCATACGAAAATGATAAGTATGAAGAGCTCTCCACAAAGGTATGTGGTGTGCAGAGTGACTATAAGGGCATGATCAGACAGGGGCTGGTTTGTCACTCGTAAAACAGTGAGGTGCACTATATTTTGATAAAAACATGAAGGTTGTTGGGCGCTTTTCCTCATCGAGTTGATTTTTCAATTGGAGGTGAAATAAGCAGCCCGTTAAAAGCTTACTGCCTTTACAACACAACAGAAAATCAAAACCAGTTTTCTTACAGATACATCATAAATCATGTACTGATCATGTATAGATGACCCATAAATCATATACTGCAGCTAGTCTTATTCGTTCAGACATATCAAGCATAAGGACATTGTAGACACAGAAGCGGGTTGCACCATTTCTCATATGGTCTCAGTGATGACCTTTCTGATACATTTCTGTGTGTCCAGGATCTTTATGACCTGCTTTTGGCTAAGCAAGGCGAGCTGGAGGAGATCTTCCAGAAGAACGGCACTCTCCGTACTCTGTCTCCGAAGTATGAGGTGGCTTCTCATGATGCTGCAGTGATGCCGGACGACACAGAGGACATTGACCTTCAGTGCAAAGATGACTTTGAGTCCGGCGAGGATGAGGCTGAGACCTGCTCGTCCCTCAGCAGCACTGATGACTGCGTAGAGTTTCTGGTGAGACCCTGCCTGACCTCTGACCTTCCCACAGAGTTCTAACCATATATATATATATACGTCGATACCGCATGGTTCTAACCATAGATATACTGTATATACGTCGATACCATATGTTTTTAATACCCAACACAGGTGACACTTGGCACAGGCTGGGTCACATACTAGAGGCAACAAATATCAGGCTATTTTTAACACTTTTCTTTGGAACCTAATGTTCTGTTTGGTCTGATAAGAACCAGCAGCAGACTGACCCGTAAATGTACAACCCAAGTCTTTTGGGGTGATGGAGAAGATTTCTCCAGGCACTAACGTCTAAGCATTAAACTAAGATTGTCACATTCCCAGCCTTCACCTGGTCCTTTAAGATCCTGTAAGTAAAACTCGCATTCTCTCTTTCAGCTCACTGACAGTGCCGTGTCCGCTGCGGAGGAGACACCCCGAGTCTCAGCCCGTTCTGACCAGCAGGCGTTGGGCCAGCTTAACCGCGAGGACAAGGCCGCCCCCTCCAACACCAGGGCTCAGGACCAAGCCTCCTGGAGCACTAAAGCTGGGCAGGCGGGGTCAAAGGTCACGATCCCCACCAGACAGCTGCAGGTGCAGGCCCTTGACACGCCGCACCACCCGGGCAAGGTGGAGATGCTCGTGCACCACGCCGTGCAGGAGATGTGGCAGAGCTTTGAGCTCGGACAAGGCCCAAAGGATCTCTCCGGAGTCCGAACCCCCAGGCCATCGGAGCAGTATCTGGTGATGGATACCCCTGGACAAGCCACAAACACCATCAGCAGACGCAGTTACAACAAGGTTCGATAAGAGTCGAGGGAATAGGCAACATAGCCAATACAACTTAATTGCATTGAGATGTTGTTCATTGATGTTTGTTTGTATTATTTCTGTACATGTGCAGCTCATCTTTGATCTGTCCTGGGAGACCCTTCAGGACCTCTGTGCCAAAGACCCTACCACACAGCCTGTGTGGAAACAAATTCAGCCTGAGCGCCGTAACTATGTCAACAAGCTGAAATCCTTTGATGGCCTTTCAAAAGTCCAGGTAAAGCAATAACATTTGAATAGACAATATATGACATCTGCCCATCTGTTTAAGACATCTATTTAAAAACTTCTGTAGAATTCCTGAGTCATTTTAACTAACAAACATCCTGTAATAGACCCTTTCAAATATGTTCCCAGAGGGTTTCAATGTTCAGAAACGTTCAAAACCAACGCAGATACTTTGGAATGAAAATGTGTAATGCTCTACAAAATGTTGTTTTTTAAATTTCGCATCTGTTTGTTTATTAAGTTGAAAGGGTCTATAGAGGGCTAATAGTCTCCTGTCTTTATCCAGCATTACATCACTGAGGAAGTCTTCAAGCTTTGTGGCCTCCAGGAAGGAAAAGATGCAGGGGCTTATGGGAAGGTTTTTGCCCACATTTTCAAAGGCCTCAATATGGAGAAATATGATCAGATCTTGGTGAGTTCCAATGCTGCAAGAGCACAACACTACATATGTTCTTTGGAACTGACCCATCATGATATATATAAGGCATACTGTAAAACATCCAGTACATGTTTGTAAATGCAATTACAGTTCCTTATCACCCGGAGAGAAGAAATACTCTTTTCTGATTGGCTGGGGGGCTTTAAATTCTGAATAACGGGACACCTATGAAGTAGATCTGCTTAAAAAAAGTTTAATCGCCGCTTCATATAACTAACATAGTAGGAAGACGGTTGAGCCTGGAGGCAGGCTTCACAACAATGGAATCAAACACTAAAAAAATGGTACAAACACTGAACACACTAACTCTTCACATCAACTCGGTCCTCCAGATCAAAGACATACCTGTGGAGGAACACCAGTGGCGTGACCAAGACCGAGAGGCCTACGATGTAAAGAACAAGTACGCCAAAGTGGTTTTTGATCACTTAATAGACGACACCCTCACATGCCTGCTTGGCCTTTCAAAAAAGAAAAACAAAAGGTCCTAAAGCCCCTCCCATCCCCTGTGCCCCCCAAACCCCATTACTCCCTATTAAATGTCATTGCAATTGTAGTGGTACGCCTTCTTCTTGTAGGAGAGTGGTTGGTTACAGACCAACTAATGCATACAATGTATTGTAAAAGAGTTTAATCTAAAGTGTAAACTGGTAGTAATAACAAAAATGATGTATTTATCTATTTATTTATTTACCTTAATATTTAATATATATTTAGATCCAAATACACTTTTATGAATTTTCAAACCAGTTCAAATATATATGATCTGAATCTAGGACATTTTTCGCTCTGTATTACAATCTGCTTTTTCCTGGATAAGCTAAATTCAGGACAATCCCAGAAAGTTTTGAAGGCATCACCTTGTTGAATTTATGTTACATTCAAAGGCTGAGATATATTTTGTCACTTTTGTTTTTATGTTTATTTATTTATTTATTAATTTGCAAGAGCTGTCTACATGTGAATCAAAAAGTAAATGCATATATTTGTGAATAAAAAAAAACAAATCTGACCTCATATCAATTAATTGTAAATTTCACTTTTGTCTATTTTTCCTTCACCTCCCCTGAAGTCCTGAACACTAATTCTCTATGACTCCATTTTGGATTTTCTTCTTTACATTGTTGTTCCAACTATCTACACATGTTTAGTAGGCTACAGCACATCAGCATTTCAAACAAGCTTGAATGATGTTGCTGCTTTTATTGTAGGGAAACAAGACTGAAGTAGAGGGCTGTAAAAGAGAGAGGGAAAAAAGCAAAATAAGTGGGAAGAGGGTGAGACTTTAAATTAATTGGATGAGACTCAAAGGGGGGGGGGGGGGTGCAAGTGTGTGTGTTTGGAGGGCGGGGGCGGGTCAGTCAAAAGCCTTTTAGTCAGGAGTGCTGTGGCGCAACTGGCTACAGCAACCGTTCCACATTGGGGCCCAAGTGTCCATGGGAACCCGGTGCTAAACATCAATTATAATTCTGAGAACACTCTCTTTGATGAACAGTACTACAAAAAGAATGCATTGAACAAGAACATAAACAAGAACAGAAATAACTATTTAGAACATGTGTACATACAATGCTATCCAGTATCCAGCATAGTTCAGTCCCTGTATACGGACAATAGCAACAAGTGCAAGTCAAGCTGTACACGTAACTTCTTACAACAGGGCGAAGCATCTTGTAATCTACAGGTAACTGGTATTTAAAGGTAAACGTCAGACAGGTATTTAGCAGACGGTTTTATCCAAAGCGTTGGGAATCGAACCCTGGGCCAACCGCAGAGTGGCGACCTGCTGCATCGCCAAGCCCCATATCTCCTTCCATTTGGTGGCTAGGGTAGATACTGGTTTCCCTGTTCTTTCAACAAAATCCACACCCATCCAGAGCACCAATTGCCCTTGCTGTTGCTGGCAGGACTGCTGCGTGTTGTGCGTTTCTGACATGTAGTGATGTTGGTGGTGGTCTAGTGGTCAAGGATCTGAACTTCCACAATGGAACACTTGAAGGTTGTGAGTTCAATCCGAGGAGCTGCCACCATTGTGACTCAGAGCAGGTCACTATGGGTACATTGTACTGAGGAGCTGTCTCTGGAGCCAACTCTGTCCAAGGTCTCCCACAACTGCCCCACGGTGAAGATAGCCTTTTTTTCAGACTCAACCTGGGTTCCCTTGGGTATTTGGATCTGAACATGGTATGGACGCTGTAGCACCCGAGATGAAGATAATCTTACCACAAAATAATCCATTCTGGTTGAATTCTTCTGATGTAGGCCTGTCTCCCAATGGCCAGTGCAGTGTCTTGGAACTAGAAATACAATGACAATTTCATTACTTTTCCTTTTTATGTCATTCCTGAAAAGCTAAAGGAAAAACTGTAATGTGCCAACCGAGTCATGTTTGATTGTTCATTGAATGACATCACAGCACCAGAATGCTCTGCAAGTGCACAGAATGTTTTATTGTAATAACTGTGCTAGTTGTTTACTTTAGTAATATCAGCCATCAGGTAATTTATGCCTTAAAGTGTGTTCCAGTTAGTGCCACCCTTGCCTGCTGTTCTGTGCCAGGGTATAAAAAACCTTTGCCATCCTGCATTAGTGTCAGTCTGTTGTGAAGTTCTGTGCATCTGCGAATAAACGGCAGTAAAGGCAAAGTTTTCCCCTGTCTGCGTGAAGTGAATGCTACAATACTATATGATTTCTAGTTCTAGGCCTACTGTAGTGTATATTTAGCCTATAAATCTAGACGCACCCTAGCGGTAGTGTTATTATGGTTCTGTAATTCATCTATAAGCTACACAAATGCTGTTTGGTGTTGTATTAGGTGTTTTTACTACTTGGCTGCGTAATGATCAGTATAAATTGCCATGGCAGTCGCTTAAAAGCTTAGCATTTGGTCTAGCTGGGAGGTAATCACACACAGGGACAAATGAGCATACGACTAAGCAATGCACAACAATTAGAATGACAATAATCAAATCGAAGAAATAAAATAGTGTAGTCTACATTAACACCTTAGCAGCACACTTGATAAAGTAAATACATAATCGTCAGCTCCTGTCATGAAGCCGAAAACATAGCCTACTAGCAACAACACATTGCAAACGGGTTGCTTTCTCCTAGTTAGCTATGATCAAATAAAACTTGACCAACAAACCGTGTAATAGGCGTAGCGTTAACCACTTGCAACAGGCTACACCGTGACAAAAACTGACGCGCAACATTGAACGAGGCAAATCTTAATAACGCATGCAATCTTATGCATCATTCAGTACCACGGTAAATATCGATATAAACTAATGCTATAGCTATATGCTAGTGATTAAAAAAGTCAGGAGACCTGCGCTGACAATGGGACTTGACCTAACGGCTCGTCCAGAGATGTGGGGCTCCGCTTGACCTTGCGGCTCCTCTTACTGGCTCTGCAAGGAGCACCACCTGCAGTGTGGGACAGTAGGCCTACGTTATGCCCCTGTACGGGATTCTGTATGAAAAAACAGATGCAATTGAGAGGGATGAGCTTGTGGTTAGTGAATATTTTATTTACTATTAGTTGCAGTCAGTGTATCACAGAGCATGGCTCTGGTGTACCATATTCGTAATGCATTAGTCCCAGAATAAAACTGCAAGTTCAAGAGGCATCCACGTTCACTATCTTACGACGTCACGTCGCAGACTGTTCAGTCCAACTATTATGACAACTCATTAGGCTTTTATTACGTCATTAGGATTCTGTTGTTTATGTGGAATGTTAGTTGTTTACAGTTTTATTCTGAACATTACCTGGCTGGTGTGCAGACGGTTTTTTTAATCGCTCTTGATTTCTCACGGATTTTAGAATAGGCTACATATCAACTGACTTAAAACTCATAAGGTGTGTGTTTGCCCACATGATCATGGGTGCAAAGGTGGTCGAAGGTAAGAAAATAATGGAAGGCTACTCCTAGGCCATTTAAATATTGACTGATATTATTTTCAGCACATCCTAATATTCCAATCATGATTTCAGGTGAGCCACACGGTGGCGTACCTTCATACATGCCACCTTCATTGGAATTTTCTGGCCTTGAAGGCCAAACTGAGGCCATGATCATGGATCAAAACAATCCATTCAAGGTCTTAATTGATCAAAAAAAAGTAAGTGTGGCTAAATAACGGAAGAATTAAGAACGGAAGTTAGAATACTACAGTGTATTAACAGAATATATTCTGAGAAAAACAGAATAAATATGGATATTCATTAAGTATAATTACATCATGTACATCAATAATAGAACACTATGGATAGGGTAGTGCAACTGGGGGGCGGGGGGGGGGGGTCTGTTGAGGGCCTAAAAATGGATAGGAGAACGTTTCAAACGTGAAGACCATTTACCAGCCATTTGCGTACCCACAGGTGCAAGGTCCAAACAAGGAAAAATACCTGTTGGGTATGAAGGTTTGGCTGCAGACCCAGATGGGAATGCAGCGTGTGGGACAACACCTTCCCCGACTGAACGGCACTGTCCCGTTAGCTGAGGAGGTACCTGCTTTAGTCAACCCAGCAGTTTAGTGCTTGAGATTCTGAAACTGCTCTGGTTCTGATCTGATCAGCGGCCAAGATGCTGAAACTACTTTAGTTCTGATTCAATTACACACCAACATACTATAAATAAATCACTCAGATATACATACCCTGATTCTCACCCAAGATACTGAAGCTGTTTTAGTTCTGACCCGATTACACACCTATACTGAAACCACTCTGATTCGACATGATGGGCACATACTCCATTCCGGACTGCCTTTCAGCAGATAAGCTGTTCCCCAGTAACCCAGTCCCTAACCCAGACCCAACCCAGTCTTTTTGTACCCTCAGGCTGCGTTAGCGGCTGCTGCCTGCCCCTCTGTGGTGGATGACGGCTGGACATCATTCATGTTCAGCATGATCCACCGGATGGTGACGGAGGAGAACGGCCGAGCTGAGCTCTGGGCCACCGTGCTCCAGTTTAAGGAGCAGGCCCTCGTCCAGGAAGCCCAAGCCAAACTCGACCTGCTGTCCTGCCAACCAAGGCAGGTGTTGCCCATATGATCACACACACCTATACACACTTAAAGCACATTCACACTAGAGCCTTTGGTCCGGATCCAATTTCGTTTAGAATGTGGGCCATTTTTTTGCCCATATCATACACCGATACACACGTAAATGCACTCAGCTCTACTGTCTGATAGACTGGTGTCCAAATGTAGATAGATTTACGGTGATATGATACATTGCGGTGATAATGTAGTGGTTAAGGAGCTGGGCTAGCTAAAGTTATGGATTCAATTCCCGGCTTCCACAGTTGTGCTCTTCAGCAAGGCATTTAACCTCGAGTTGCTCTGGGGACAGTGGCCTTGTAATACCTGTAATATAAATGACATAGAAGTCGCTTTAGATATAAGCGTCTGCTAAATTAACCAGAAATTCAATTCAAATCAATTCCAAATTTGATGTAAAATATATAGTGCGCACATAGTTACTATGATGTTGCTAGGGTAGACAGTGTGGTTGTTATGCTAAATAAAGTGGTTGCTATGCTGGTTGCTATGGTTATCATTTTGGTTGCTATGGTGGTTACTAGGTTTATATTTTGGTAGTGGTTGCTAGGTTGCTGCTAGGGTAATGGAGATGGTTGCTAGGGTAGATATGGTGGTGGCTATGTTAAATAAAGCAGTTGCTAAGCTGGTTGCTAGGGTAATCATGTTGGGTGCTGTGGTAGTTGCTAGGTTGGCATTATGGTAGTGGTTGCTAGGTTGTCGCTTGGGTAATTGAGATGGTTGCTATGGTGTTGCTAGGGTAATCCTATTGGTTGCTATGGTGATTGCTAGGATGACATTATGATGGTGGTTGCTAGGTTGTTGTTTGGGTAATTGAGATGGTTGCTAGGTTGTTGTTAGGGTAGATATGGTGATTGCTATGCTAAATAAAGCGGTTGCTATACTGGTTGCTAGGGTAATCATGTTGGTTGCTATGGTGGTTGCTCGGTTGACATTATGGTAGTGGTTGCTAGGTTGTTGTGGTTTCCATGCTAGTTGCTAGGGTAAGTATGTTGGTTGCTATGGAGGTTGCTAGGTAGGAATTAAGTGGACATGGATGTTGATAAACAGATAGTTTAATGGATGTTGATAGATACTATAGTGGATCAGGAACAGACATTTAATCTGGAGATGCAATTTATTCAACTACACAATAGCACACAGGACAACAGGATGAATAGGTGTACAGTATATTAACTTAACACATTAACAGTTATTCAGCTACCCAATAGCATAAAGAACATACCTGGGAGGCTGAATAGGCTAAATTAACATAACAAGCCAGCGAGTCCAACAAGCAAGTTACCGGTAAGCATGATTCAGTTAATTTTTTCAGGGGTACAGGAGCAGCATATAGTTGTCATAAGCCTAAAGTGCCCTCTTGCGGCTGTAGACGGTATTGTTTACTTTTTGGTTCATGTCAGTCATTATAAATTAACATTTAAAAACTATATATATATCAAAAATTATATATATTTTGATATAAGTCACAACTGACTATAAGTCACAGGGCCAGCCAAACTATGAAAACAAGTGCGACTTATAGTCCGGAAAATACGGTAAGTGTAAATGTGACTGCTTGAGGCCTTGCTAGTCAAGGTTGATGCTGCTTGTTAAATGACTGGCTGCCTGACTACTGCTCCCTCCTACTCTCCTGTCCTGTCTGTGCAGGTGTGGTGAAGAGGCAGGTCAAGGCCCTCTTACGGAGAGTATTCGTGTGACCTCCCAGCTGATGCACCAGCAGGTGGGCTATCTGTTTCCTGCAAATGGTCTCCTTGCAATAGTCAAAAAGCGAAACTGACAGGCTATGCAATGTAAAATACATTTTGATGTCTAACGGAACTTAAATTCAACACTGTATTTCTCAGTGGTCCTTAAACAAACAAACTGATATAAAATGACCTGATATAAAATGTCTGAATGAATTGTGTCTTATTAAATATTATGATGTCTAATTATGAACTCTCTTTTGTCTGTAATATTTACTGTTATTCTAAGGTCTCCTTTTGCACTGTAGCATGATTGACAGTCCTCGTCTGTAAGTCATTTTGGATAAAAGTGTCAGTTGCAAATGAATACATATAAGTGTAAATGTTTTATTTTTGTCTGCAGGCCCAGATGAAGAAGCTTATTCAGGCCACTCAGGCTGCAAGCGAGGACAGGAAGATGCTCCTGAAACACCTGGCCGACCTCAAGACCCAGAGAGCATCAACCATTCAGCTGCAGAAGCAAGCTGAGGTCTACCAAAAGGTCAGGGGTCACCAGGAAACACACAACCAGCAGGAAAACACACCACACATTGCGGTCATCAGGAAAACAGATGACAATACAGTCACCAAGACAACACACACACCACAGTCACCAAGAACATACACACACTGCAGTCACCAGGAAAACTGATCACACACTACAGTCACCAAGAAAACACACACAATAAAGTCACTAGTAAAAAACACACATAATATAGTCACCAGGAAAACACACACACACACACACACCTCAGCCACAGCTGCCTGCAGTGGAATGATTTGACGTCATAATTCAACTTTGCAGGAGGCCCAAATGTCTGAGTCTGTCGTAGAGACCTCAGTTCTGCAACCTGGTCAGATGCAGCGAACAGACCTGAAGGCCCCGGAGGCCAGGCTGGTCTCCCCTGCAGCATCTGTAAGTCATTGACTGATTTGTTTCCCCTTAAGCCACCTGTACTTACTGTGGGAAGGCCTGTGCCTATCTGATGTACAATACCGGTACTCTTACAGCCGGCCTACACCGGCTACACAATTGAAGCTCTCCATACAAAGAAAATTGTTGCAGCATAAATCATTATACTTCACACTGTAATCTAACCAGATTACATGATAGCAGTGTACAGTATTTCCATCTGTGAACTTGTAAATACCATACTGTAATCCACCCAGATTGTGCCCTTGAGTAAGGTGCTTAACCCCAAGTTGCTATGGGGACAATGTAGTCCCTTACAATAGAATTGACATATGTAAATTAATACATGTACATTTAAATAACAGTGCATTAATTTCCAGGCTCCTGACCAGGACACTAAGGTCCTCTACTCTGAGGTGCAGGATACTGAGGACCAGACCTTTGAACAAGATCTGAGTCTGAAGGTGGCGATGGGAGAACACCAGGAGAAGGTGGACAAGTCCTCATACGAAAATGATAAGTATGAAGAGCTCTCCACAAAGGTATGTGGTGTGCAGAGTGACTATAAGGGCATGATCAGACAGGGGCTGGTTTGTCACTCGTAAAACAGTGAGGTGCACTATATTTTGATAAAAATATGAAGGTTGTTGGGCGCTTTTCCTCCTCGAGTTGATTTTTCAATTGGAGGTGAAATAAGCAGCCCGTTAAAAGCTTACTGCCTTTACAACACAACAGAAAATCAAAACCAGTTTTGTTACAGATGATATGTACTGATCATGTATAGATAAACCATAAATCATATACTGCAGCTAGTCTTATTCGTTCAGACATATCAAGCATAAGGACATTGTAGACACAGAAGCAGGTTGCACCATTTCTCATATGGTCTCAGTGATGACCTTTCTGATACATTTCTGTGTGTCCAGGATCTTTATGACCTGCTTTTGGCTAAGCAAGGCGAGCTGGAGGAGATCTTCCAGAAGAACAGCGCTCTCCGTACTCTGTCTCCAAAGTATGAGGTGGCTTCTCATGATGCTGCAGTGATGCCGGACGACACAGAGGACAGTGACCTTCAGTACAAAGACGACTTTGAGTCCGGCGAGGATGAGGCTGAGACCTGCTCGTCCCTCAGCAGCACTGATGACTGCGTAGAGTTTCTGGTGAGACCCTGCCTGACCTCTGACCTTCCCACAGAGTTCTAACCATATATATATATACGTTGATACCGCATGGTTCTAACCATAGATATATATACGTCGATACCATATGGTTTTAATACCCAACACAGGTGACACTTGGCACAGGCTGGGTCACATACTAGAGGCAACAAATATCAGGCTATTTTTAACACTTTTCTTTGGAACCTAATGTTCTGTTTGGTCTGATAAGAACCAGCATCAGACTGACCCGTAAATGTACAACCCAAGTCTTTTGGGGTGATGGAGAAGATTTCTCCAGGCACTAACGTCTAAGCATTAAACTAAGATTGTCACATTCCCAGCCTTCACCTGGTCCTTTAAGATCCTGTAAGTAAAACTCGCATTCTCTCTTTCAGCTCACTGACAGTGCCGTGTCCGCTGCGGAGGAGACACCCCGAGTCTCAGTCCGTTCTGACCAGCAGGCGTTGGGCCAGCTTAACCGCGAGGACAAGGCCGCCCCCTCCAACACCAGGGCTCAGGACCAAGCCTCCTGGAGCACTAAAGCTGGGCAGGCGGGGTCAAAGGTCACGATCCCCACCAGACAGCTGCAGGTGCAGGCCCTTGACACGCCGCACCACCCGGGCAAGGTGGAGATGCTCGTGCACCACGCCGTGCAGGAGATGTGGCAGAGCTTTGAGCTCGGACAAGGCCCAAAGGATCTCTCCGGAGTCCGAACCCCCAGGCCATCGGAGCAGTATCTGGTGATGGATACCCCTGGACAAGCCACAAACACCATCAGCAGACGCAGTTACAACAAGGTTCGATAAGAGTCGAGGGAATAGGCAACATAGCCAATACAACTTAATTGCATTGAGATATTGTTCATTAATGTTTGTTTGTATTATTTCTGTACATGTGCAGCTCATCTTTGATCTGTCCTGGGAGACCCTTCAGGACCTCTGTGCCAAAGACCCTACCACACAGCCTGTGTGGAAACAAATTCAGCCTGAGCGCCGTAACTATGTCAACAAGCTGAAATCCTTTGATGGCCTTTCAAAAGTCCAGGTAAAGCAATAACATTTGAATAGACAATATATGACATCTGCCCATCTGTTTAAGACATCTATTTAAAAACTTCTGTAGAATTCCTGAGTCATTTTAACTAACAAACATCCTGTAATAGACCCTTTCAAATATGTCCCCAGAGGGTTTCAATGTTCAGAAACGTTCAAAACCAACGCAGATACTTTGGAATGAAAATGTGTAATGCTCTACAAAATGTTGTTTTTTAAATTTCGCATCTGTTTGTTTATTAAGTTGAAAGGGTCTATAGAGGGCTAATAGTCTCCTGTCTTTATCCAGCATTACATCACTGAGGAAGTCTTCAAGCTTTGTGGCCTCCAGGAAGGAAAAGATGCAGGGGCTTATGGGAAGGTTTTTGCCCACATTTTCAAAGGCCTCAATATGGAGAAATATGATCAGATCTTGGTGAGTTCCAATGCTGCAAGAGCACAACACTACATATGTTCTTTGGAACTGACCCATCATGATATATATAAGGCATACTGTAAAACATCCAGTACATGTTTGTAAATGCAATTACAGTTCCTTATCACCCGGAGAGAAGAAATACTCTTTTCTGATTGGCTGGGGGGCTTTAAATTCTGAATAACGGGACACCTATGAAGTAGATCTGCTTAAAAAAAGTTTAATCGCCGCTTCATATAACTAACATAGTAGGAAGACGGTTGAGCCTGGAGGCAGGCTTCACAACAATGGAATCAAACACTAAAAAAATGGTACAAACACTGAACACACTAACTCTTCACATCAACTCGGTCCTCCAGATCAAAGACATACCTGTGGAGGAACACCAGTGGCGTGACCAAGACCGAGAGGCCTACGATGTAAAGAACAAGTACGCCAAAGTGGTTTTTGATCACTTAATAGACGACACCCTCACATGCCTGCTTGGCCTTTCAAAAAAGAAAAACAAAAGGTCCTAAAGCCCCTCCCATCCCCTGTGCCCCCCAAACCCCATTACTCCCTATTAAATGTCATTGCAATTGTAGTGGTACGCCTTCTTCTTGTAGGAGAGTGGTTGGTTACAGACCAACTAATGCATACAATGTATTGTAAAAGAGTTTAATCTAAAGTGTAAACTGGTAGTAATAACAAAAATGATGTATTTATCTATTTATTTATTTACCTTAATATTTAATATATATTTAGATCCAAATACACTTTTATGAATTTTCAAACCAGTTCAAATATATATGATCTGAATCTAGGACATTTTTCGCTCTGTATTACAATCTGCTTTTTCCTGGATAAGCTAAATTCAGGACAATCCCAGAAAGTTTTGAAGGCATCACCTTGTTGAATTTATGTTACATTCAAAGGCTGAGATATATTTTGTCACTTTTGTTTTTATGTTTATTTATTTATTTATTAATTTGCAAGAGCTGTCTATATGTGAATCAAAAAGTAAATGCATATATTTGTGAATAAAAAAAAACAAATCTGACCTCATATCAATTAATTGTAAATTTCACTTTTGTCTATTTTTCCTTCACCTCCCCTGAAGTCCTGAACACTAATTCTCTATGACTCCATTTTGGATTTTCTTCTTTACATTGTTGTTCCAACTATCTACACATGTTTAGTAGGCTACAGCACATCAGCATTTCAAACAAGCTTGAATGATGTTGCTGCTTTTATTGTAGGGAAACAAGACTGAAGTAGAGGGCTGTAAAAGAGAGAGGGAAAAAAGCAAAATAAGTGGGAAGAGGGTGAGACTTTAAATTAATTGGATGAGACTCAAAGGGGGGGGGGGGGGTGCAAGTGTGTGTGTTTGGAGGGCGGGGGCGGGTCAGTCAAAAGCCTTTTAGTCAGGAGTGCTGTGGCGCAACTGGCTACAGCAACCGTTCCACATTGGGGCCCAAGTGTCCATGGGAACCCGGTGCTAAACATCAATTATAATTCTGAGAACACTCTCTTTGATGAACAGTACTACAAAAAGAATGCATTGAACAAGAACATAAACAAGAACAGAAATAACTATTTAGAACATGTGTACATACAATGCTATCCAGTATCCAGCATAGTTCAGTCCCTGTATACGGACAATAGCAACAAGTGCAAGTCAAGCTGTACACGTAACTTCTTACAACAGGGCGAAGCATCTTGTAATCTACAGGTAACTGGTATTTAAAGGTAAACGTCAGACAGGTATTTAGCAGACGGTTTTATCCAAAGCGTTGGGAATCGAACCCTGGGCCAACCGCAGAGTGGCGACCTGCTGCATCGCCAAGCCCCATATCTCCTTCCATTTGGTGGCTAGGGTAGATACTGGTTTCCCTGTTCTTTCAACAAAATCCACACCCATCCAGAGCACCAATTGCCCTTGCTGTTGCTGGCAGGACTGCTGCGTGTTGTGCGTTTCTGACATGTAGTGATGTTGGTGGTGGTCTAGTGGTCAAGGATCTGAACTTCCACAATGGAACACTTGAAGGTTGTGAGTTCAATCCGAGGAGCTGCCACCATTGTGACTCAGAGCAGGTCACTATGGGTACATTGTACTGAGGAGCTGTCTCTGGAGCCAACTCTGTCCAAGGTCTCCCACAACTGCCCCACGGTGAAGATAGCCTTTTTTTCAGACTCAACCTGGGTTCCCTTGGGTATTTGGATCTGAACATGGTATGGACGCTGTAGCACCCGAGATGAAGATAATCTTACCACAAAATAATCCATTCTGGTTGAATTCTTCTGATGTAGGCCTGTCTCCCAATGGCCAGTGCAGTGTCTTGGAACTAGAAATACAATGACAATTTCATTACTTTTCCTTTTTATGTCATTCCTGAAAAGCTAAAGGAAAAACTGTAATGTGCCAACCGAGTCATGTTTGATTGTTCATTGAATGACATCACAGCACCAGAATGCTCTGCAAGTGCACAGAATGTTTTATTGTAATAACTGTGCTAGTTGTTTACTTTAGTAATATCAGCCATCAGGTAATTTATGCCTTAAAGTGTGTTCCAGTTAGTGCCACCCTTGCCTGCTGTTCTGTGCCAGGGTATAAAAAACCTTTGCCATCCTGCATTAGTGTCAGTCTGTTGTGAAGTTCTGTGCATCTGCGAATAAACGGCAGTAAAGGCAAAGTTTTCCCCTGTCTGCGTGAAGTGAATGCTACAATACTATATGATTTCTAGTTCTAGGCCTACTGTAGTGTATATTTAGCCTATAAATCTAGACGCACCCTAGCGGTAGTGTTATTATGGTTCTGTAATTCATCTATAAGCTACACAAATGCTGTTTGGTGTTGTATTAGGTGTTTTTACTACTTGGCTGCGTAATGATCAGTATAAATTGCCATGGCAGTCGCTTAAAAGCTTAGCATTTGGTCTAGCTGGGAGGTAATCACACACAGGGACAAATGAGCATACGACTAAGCAATGCACAACAATTAGAATGACAATAATCAAATCGAAGAAATAAAATAGTGTAGTCTACATTAACACCTTAGCAGCACACTTGATAAAGTAAATACATAATCGTCAGCTCCTGTCATGAAGCCGAAAACATAGCCTACTAGCAACAACACATTGCAAACGGGTTGCTTTCTCCTAGTTAGCTATGATCAAATAAAACTTGACCAACAAACCGTGTAATAGGCGTAGCGTTAACCACTTGCAACAGGCTACACCGTGACAAAAACTGACGCGCAACATTGGACGAGGCAAATCTTAATAACGCATGCAATCTTATGCATCATTCAGTACCACGGTAAATATCGATATAAACTAATGCTATAGCTATATGCTAGTGATTAAAAAAGTCAGGAGACCTGCGCTGACAATGGGACTTGACCTAACGGCTCGTCCAGAGATGTGGGGCTCCGCTTGACCTTGCGGCTCCTCTTACTGGCTCTGCAAGGAGCACCACCTGCAGTGTGGGACAGTAGGCCTACGTTATGCCCCTGTACGGGATTCTGTATGAAAAAACAGATGCAATTGAGAGGGATGAGCTTGTGGTTAGTGAATATTTTATTTACTATTAGTTGCAGTCAGTGTATCACAGAGCATGGCTCTGGTGTACCATATTCGTAATGCATTAGTCCCAGAATAAAACTGCAAGTTCAAGAGGCATCCACGTTCACTATCTTACGACGTCACGTCGCAGACTGTTCAGTCCAACTATTATGACAACTCATTAGGCTTTTATTACGTCATTAGGATTCTGTTGTTTATGTGGAATGTTAGTTGTTTACAGTTTTATTCTGAACATTACCTGGCTGGTGTGCAGACGGTTTTTTTAATCGCTCTTGATTTCTCACGGATTTTAGAATAGGCTACATATCAACTGACTTAAAACTCATAAGGTGTGTGTTTGCCCACATGATCATGGGTGCAAAGGTGGTCGAAGGTAAGAAAATAATGGAAGGCTACTCCTAGGCCATTTAAATATTGACTGATATTATTTTCAGCACATCCTAATATTCCAATCATGATTTCAGGTGAGCCACACGGTGGCGTACCTTCATACATGCCACCTTCATTGGAATTTTCTGGCCTTGAAGGCCAAACTGAGGCCATGATCATGGATCAAAACAATCCATTCAAGGTCTTAATTGATCAAAAAAAAGTAAGTGTGGCTAAATAACGGAAGAATTAAGAACGGAAGTTAGAATACTACAGTGTATTAACAGAATATATTCTGAGAAAAACAGAATAAATATGGATATTCATTAAGTATAATTACATCATGTACATCAATAATAGAACACTATGGATAGGGTAGTGCAACTGGGGGGCGGGGGGGGGGGGGTCTGTTGAGGGCCTAAAAATGGATAGGAGAACGTTTCAAACGTGAAGACCATTTACCAGCCATTTGCGTACCCACAGGTGCAAGGTCCAAACAAGGAAAAATACCTGTTGGGTATGAAGGTTTGGCTGCAGACCCAGATGGGAATGCAGCGTGTGGGACAACACCTTCCCCGACTGAACGGCACTGTCCCGTTAGCTGAGGAGGTACCTGCTTTAGTCAACCCAGCAGTTTAGTGCTTGAGATTCTGAAACTGCTCTGGTTCTGATCTGATCAGCGGCCAAGATGCTGAAACTACTTTAGTTCTGATTCAATTACACACCAACATACTATAAATAAATCACTCAGATATACATACCCTGATTCTCACCCAAGATACTGAAGCTGTTTTAGTTCTGACCCGATTACACACCTATACTGAAACCACTCTGATTCGACATGATGGGCACATACTCCATTCCGGACTGCCTTTCAGCAGATAAGCTGTTCCCCAGTAACCCAGTCCCTAACCCAGACCCAACCCAGTCTTTTTGTACCCTCAGGCTGCGTTAGCGGCTGCTGCCTGCCCCTCTGTGGTGGATGACGGCTGGACATCATTCATGTTCAGCATGATCCACCGGATGGTGACGGAGGAGAACGGCCGAGCTGAGCTCTGGGCCACCGTGCTCCAGTTTAAGGAGCAGGCCCTCGTCCAGGAAGCCCAAGCCAAACTCGACCTGCTGTCCTGCCAACCAAGGCAGGTGTTGCCCATATGATCACACACACCTATACACACTTAAAGCACATTCACACTAGAGCCTTTGGTCCGGATCCAATTTCGTTTAGAATGTGGGCCATTTTTTTGCCCATATCATACACCGATACACACGTAAATGCACTCAGCTCTACTGTCTGATAGACTGGTGTCCAAATGTAGATAGATTTACGGTGATATGATACATTGCGGTGATAATGTAGTGGTTAAGGAGCTGGGCTAGCTAAAGTTATGGATTCAATTCCCGGCTTCCACAGTTGTGCTCTTCAGCAAGGCATTTAACCTCGAGTTGCTCTGGGGACAGTGGCCTTGTAATACCTGTAATATAAATGACATAGAAGTCGCTTTAGATATAAGCGTCTGCTAAATTAACCAGAAATTCAATTCAAATCAATTCCAAATTTGATGTAAAATATATAGTGCGCACATAGTTACTATGATGTTGCTAGGGTAGACAGTGTGGTTGTTATGCTAAATAAAGTGGTTGCTATGCTGGTTGCTATGGTTATCATTTTGGTTGCTATGGTGGTTACTAGGTTTATATTTTGGTAGTGGTTGCTAGGTTGCTGCTAGGGTAATGGAGATGGTTGCTAGGGTAGATATGGTGGTGGCTATGTTAAATAAAGCAGTTGCTAAGCTGGTTGCTAGGGTAATCATGTTGGGTGCTGTGGTAGTTGCTAGGTTGGCATTATGGTAGTGGTTGCTAGGTTGTCGCTTGGGTAATTGAGATGGTTGCTATGGTGTTGCTAGGGTAATCCTATTGGTTGCTATGGTGATTGCTAGGATGACATTATGATGGTGGTTGCTAGGTTGTTGTTTGGGTAATTGAGATGGTTGCTAGGTTGTTGTTAGGGTAGATATGGTGATTGCTATGCTAAATAAAGCGGTTGCTATACTGGTTGCTAGGGTAATCATGTTGGTTGCTATGGTGGTTGCTCGGTTGACATTATGGTAGTGGTTGCTAGGTTGTTGTGGTTTCCATGCTAGTTGCTAGGGTAAGTATGTTGGTTGCTATGGAGGTTGCTAGGTAGGAATTAAGTGGACATGGATGTTGATAAACAGATAGTTTAATGGATGTTGATAGATACTATAGTGGATCAGGAACAGACATTTAATCTGGAGATGCAATTTATTCAACTACACAATAGCACACAGGACAACAGGATGAATAGGTGTACAGTATATTAACTTAACACATTAACAGTTATTCAGCTACCCAATAGCATAAAGAACATACCTGGGAGGCTGAATAGGCTAAATTAACATAACAAGCCAGCGAGTCCAACAAGCAAGTTACCGGTAAGCATGATTCAGTTAATTTTTTCAGGGGTACAGGAGCAGCATATAGTTGTCATAAGCCTAAAGTGCCCTCTTGCGGCTGTAGACGGTATTGTTTACTTTTTGGTTCATGTCAGTCATTATAAATTAACATTTAAAAACTATATATATATCAAAAATTATATATATTTTGATATAAGTCACAACTGACTATAAGTCACAGGGCCAGCCAAACTATGAAAACAAGTGCGACTTATAGTCCGGAAAATACGGTAAGTGTAAATGTGACTGCTTGAGGCCTTGCTAGTCAAGGTTGATGCTGCTTGTTAAATGACTGGCTGCCTGACTACTGCTCCCTCCTACTCTCCTGTCCTGTCTGTGCAGGTGTGGTGAAGAGGCAGGTCAAGGCCCTCTTACGGAGTGTATTCGTGTGACCTCCCAGCTGATGCACCAGCAGGTGGGCTATCTGTTTCCTGCAAATGGTCTCCTTGCAATAGTCAAAAAGCGAAACTGACAGGCTATGCAATGTAAAATACATTTTGATGTCTAACGGAACTTAAATTCAACACTGTATTTCTCAGTGGTCCTTAAACAAACAAACTGATATAAAATGACCTGATATAAAATGTCTGAATGAATTGTGTCTTATTAAATATTATGATGTCTAATTATGAACTCTCTTTTGTCTGTAATATTTATTGTTATTCTAAGGTCTCCTTTTGCACTGTAGCATGATTGACAGTCCTCGTCTGTAAGTCATTTTGGATAAAAGTGTCAGTTGCAAATGAATACATATAAGTGTAAATGTTTTATTTTTGTCTGCAGGCCCAGATGAAGAAGCTTATTCAGGCCACTCAGGCTGCAAGCGAGGACAGGAAGATGCTCCTGAAACACCTGGACGACCTCAAGACCCAGAGAGCATCAACCATTCAGCTGCAGAAGCAAGCTGAGGTCTACCGAAAGGTCAGGGGTCACCAGGAAACACACAACCAGCAGGAAAACTACAGTCACCAAGAAAACAAACACAATAAAGTCACTAGTAAAAAACACACATACTATAGTCACCAGGAAAACACACACACACACACCTCAGCCACAGCTGCCTGCAGTGGAATGATTTGACGTCATAATTCAACTTTGCAGGAGGCCCAAATGTCTGAGTCTGTCGTAGAGACCTCAGTTCTGCAACCTGGTCAGATGCAGCGAACAGACCTGAAGGTCCCGGAGGCCAAGCTGGTCTCCCCTGCAGCATCTGTAAGTCATTGACTGATTTGTTTCCCCTTAAAGCCACCTGTACTTACTGTGGGAAGGCCTATGCCTATCTGATGTACAATACCGGTACTCTTACAGCCGGCCTACACCGGCTACACAATTGAAGCTCTCCATACAAAGAAAATTGTTGCAGCATAAATCATTATACTTCACACTGTAATCTAACCAGATTACATGATAGCAGTGTACAGTATTTCCATCTGTGAACTTGTAAATACCATACTGTAATCCACCCAGATTGTGCCCTTGAGTAAGGTGCTTAACCCCAAGTTGCTATGGGGACAATGTAGTCCCTTACAATAGAATTGACATATGTAAATTAATACATGTACATTTAAATAACAGTGCATTAATTTCCAGGCTCCTGACCAGGACACTAAGGTCCTCTACTCTGAGGTGCAGGATACTGAGGACCAGACCTTTGAACAAGATCTGAGTCTGAAGGTGGCGATGGGAGAACACCAGGAGAAGGTGGACAAGTCCTCATACGAAAATGATAAGTATGAAGAGCTCTCCACAAAGGTATGTGGTGTGCAGAGTGACTATAAGGGCATGATCAGACAGGGGCTGGTTTGTCACTCGTAAAACAGTGAGGTGCACTATATTTTGATAAAAACATGAAGGTTGTTGGGCGCTTTTCCTCATCGAGTTGATTTTTCAATTGGAGGTGAAATAAGCAGCCCGTTAAAAGCTTACTGCCTTTACAACACAACAGAAAATCAAAACCAGTTTTCTTACAGATACATCATAAATCATGTACTGATCATGTATAGATGACCCATAAATCATATACTGCAGCTAGTCTTATTCGTTCAGACATATCAAGCATAAGGACATTGTAGACACAGAAGCAGGTTGCACCATTTCTCATATGGTCTCAGTGATGACCTTTCTGATACATTTCTGTGTGTCCAGGATCTTTATGACCTGCTTTTGGCTAAGCAAGGCGAGCTGGAGGAGATCTTCCAGAAGAACGGCACTCTCCGTACTCTGTCTCCGAAGTATGAGGTGGCTTCTCATGATGCTGCAGTGATGCCGGACGACACAGAGGACATTGACCTTCAGTGCAAAGATGACTTTGAGTCCGGCGAGGATGAGGCTGAGACCTGCTCGTCCCTCAGCAGCACTGATGACTGCGTAGAGTTTCTGGTGAGACCCTGCCTGACCTCTGACCTTCCCACAGAGTTCTAACCATATATATATATACGTCGATACCGCATGGTTCTAACCATAGATATATATACGTCGATACCATATGTTTTTAATACCCAACACAGGTGACACTTGGCACAGGCTGGGTCACATACTAGAGGCAACAAATATCAGGCTATTTTTAACACTTTTCTTTGGAACCTAATGTTCTGTTTGGTCTGATAAGAACCAGCATCAGACTGACCCGTAAATGTACAACCCAAGTCTTTTGGGGTGATGGAGAAGATTTCTCCAGGCACTAACGTCTAAGCATTAAACTAAGATTGTCACATTCCCAGCCTTCACCTGGTCCTTTAAGATCCTGTAAGTAAAACTCGCATTCTCTCTTTCAGCTCACTGACAGTGCCGTGTCCGCTGCGGAGGAGACACCCCGAGTCTCAGCCCGTTCTGACCAGCAGGCGTTGGGCCAGCTTAACCGCGAGGACAAGGCCGCCCCCTCCAACACCAGGGCTCAGGACCAAGCCTCCTGGAGCACTAAAGCTGGGCAGGCGGGGTCAAAGGTCACGATCCCCACCAGACAGCTGCAGGTGCAGGCCCTTGACACGCCGCACCACCCGGGCAAGGTGGAGATGCTCGTGCACCACGCCGTGCAGGAGATGTGGCAGAGCTTTGAGCTCGGACAAGGCCCAAAGGATCTCTCCGGAGTCCGAACCCCCAGGCCATCGGAGCAGTATCTGGTGATGGATACCCCTGGACAAGCCACAAACACCATCAGCAGACGCAGTTACAACAAGGTTCGATAAGAGTCGAGGGAATAGGCAACATAGCCAATACAACTTAATTGCATTGAGATGTTGTTCATTGATGTTTGTTTGTATTATTTCTGTACATGTGCAGCTCATCTTTGATCTGTCCTGGGAGACCCTTCAGGACCTCTGTGCCAAAGACCCTACCACACAGCCTGTGTGGAAACAAATTCAGCCTGAGCGCCGTAACTATGTCAACAAGCTGAAATCCTTTGATGGCCTTTCAAAAGTCCAGGTAAAGCAATAACATTTGAATAGACAATATATGACATCTGCCCATCTGTTTAAGACATCTATTTAAAAACTTCTGTAGAATTCCTGAGTCATTTTAACTAACAAACATCCTGTAATAGACCCTTTCAAATATGTTCCCAGAGGGTTTCAATGTTCAGAAACGTTCAAAACCAACGCAGATACTTTGGAATGAAAATGTGTAATGCTCTACAAAATGTTGTTTTTTACATTTCGCATCTGTTTGTTTATTAAGTTGAAAGGGTCTATAGAGGGCTAATAGTCTCCTGTCTTTATCCAGCATTACATCACTGAGGAAGTCTTCAAGCTTTGTGGCCTCCAGGAAGGAAAAGATGCAGGGGCTTATGGGAAGGTTTTTGCCCACATTTTCAAAGGCCTCAATATGGAGAAATATGATCAGATCTTGGTGAGTTCCAATGCTGCAAGAGCACAACACTACATATGTTCTTTGGAACTGACCCATCATGATATATATAGGGCATACTGTAAAACATCCAGTACATGTTTGTAAATGCAATTACAGTTCCTTATCACCCGGAGAGAAGAAATACTCTTTTCTGATTGGCTGGGTGGCTTTAAATTCGGAATAACGGGACACCTATGAAGTAGATCTGGTTAAAAAAAGTTTAATCGCCGCTTCATATAACTAACATAGTAGGAAGACGGTTGAGCCTGGAGGCAGGCTTCACAACAATGGAATCAAACACTAAAAAATGGTACAAACACTGAACACACTAACTCTTCACATCAACTCGGTCCTCCAGATCAAAGACATACCTGTGGAGGAACACCAGTGGCGTGACCAAGACCGAGAGGCCTACGATGTAAAGAACAAGTACGCCAAAGTGGTTTTTGATCACTTAATAGACGACACCCTCACATGCCTGCTTGGCCTTTCAAAAAAGAAAAACAAAAGGTCCTAAAGCCCCTCCCATCCCCTGTGCCCCCCAAACCCCATTACTCCCTATTAAATGTCATTGCAATTGTAGTGGTACGCCTTCTTCTTATAGGAGAGTGGTTGGTTACAGACCAACTAATTCATACAATGTATTGTAAAAGAGTTTAATCTAAAGTGTAAACTGGTAGTAATAACAAAAATGATGTATTTATCTATTTACCTTAATATTTAATATATATTTAGATCCAAATACACTTTTATGAATTTTCAAACCAGTTCAAATATATATGATCTGAATCTAGGACATTTTTCGCTCTGTAATACAATCTGCTTTTTCCTGGATAAGCTAAATTCAGGACAATCCCAGAAAGTATTGAAGGCATCACCTTGTTGAATTTATGTTACATTCAAAGGCTGAGATATATTTTGTCACTTTTATTTTCATATGTTTATTTATTTATTTATTCATTTGCAAGAGCTGTCTACATGTGAATCAAACAGTAAATGCATATATTTTTTAATTAAAAAACAAACAAATCTGACCTCATATCAATTAATTGTAAATTTCACTTTTGTCTATTTTTCCTTCACCTACCCTGAAGTCCTGAACACTAATACTCTATGACTCCATTTTGGATTTTCTTCTTTACATTGTTGTTCCAACTATCTACACATGTTTAGTAGGCTACAGCACATCAGCATTTCGAACAAGCTTGAATGATGTTGCTGCTTTTATTGTAGGGAAACAAGACTGAAGTAGACTGCTGTAAAAGAGAGAGAAGGAAAAAAGCAAAATAAGTGGGAAGAGGGTGAGACTTTAAATTAATTGGATGAGACTCAAAGGGGGGGGGGGGGGGGGTGCAAGTGTGTGTGTTTGGAGGGCGGGGGCGGGTCAGTCAAAAGCCTTTTAGTCAGTAGTGCTGTGGCGCAACTGGCTACAGCAACCGTTCCACATTGGGGTCCAAGTGTCCATGGGAACCCGGTGCTAAACATCAATTATAATTCTGAGAACACTCTTTTTGATGAACAGTACTACAAAAAGAATGCATTGAACAAGAACATAAACAAGAACAGAAATAACTATTTAGAACATGTGTACATACAATGCTATCCAGTATCCAGCATATTTCAGTCCCTGTTTACGGACAATAGCAACAAGTGCAAGTCAAGTTGTACACGTAACTTCTTACAACAGGGCGAAGCATCTTGTAATCTACAGGTAACTGGTATTTAAAGGTAAACGTCAGACAGGTATTTAGCAGACGGTTTTATCCAAAGCGTTGGGAATCGAACCCTGGGCCAACCGCAGAGTGGCGACCTGCTGCATCGCCAAGCCCCATATCTCCTAGTGATGTTGGTGGTGGTCTAGTGGTCAAGGATCTGAACTTCCACAATGGAACACTTGAAGGTTGTGAGTTCAATCCGAGGAGCTGCCACCATTGTGACTCAGAGCAGGTCACTATGGGTACATTGTACTGAGGAGCTGTCTCTGGAGCCAACTCTGTCCAAGGTCTCCCACAACTGCCCCACGGTGAAGATAGCCTTTTTTTTCAGACTCAACCTGGGTTCCCTTGGGTATTTGGATCTGAACATGGTATGGACGCTGTAGCACCCGAGATGAAGATAATCTTACCACAAAATAATCCATTCTGGTTGAATTCTTCTGATGTAGGCCTGTCTCCCAATGGCCAGTGCAGTGTCTTGGAACTAGAAATACAATGACAATTTCATTACTTTTCCTTTTTATGTCATTCCTGAAAAGCTAAAGGAAAAACTGTAATGTGCCAACCGAGTCATGTTTGATTGTTCATTGAATGACATCACAGCACCAGAATGCTCTGCAAGTGCACAGAATGTTTTATTGTAATAACTGTGCTAGTTGTTTACTTTAGTAATATCAGCCATCAGGTAATTTATGCCTTAAAGTGTGTTCCAGTTAGTGCCACCCTTGCCTGCTGTTCTGTGCCAGGGTATAAAAAACCTTTGCCATCCTGCATTAGTGTCAGTCTGTTCTGAAGTTCTGTGCATCTGCGAATAAACTAGTTCTAGGCCTACTGTAGTGTATATTTAGCCTATAAATCTAGACGCACCCTAGCGGTAGTGTTATGATTCTGTAATTCATCTATAAGCTACACAAATGCTGTTTGGTGTTGTATTAGGTGTTTTTACTACTTGGCTGCGTAATGATCAGTATAAATTGCCATGGCAGTCGCTTAAAAGCTTAGCATTTGGTCTAGCTGGGAGGTAATCACACACAGGGACAAATGCGCATACGACTAAGCAATGCACAACAATTAGAATGACAATAATCAAATCGAAGAAATAAAATAGTGTAGTCTACATTAACACCTTAGCACCACACTTGATAAAGTAAATACATAATCGTCAGCTCCTGTCATGAAGCCGAAAACATAGCCTACTAGCAACAACACATTGCAAACGGGTTGCTTTCTCCCAGTTAGCTATGATCAAATAAAACTTGACCAACAAACCGTGTAATAGGCGTAGCGTTAACCACTTGCAACAGGCTACACCGTGAGAAAACTGACGCTCAACATTGAACGAGGCAAATCTTAATAACGCATGCAATCTTATGCATCATTCAGTACCACGGTAAATATCGATATAAACTAATGCTATAGCTATATGCTAGTGATTAAAAAATGGGACTTGACCTAACGGCTCGTCCAGAGATGTGGGGCTCCGCTTGACCTTGCGGCTCCTCTTATTGGCTCTGCAAGGAGCACCACCTGCAGTGTGGGACAGTAGGCCTACGTTATGCCCCTGTACGGGATTCTGTATGAAAAAACAGATGCAATTGAGAGGGATGAGCTTGTGGTTAGTGAATATTTTATTTACTATTAGTTGCAGTCAGTGTATCACAGAGCATGGCTCTGGTGTACCATATTCGTAATGCATTAGTCCCAGAATAAAACTGCAAGTTCAAGAGGTACTATCTTACGACGTCACGTCGCAGACTGTTCAGTCCAACTATTATGACAACTCATTAGGCTTTTATTACGTCATTAGGATTCTGTTGTTTATGTGGAATGTTAGTTGTTTACAGTTTTATTCTGAACATTACCTGGCTGGTGTGCAGACGTTTTTTTTAATCGCTCTTGATTTCTCACGGATTTTAGAATAGGCTACATATCAACTGACTTAAAACTCATAAGGTGTGTGTTTGCCCACATGATCATGGGTGCAACGGTGGTCGAAGGTAAGAAAATAATGGAAGGCTACTCCTAGGCCATTTAAATATTGACTGATATTATTTTCAGCACATCCTAATATTCCAATCATGATTTCAGGTGAGCCACACGGTGGCGTACCTTCATACATGCCACCTTCATTGGAATTTTCTGGCCTTGAAGGCCAAACTGAGGCCATGATCATGGATCAAAACAATCCATTCAAGGTCTTAATTGATCAAAAAAAAGTAAGTGTGGCTAAATAACGGAAGAATTAAGAACGGAAGTTAGAATACTACAGTGTATTAACAGAATATATTCTGAGAAAAACAGAATAAATATGGATATTCATTAAGTATAATTACATCATGTACATCTATAAATAATAGAACACTATGGGTGGGATAGGGTAGTGCAACTGGGGGGCGGGGGGGGGGGGGGGGGTCTGTTGAGGGCCTAAAAATGGATAGGAGAAAGTTTCAAACGTGAAGACCATTTACCAGCCATTTGCGTACCCACAGGTGCAAGGTCCAAACAAGGAAAAATACCTGTTGGGTATGAAGGTTTGGCTGCAGACCCAGATGGGAATGCAGCGTGTGGGACAACACCTTCCCCGACTGAACGGCACTGTCCCCTTACCTGAGGAGGTACCTGCTTTAGTCAACCCAGCAGTTTAGTGCTTGAGATTCTGAAACTGCTCTGGTTCTGATCTGATCAGCGGCCAAGATGCTGAAACTACTTTAGTTCTGATTCAATTACACACCAACATACTATAAATAAATCACTCAGATATACATACCCTGATTCTCACCCAAGATACTGAAGCTGTTTTAGTTCTGACCCGATTACACACCTATACTGAAACCACTCTGATTCGACATGATGGGCACATACTCCATTCCGGACTGCCTTTCAGCAGATAAGCTGTTCCCCAGTAACCCAGTCCCCCTTTTTGTACCCTCAGGCTGCGTTAGCGGCTGCTGCTTGCCCCTCTGTGGTGGATGACGGCTGGACATCATTCATGTTCAGCATGATCCACCGGATGGTGACGGAGGAGAACGGCCGAGCTGAGCTCTGGGCCACCGTGCTCCAGTTTAAGGAGCAGGCCCTCGTCCAGGAAGCCCAAGCCAAACTCGACCTGCTGTCCTGCCAACCAAGGCAGGTGTTGCCCATATGATCACACACACCTATACACACTTAAAGCACATTCACACTAGAGCCTTTGGTCCGGATCCAATTTCGTTTAGAATGTGGGCCATTTTTTTGCCCATATCATACACCGATACACACGTAAATGCACTCAGCTCTACTGTCTGATAGACTGGTGTCCAAATGTAGATAGATTTACGGTGATATGATACATTGCGGTGATAATGTAGCGGTTAAGGAGCTGGGCTAGCTAAAGTTATGGATTCAATTCCCGGCTTCCACAGTTGTGCTCTTCAGCAAGGCACTTTAAGGCACTGTGTTAACTTAACACATTAACAGTTATTCAGCTACCCAATAGCATAAAGAACATACCTGGGAGGCTGAATAGGCTAAATTAACATAATAAGCCAGCGAGTCCAACAAGCAAGTTAGGTAAGCATGATTCAGTTAATTTTTTCAGGGGTACAGGAGCAGCATATAGTTGTCATAAGCCTAAAGTGCCCCTCTTGCGGCTGTAGACGGTATTGTTTACTTTTTGGTTCATGTCAGTCAGTATAAATTAACATTTAAAAACATGTTAAATTATATATATTTTGATATAAGTCACAACTGACTATAAGTCACAGGGCCAGCCAAACTATGAAAACAAGTGCGACTTATAGTCCGGAAAATACGGTAAGTGTAAATGTGACTGCTTGAGGCCTTGCTAGTCAAGGTTGATGCTGCTTGTTAAATGACTGGCTGCCTGACTACTGCTCCCTCCTACTCTCCTGTCCTGTCTGTGCAGGTGTGGTGAAGAGGCAGGTCAAGGCCCTCTTACGGAGTGTATTCGTGTGACCTCCCAGCTGATGCACCAGCAGGTGGGCTATCTGTTTCCTGCAAATGGTCTCCTTGCAATAGTCAAAAAGCGAAACTGACAGGCTATGCAATGTAAAATACATTTTGATGTCTAACGGAACTTAAATTCAACACTGTATTTCTCAGTGGTCCTTAAACAAACAAACTGATATAAAATGACCTGATATAAAATGTCTGAATGAATTGTGTCTTATTAAATATTATGATGTCTAATTATGAACTCTCTTTTGTCTGTAATATTTATTGTTATTCTAAGGTCTCCTTTTGCACTGTAGCATGATTGACAGTCCTCGTCTGTAAGTCATTTTGGATAAAAGTGTCAGTTGCAAATGAATACATATAAGTGTAAATGTTTTATTTTTGTCTGCAGGCCCAGATGAAGAAGCTTATTCAGGCCACTCAGGCTGCAAGCGAGGACAGGAAGATGCTCCTGAAACACCTGGCCGACCTCGAGACCCAGAGAGCATCAACCATCCAGCTACAGAAGCAAGCTGAGGCCTACCAAAAGGTCAGGGGTCACCAGGAAACACACAACCAGCAGGAAAACACAACACACATCGCGGTCATCAGGAAAACAGACGACAATACAGTCACCAAGACAACACACACACCACAGTCACCAAGAACATACACACACTGCAGTCACCAGGAAAAATGATCACACACTACTGTCACCAAGAAAACACACACCGGAAAACACACACACACACACACACACACACACACACACACACACACCTCAGCCACAGCTGCCTGCAGAGTGGAATGATTTGACGTCATAATTCAACTTTGCAGGAGGCCCAAATGTCTGAGTCTGTCGTAGAGACCTCAGTTCTGCAACCTGGTCAGATGCAGCGAACAGACCTGAAGGCCCCGGAGGCCAAGCTGGTCTCCCCTGCAGAATCTGTAAGTCATTGACTGATTTGTTTCCCCTTAAGCCACCTGTACTTACTGTGGGAAGGCCTATGCCTATCTGATGTACAATACCGGTACTCTTACAGCCGGCCTACACCGGCTACACAATTGAAGCTCTCCATACAAAGAGAATTGTTGCAGAATAAATCATTATACTTCACACTGTAATCTAACCAGATTACATGATAGCAGTGTACAGTATTTCCATCTGTGAACTTGTAAATACCATACTGTAATCCACCCAGATTGTGCCCTTGAGTAAGGTGCTTAACCCCAAGTTGCTATGGGGACAATGTAGTCCCTTACAATAGAATTGACATATGTAAATTAATACATGTACATTTAAATAACAGTGCATTCATTTCCAGGCTCCTGACCAGGACACTAAGGTCCTCTACTCTGAGGTGCAGGATACTGAGGACCAGACCTTTGAACAAGATCTGAGTCTGAAGGTGGCGATGGGAGAACACCAGGAGAAGGTGGACAAGTCCTCATACGAAAATGATAAGTATGAAGAGCTCTCCACAAAGGTATGTGGTGTGCAGAGTGACTATAAGGGCATGATCAGACAGGGGCTGGTTTGTCACTCGTAAAACAGTGAGGTGCACTATATTTTGATAAAAACATGAAGGTTGTTGGGCGCTTTTCCTCATCGAGTTGATTTTTCAATTGGAGGTGAAATAAGCAGCCCGTTAAAAGCTTACTGCCTTTACAACACAACAGAAAATCAAAACCAGTTTTTTTACAGATACATCAAAAATCATGTACTGATCATGTATAGATGACCCATAAATCATATACTGCAGCTAGTCTTATTCGTTCAGACATATCAAGCATAAGGACATTGTAGACACAGAAGCAGGTTGCACCATTTCTCATATGGTCTCAGTGATGACCTTTCTGATACATTTCTGTGTGTCCAGGATCTTTATGACCTGCTTTTGGCTAAGCAAGGCGAGCTGGAGGAGATCTTCCAGAAGAACAGCGCTCTCCGTACTCTGTCTCCGAAGTATGAGGTGGCTTCTCATGATGCTGCAGCGATGCCGGACGACACGGAGGACAGTGACCTTCAGTACAAAGATGACTTTGAGTCCGGCGAGGATGAGGCTGAGACCTGCTCGTCCCTCAGCAGCACTGATGACTGCGTAGAGTTTCTGGTGAGACCCTGCCTGACCTCTGACCTTCCCACAGAGTTCTAACCATATATATATATACGTCGATACCGCATGGTTCTAACCATAGATACAGTATATATACGTCGATACCATATGGTTTTAATACCCAACACAGGTGACACTTGGCACAGGCTGGGTCACATACTAGAGGCAACAAATATCAGGCTATTTTTAACACTTTTCTTTGGAACCTAATGTTCTGTTTGGTCTGATAAGAACCAGCATCAGACTGACCCGTAAATGTACAACCCAAGTCTTTTGGGGTGATGGAGAAGATTTCTCCAGGCACTAACGTCTAAGCACTAAACTAAGATTGTCACATTCCCAGCCTTCACCTGGTCCTTTAAGATCCTGTAAGTAAAACTCACATTCTCTCTTTCAGCTCACTGACAGTGCCGTGTCCGCTGCGGAGGAGACACCCCGAGTCTCAGCCCGTTCTGACCAGCAGGCGTTGGGCCAGCTTAACCGCGAGGACAAGGCCGCCCCCTCCAACACCAGGGCTCAGGACCAAGCCTCCTGGAGCACTAAAGCTGGGCAGGCGGGGTCAAAGGTCACGATCCCCACCAGACAGCTGCAGGTGCAGGCCCTTGACACGCCGCACCACCCGGGCAAGGTGGAGATGCTCGTGCACCACGCCGTGCAGGAGATGTGGCAGAGCTTTGAGCTCGGACAAGGCCCAAAGGATCTCTCCGGAGTCCGAACCCCCAGGCCATCGGAGCAGTATCTGGTGATGGATACCCCTGGACAAGCCACAAACACCATCAGCAGACGCAGTTACAACAAGGTTCGATAAGAGTCGAGGGAATAGGCAACATAGCCAATACAACTTAATTGCATTGAGATGTTGTTCATTGATGTTTGTTTGTATTATTTCTGTACATGTGCAGCTCATCTTTGATCTGTCCTGGGAGACCCTTCAGGACCTCTGTGCCAAAGACCCTACCACACAGCCTGTGTGGAAACAAATTCAGCCTGAGCGCCGTAACTATGTCAACAAGCTGAAATCCTTTGATGGCCTTTCAAAAGTCCAGGTAAAGCAATAACATTTGAATAGACAATATATGACATCTGCCCATCTGTTTAAGACATCTATTTAAAAACTTCTGTAGAATTCCTGAGTCATTTTAACTAACAAACATCCTGTAATAGACCCTTTCAAATATGTTCCCAGAGGGTTTCAATGTTCAGAAACGTTCAAAACCAACGCAGATACTTTGGAATGAAAATGTGTAATGCTCTACAAAATGTTGTTTTTTACATTTCGCATCTGTTTGTTTATTAAGTTGAAAGGGTCTATAGAGGGCTAATAGTCTCCTGTCTTTATCCAGCATTACATCACTGAGGATGTCTTCAAGCTTTGTGGCCTCCAGGAAGGAAAAGATGCAGGGGCTTATGGGAAGGTTTTTGCCCACATTTTCAAAGGCCTCAATATGGAGAAATATGATCAGATCTTGGTGAGTTCCAATGCTGCAAGAGCACAACACTACATATGTTCTTTGGAACTGACCCATCATGATATATATAGGGCATACTGTAAAACATCCAGTACATGTTTGTAAATGCAATTACAGTTCCTTATCACCCGGAGAGAAGAAATACTCTTTTCTGATTGGCTGGGTGGCTTTAAATTCGGAATAACGGGACACCTATGAAGTAGATCTGGTTAAAAAAAGTTTAATCGCCGCTTCATATAACTAACATAGTAGGAAGACGGTTGAGCCTGGAGGCAGGCTTCACAACAATGGAATCAAACACTAAAAAATGGTACAAACACTGAACACACTAACTCTTCACATCAACTCGGTCCTCCAGATCAAAGACATACCTGTGGAGGAACACCAGTGGCGTGACCAAGACCGAGAGGCCTACGATGTAAAGAACAAGTACGCCAAAGTGGTTTTTGATCACTTAATAGACGACACCCTCACATGCCTGCTTGGCCTTTCAAAAAAGAAAAACAAAAGGTCCTAAAGCCCCTCCCATCCCCTGTGCCCCCCAAACCCCATTACTCCCTATTAAATGTCATTGCAATTGTAGTGGTACGCCTTCTTCTTATAGGAGAGTGGTTGGTTACAGACCAACTAATTCATACAATGTATTGTAAAAGAGTTTAATCTAAAGTGTAAACTGGTAGTAATAACAAAAATGATGTATTTATCTATTTACCTTAATATTTAATATATATTTAGATCCAAATACACTTTTATGAATTTTCAAACCAGTTCAAATATATATGATCTGAATCTAGGACATTTTTCGCTCTGTAATACAATCTGCTTTTTCCTGGATAAGCTAAATTCAGGACAATCCCAGAAAGTATTGAAGGCATCACCTTGTTGAATTTATGTTACATTCAAAGGCTGAGATATATTTTGTCACTTTTATTTTCATATGTTTATTTATTTATTTATTCATTTGCAAGAGCTGTCTACATGTGAATCAAACAGTAAATGCATATATTTTTTAATTAAAAAACAAACAAATCTGACCTCATATCAATTAATTGTAAATTTCACTTTTGTCTATTTTTCCTTCACCTACCCTGAAGTCCTGAACACTAATACTCTATGACTCCATTTTGGATTTTCTTCTTTACATTGTTGTTCCAACTATCTACACATGTTTAGTAGGCTACAGCACATCAGCATTTCAAACAAGCTTGAATGATGTTGCTGCTTTTATTGTAGGGAAACAAGACTGAAGTAGACTGCTGTAAAAGAGAGAGAAGGAAAAAAGCAAAATAAGTGGGAAGAGGGTGAGACTTTAAATTAATTGGATGAGACTCAAAGGGGGGGGGGGGGGGGGGGGGGGGGTGCAAGTGTGTGTGTTTGGAGGGCGGGGGCGGGTCAGTCAAAAGCCTTTTAGTCAGTAGTGCTGTGGCGCAACTGGCTACAGCAACCGTTCCACATTGGGGTCCAAGTGTCCATGGGAACCCGGTGCTAAACATCAATTATAATTCTGAGAACACTCTTTTTGATGAACAGTACTACAAAAAGAATGCATTGAACAAGAACATAAACAAGAACAGAAATAACTATTTAGAACATGTGTACATACAATGCTATCCAGTATCCAGCATATTTCAGTCCCTGTTTACGGACAATAGCAACAAGTGCAAGTCAAGTTGTACACGTAACTTCTTACAACAGGGCGAAGCATCTTGTAATCTACAGGTAACTGGTATTTAAAGGTAAACGTCAGACAGGTATTTAGCAGACGGTTTTATCCAAAGCGTTGGGAATCGAACCCTGGGCCAACCGCAGAGTGGCGACCTGCTGCATCGCCAAGCCCCATATCTCCTAGTGATGTTGGTGGTGGTCTAGTGGTCAAGGATCTGAACTTCCACAATGGAACACTTGAAGGTTGTGAGTTCAATCCGAGGAGCTGCCACCATTGTGACTCAGAGCAGGTCACTATGGGTACATTGTACTGAGGAGCTGTCTCTGGAGCCAACTCTGTCCAAGGTCTCCCACAACTGCCCCACGGTGAAGATAGCCTTTTTTTTCAGACTCAACCTGGGTTCCCTTGGGTATTTGGATCTGAACATGGTATGGACGCTGTAGCACCCGAGATGAAGATAATCTTACCACAAAATAATCCATTCTGGTTGAATTCTTCTGATGTAGGCCTGTCTCCCAATGGCCAGTGCAGTGTCTTGGAACTAGAAATACAATGACAATTTCATTACTTTTCCTTTTTATGTCATTCCTGAAAAGCTAAAGGAAAAACTGTAATGTGCCAACCGAGTCATGTTTGATTGTTCATTGAATGACATCACAGCACCAGAATGCTCTGCAAGTGCACAGAATGTTTTATTGTAATAACTGTGCTAGTTGTTTACTTTAGTAATATCAGCCATCAGGTAATTTATGCCTTAAAGTGTGTTCCAGTTAGTGCCGCCCTTGCCTGCTGTTCTGTGCCAGGGTATAAAAAACCTTTGCCATCCTGCATTAGTGTCAGTCTGTTGTGAAGTTCTGTGCATCTGCGAATAAACTAGTTCTAGGCCTACTGTAGTGTATATTTAGCCTATAAATCTAGACGCACCCTAGCGGTAGTGTTATGATTCTGTAATTCATCTATAAGCTACACAAATGCTGTTTGGTGTTGTATTAGGTGTTTTTACTACTTGGCTGCGTAATGATCAGTATAAATTGCCATGGCAGTCGCTTAAAAGCTTAGCATTTGGTCTAGCTGGGAGGTAATCACACACAGGGACAAATGCGCATACGACTAAGCAATGCACAACAATTAGAATGACAATAATCAAATCGAAGAAATAAAATAGTGTAGTCTACATTAACACCTTAGCACCACACTTGATAAAGTAAATACATAATCGTCAGCTCCTGTCATGAAGCCGAAAACATAGCCTACTAGCAACAACACATTGCAAACGGGTTGCTTTCTCCCAGTTAGCTATGATCAAATAAAACTTGACCAACAAACCGTGTAATAGGCGTAGCGTTAACCACTTGCAACAGGCTACACCGTGAGAAAACTGACGCTCAACATTGAACGAGGCAAATCTTAATAACGCATGCAATCTTATGCATCATTCAGTACCACGGTAAATATCGATATAAACTAATGCTATAGCTATATGCTAGTGATTAAAAAATGGGACTTGACCTAACGGCTCGTCCAGAGATGTGGGGCTCCGCTTGACCTTGCGGCTCCTCTTATTGGCTCTGCAAGGAGCACCACCTGCAGTGTGGGACAGTAGGCCTACGTTATGCCCCTGTACGGGATTCTGTATGAAAAAACAGATGCAATTGAGAGGGATGAGCTTGTGGTTAGTGAATATTTTATTTACTATTAGTTGCAGTCAGTGTATCACAGAGCATGGCTCTGGTGTACCATATTCGTAATGCATTAGTCCCAGAATAAAACTGCAAGTTCAAGAGGCATCCACGTTCACTATCTTACGACGTCACGTCGCAGACTGTTCAGTCCAACTATTATGACAACTCATTAGGCTTTTATTACGTCATTAGGATTCTGTTGTTTATGTGGAATGTTAGTTGTTTACAGTTTTATTCTGAACATTACCTGGCTGGTGTGCAGACGTTTTTTTTAATCGCTCTTGATTTCTCACGGATTTTAGAATAGGCTACATATCAACTGACTTAAAACTCATAAGGTGTGTGTTTGCCCACATGATCATGGGTGCAACGGTGGTCGAAGGTAAGAAAATAATGGAAGGCTACTCCTAGGCCATTTAAATATTGACTGATATTATTTTCAGCACATCCTAATATTCCAATCATGATTTCAGGTGAGCCACACGGTGGCGTACCTTCATACATGCCACCTTCATTGGAATTTTCTGGCCTTGAAGGCCAAACTGAGGCCATGATCATGGATCAAAACAATCCATTCAAGGTCTTAATTGATCAAAAAAAAGTAAGTGTGGCTAAATAACGGAAGAATTAAGAACGGAAGTTAGAATACTACAGTGTATTAACAGAATATATTCTGAGAAAAATTACATCATGTACATCTATAAATAATAGAACACTATGGGTGGGATAGGGTAGTGCAACTGGGGGGCGGGGGGGGGGGGGGGGGGTCTGTTGAGGGCCTAAAAATGGATAGGAGAAAGTTTCAAACGTGAAGACCATTTACCAGCCATTTGCGTACCCACAGGTGCAAGGTCCAAACAAGGAAAAATACCTGTTGGGTATGAAGGTTTGGCTGCAGACCCAGATGGGAATGCAGCGTGTGGGACAACACCTTCCCCGACTGAACGGCACTGTCCCCTTACCTGAGGAGGTACCTGCTTTAGTCAACCCAGCAGTTTAGTGCTTGAGATTCTGAAACTGCTCTGGTTCTGATCTGATCAGCGGCCAAGATGCTGAAACTACTTTAGTTCTGATTCAATTACACACCAACATACTATAAATAAATCACTCAGATATACATACCCTGATTCTCACCCAAGATACTGAAGCTGTTTTAGTTCTGACCCGATTACACACCTATACTGAAACCACTCTGATTCGACATGATGGGCACATACTCCATTCCGGACTGCCTTTCAGCAGATAAGCTGTTCCCCAGTAACCCAGTCCCCCTTTTTGTACCCTCAGGCTGCGTTAGCGGCTGCTGCTTGCCCCTCTGTGGTGGATGACGGCTGGACATCATTCATGTTCAGCATGATCCACCGGATGGTGACGGAGGAGAACGGCCGAGCTGAGCTCTGGGCCACCGTGCTCCAGTTTAAGGAGCAGGCCCTCGTCCAGGAAGCCCAAGCCAAACTCGACCTGCTGTCCTGCCAACCAAGGTGTTGCCCATATGATCACACACACCTATACACACTTAAAGCACATTCACACTAGAGCCTTTGGTCCGGATCCAATTTCGTTTAGAATGTGGGCCATTTTTTTGCCCATATCATACACCGATACACACGTAAATGCACTCAGCTCTACTGTCTGATAGACTGGTGTCCAAATGTAGATAGATTTACGGTGATATGATACATTGCGGTGATAATGTAGCGGTTAAGGAGCTGGGCTAGCTAAAGTTATGGATTCAATTCCCGGCTTCCACAGTTGTGCTCTTCAGCAAGGCACTTTAAGGCACTGTGTTAACTTAACACATTAACAGTTATTCAGCTACCCAATAGCATAAAGAACATACCTGGGAGGCTGAATAGGCTAAATTAACATAATAAGCCAGCGAGTCCAACAAGCAAGTTAGGTAAGCATGATTCAGTTAATTTTTTCAGGGGTACAGGAGCAGCATATAGTTGTCATAAGCCTAAAGTGCCCCTCTTGCGGCTGTAGACGGTATTGTTTACTTTTTGGTTCATGTCAGTCAGTATAAATTAACATTTAAAAACATGTTAAATTATATATATTTTGATATAAGTCACAACTGACTATAAGTCACAGGGCCAGCCAAACTATGAAAACAAGTGCGACTTATAGTCCGGAAAATACGGTAAGTGTAAATGTGACTGCTTGAGGCCTTGCTAGTCAAGGTTGATGCTGCTTGTTAAATGACTGGCTGCCTGACTACTGCTCCCTCCTACTCTCCTGTCCTGTCTGTGCAGGTGTGGTGAAGAGGCAGGTCAAGGCCCTCTTACGGAGAGTATTCGTGTGACCTCCCAGCTGATGCACCAGCAGGTGGGCTATCTGTTTCCTGCAAATGGTCTCCTTGCAATAGTCAAAAAGCGAAACTGACAGGCTATGCAATGTAAAATACATTTTGATGTCTAACGGAACTTAAATTCAACACTGTATTTCTCAGTGGTCCTTAAACAAACAAACTGATATAAAATGACCTGATATAAAATGTCTGAATGAATTGTGTCTTATTAAATATTATGATGTCTAATTATGAACTCTCTTTTGTCTGTAATATTTATTGTTATTCTAAGGTCTCCTTTTGCACTGTAGCATGATTGACAGTCCTCGTCTGTAAGTCATTTTGGATAAAAGTGTCAGTTGCAAATGAATACATATAAGTGTAAATGTTTTATTTTTGTCTGCAGGCCCAGATGAAGAAGCTTATTCAGGCCACTCAGGCTGCAAGCGAGGACAGGAAGATGCTCCTGAAACACCTGGCCGACCTCAAGACCCAGAGAGCATCAACCATTCAGCTGCAGAAGCAAGCTGAGGTCTACCGAAAGGTCAGGGGTCACCAGGAAACACACAACCAGCAGGAAAACACACCACACATTGCGGTCATCAGGAAAACAGACGACAATACAGTCACCAAGACAACACACACACCACAGTCACCAAGAACATACACACACTGCAGTCACCAGGAAAACTGATCACACACTACAGTCACCAAGAAAACACACACAATAAAGTCACTAGTAAAAAACACACATACTATAGTCACCAGGAAAACACACACACACACACCTCAGCCACAGCTGCCTGCAGTGGAATGATTTGACGTCATAATTCAACTTTGCAGGAGGCCCAAATGTCTGAGTCTGTCGTAGAGACCTCAGTTCTGCAACCTGGTCAGATGCAGCGAACAGACCTGAAGGCCCCGGAGGCCAAGCTGGTCTCCCCTGCAGAATCTGTAAGTCATTGACTGATTTGTTTCCCCTTAAGCCACCTGCACTTACTGTGGGAAGGCCTATGCCTTTCTGATGTACAATACCGGTACTCTTACAGCCGGCCTACACCGGCTACACAATTGAAGCTCTCCATACAAAGAGAATTGTTGCAGCATAAATCATTATACTTCACACTGTAATCTAACCAGATTACATGATAGCAGTGTACAGTATTTCCATCTGTGAACTTGTAAATGCCATACTGTAATCCACCCAGATTGTGCCCTTGAGTAATGCGCTTAACCCCGAGTTGCTATGGGGACAATGTAGTCCCTTACAATAGAATTGACATATGTAAATTAATACATGTACATTTAAATAACAGTGCATTCAGTTCCAGGCTCCTGACCAGGACACTAAGGTCCTCCACTCTGAGGTGCAGGATACTGAGGACCAGACCTTTGAACAAGATCTGAGTCTGAAGGTGGCGATGGGAGAACACCAGGAGAAGGTGGACAAGTCCTCATACGAAAATGATAAGTATGAAGAGCTCTCCACAAAGGTATGTGGTGTGCAGAGTGACTATAAGGGCATGATCAGACAGGGGCTGGTTTGTCACTCGTAAAACAGTGAGGTGCACTATATTTTGATAAAAACATGAAGGTTGTTGGGCGCTTTTCCTCCTCGAGTTGATTTTTCAATTGGAGGTGAAATAAGCAGCCCGTTAAAAGCTTACTGCCTTTACAACACAACAGAAAATCAAAACCAGTTTTGTTACTGATACATCATAAATCATGTACTGATCATGTATAGATAAACCATAAATCATATACTGCAGCTAGTCTTATTCGTTCAGACATATCAAGCATAAGGACATTGTAGACACAGAAGCAGGTTGCACCATTTCTCATATGGTCTCAGTGATGACCTTTCTGATACATTTCTGTGTGTCCAGGATCTTTATGACCTGCTTTTGGCTAAGCAAGGCGAGCTGGAGGAGATCTTCCAGAAGAACGGCGCTCTCCGTACTCTGTCTCCGAAGTATGAGGTGGCTTCTCATGATGCTGCAGTGATGCCGGACGACACAGAGGACAGTGACCTTCAGTACAAAGACGACTTTGAGTCCGGCGAGGATGAGGCTGAGACCTGCTCGTCCCTCAGCAGCACTGATGACTGCGTAGAGTTTCTGGTGAGACCCTACCTGACCTCTGACCTTCCCACAGAGTTCTAACCATATATATATATACGTCGATACCGCATGGTTCTAACCATAGATACAGTATATATACGTCGATACCATATGGTTTTAATACCCAACACAGGTGACACTTGGCACAGGCTGGATCACATACTAGAGGCAACAAATATCAGGCTATTTTTAACACTTTTCTTTGGAACCTAATGTTCTGTTTGGTCTGATAAGAACCAGCATCAGACTGACCCGTAAATGTACAACCCAAGTCTTTTGGGGTAATGGAGAAGATTTCTCCAGGCACTAACGTCTAAGCACTAAACTAAGATTGTCACATTCCCAGCCTTCACCTGGTCCTTTAAGATCCTGTAAGTAAAACTCACATTCTCTCTTTCAGCTCACTGACAGTGCCGTGTCCGCTGCGGAGGAGACACCCCGAGTCTCAGTCCGTTCTGACCAGCAGGCGTTGGGCCAGCTTAACCGCGAGGACAAGGCCGCCCCCTCCAACACCAGGGCTCAGGACCAAGCCTCCTGGAGCACTAAAGCTGGGCAGGCGGGGTCAAAGGTCACGATCCCCACCAGACAGCTGCAGGTGCAGGCCCTTGACACGCCGCACCACCCGGGCAAGGTGGAGATGCTCGTGCACCACGCCGTGCAGGAGATGTGGCAGAGCTTTGAGCTCGGACAAGGCCCAAAGGATCTCTCCGGAGTCCGAACCCCCAGGCCATCGGAGCAGTATCTGGTGATGGATACCCCTGGACAAGCCACAAACACCATCAGCAGACGCAGTTACAACAAGGTTCGATAAGAGTCGAGGGAATAGGCAACATAGCCAATACAACTTAATTGCATTGAGATGTTGTTCATTGATGTTTGTTTGTATTATTTCTGTACATGTGCAGCTCATCTTTGATCTGTCCTGGGAGACCCTTCAGGACCTCTGTGCCAAAGACCCTACCACACAGCCTGTGTGGAAACAAATTCAGCCTGAGCGCCGTAACTATGTCAACAAGCTGAAATCCTTTGATGGCCTTTCAAAAGTCCAGGTAAAGCAATAACATTTGAATAGACAATATATGACATCTGCCCATCTGTTTAAGACATCTATTTAAAAACTTCTGTAGAATTCCTGAGTCATTTTAACTAACAAACATCCTGTAATAGACCCTTTCAAATATGTTCCCAGAGGGTTTCAATGTTCAGAAACGTTCAAAACCAACGCAGATACTTTGGAATGAAAATGTGTAATGCTCTACAAAATGTTGTTTTTTACATTTCGCATCTGTTTGTTTATTAAGTTGAAAGGGTCTATAGAGGGCTAATAGTCTCCTGTCTTTATCCAGCATTACATCACTGAGGAAGTCTTCAAGCTTTGTGGCCTCCAGGAAGGAAAAGATGCAGGGGCTTATGGGAAGGTTTTTGCCCACATTTTCAAAGGCCTCAATATGGAGAAATATGATCAGATCTTGGTGAGTTCCAATGCTGCAAGAGCACAACACTACATATGTTCTTTGGAACTGACCCATCATGATATATATAGGGCATACTGTAAAACATCCAGTACATGTTTGTAAATGCAATTACAGTTCCTTATCACCCGGAGAGAAGAAATACTCTTTTCTGATTGGCTGGGTGGCTTTAAATTCTGAATAACGGGACACCTATGAAGTAGATCTGGTTAAAAAAAGTTTAATCGCCGCTTCATATAACTAACATAGTAGGAAGACGGTTGAGCCTGGAGGCAGGCTTCACAACAATGGAATCAAACACTAAAAAATGGTACAAACACTGAACACACTAACTCTTCACATCAACTCGGTCCTCCAGATCAAAGACATACCTGTGGAGGAACACCAGTGGCGTGACCAAGACCGAGAGGCCTACGATGTAAAGAACAAGTACGCCAAAGTGGTTTTTGATCACTTAATAGACGACACCCTCACATGCCTGCTTGGCCTTTCAAAAAAGAAAAACAAAAGGTCCTAAAGCCCCTCCCATCCCCTGTGCCCCCCAAACCCCATTACTCCCTATTAAATGTCATTGCAATTGTAGTGGTACGCCTTCTTCTTATAGGAGAGTGGTTGGTTACAGACCAACTAATTCATACAATGTATTGTAAAAGAGTTTAATCTAAAGTGTAAACTGGTAGTAATAACAAAAATGATGTATTTATCTATTTACCTTAATATTTAATATATATTTAGATCCAAATACACTTTTATGAATTTTCAAACCAGTTCAAATATATATGATCTGAATCTAGGACATTTTTCGCTCTGTAATACAATCTGCTTTTTCCTGGATAAGCTAAATTCAGGACAATCCCAGAAAGTATTGAAGGCATCACCTTGTTGAATTTATGTTACATTCAAAGGCTGAGATATATTTTGTCACTTTTATTTTCATATGTTTATTTATTTATTTATTCATTTGCAAGAGCTGTCTACATGTGAATCAAACAGTAAATGCATATATTTTTTAATTAAAAAACAAACAAATCTGACCTCATATCAATTAATTGTAAATTTCACTTTTGTCTATTTTTCCTTCACCTACCCTGAAGTCCTGAACACTAATACTCTATGACTCCATTTTGGATTTTCTTCTTTACATTGTTGTTCCAACTATCTACACATGTTTAGTAGGCTACAGCACATCAGCATTTCAAACAAGCTTGAATGATGTTGCTGCTTTTATTGTAGGGAAACAAGACTGAAGTAGACTGCTGTAAAAGAGAGAGAAGGAAAAAAGCAAAATAAGTGGGAAGAGGGTGAGACTTTAAATTAATTGAATGAGACTCAAAGGGGGGGGGGGGGGTGCAAGTGTGTGTGTTTGGAGGGCGGGGGCGGGTCAGTCAAAAGCCTTTTAGTCAGTAGTGCTGTGGCGCAACTGGCTACAGCAACCGTTCCACATTGGGGTCCAAGTGTCCATGGGAACCCGGTGCTAAACATCAATTATAATTCTGAGAACACTCTTTTTGATGAACAGTACTACAAAAAGAATGCATTGAACAAGAACATAAACAAGAACAGAAATAACTATTTAGAACATGTGTACATACAATGCTATCCAGTATCCAGCATATTTCAGTCCCTGTTTACGGACAATAGCAACAAGTGCAAGTCAAGTTGTACACGTAACTTCTTACAACAGGGCGAAGCATCTTGTAATCTACAGGTAACTGGTATTTAAAGGTAAACGTCAGACAGGTATTTAGCAGACGGTTTTATCCAAAGCGTTGGGAATCGAACCCTGGGCCAACCGCAGAGTGGCGACCTGCTGCATCGCCAAGCCCCATATCTCCTAGTGATGTTGGTGGTGGTCTAGTGGTCAAGGATCTGAACTTCCACAATGGAACACTTGAAGGTTGTGAGTTCAATCCGAGGAGCTGCCACCATTGTGACTCAGAGCAGGTCACTATGGGTACATTGTACTGAGGAGCTGTCTCTGGAGCCAACTCTGTCCAAGGTCTCCCACAACTGCCCCACGGTGAAGATAGCCTTTTTTTTCAGACTCAACCTGGGTTCCCTTGGGTATTTGGATCTGAACATGGTATGGACGCTGTAGCACCCGAGATGAAGATAATCTTACCACAAAATAATCCATTCTGGTTGAATTCTTCTGATGTAGGCCTGTCTCCCAATGGCCAGTGCAGTGTCTTGGAACTAGAAATACAATGACAATTTCATTACTTTTCCTTTTTATGTCATTCCTGAAAAGCTAAAGGAAAAACTGTAATGTGCCAACCGAGTCATGTTTGATTGTTCATTGAATGACATCACAGCACCAGAATGCTCTGCAAGTGCACAGAATGTTTTATTGTAATAACTGTGCTAGTTGTTTACTTTAGTAATATCAGCCATCAGGTAATTTATGCCTTAAAGTGTGTTCCAGTTAGTGCCACCCTTGCCTGCTGTTCTGTGCCAGGGTATAAAAAACCTTTGCCATCCTGCATTAGTGTCAGTCTGTTGTGAAGTTCTGTGCATCTGCGAATAAACTAGTTCTAGGCCTACTGTAGTGTATATTTAGCCTATAAATCTAGACGCACCCTAGCGGTAGTGTTATGATTCTGTAATTCATCTATAAGCTACACAAATGCTGTTTGGTGTTGTATTAGGTGTTTTTACTACTTGGCTACGTAATGATCAGTATAAATTGCCATGGCAGTCGCTTAAAAGCTTAGCATTTGGTCTAGCTGGGAGGTAATCACACACAGGGACAAATGCGCATACGACTAAGCAATGCACAACAATTAGAATGACAATAATCAAATCGAAGAAATAAAATAGTGTAGTCTACATTAACACCTTAGCACCACACTTGATAAAGTAAATACATAATCGTCAGCTCCTGTCATGAAGCCGAAAACATAGCCTACTAGCAACAACACATTGCAAACGGGTTGCTTTCTCCCAGTTAGCTATGATCAAATAAAACTTGACCAACAAACCGTGTAATAGGCGTAGCGTTAACCACTTGCAACAGGCTACACCGTGAGAAAACTGACGCTCAACATTGAACGAGGCAAATCTTAATAACGCATGCAATCTTATGCATCATTCAGTACCACGGTAAATATCGATATAAACTAATGCTATAGCTATATGCTAGTGATTAAAAAATGGGACTTGACCTAACGGCTCGTCCAGAGATGTGGGGCTCCGCTTGACCTTGCGGCTCCTCTTATTGGCTCTGCAAGGAGCACCACCTGCAGTGTGGGACAGTAGGCCTACGTTATGCCCCTGTACGGGATTCTGTATGAAAAAACAGATGCAATTGAGAGGGATGAGCTTGTGGTTAGTGAATATTTTATTTACTATTAGTTGCAGTCAGTGTATCACAGAGCATGGCTCTGGTGTACCATATTCGTAATGCATTAGTCCCAGAATAAAACTGCAAGTTCAAGAGGCATCCACGTTCACTATCTTACGACGTCACGTCGCAGACTGTTCAGTCCAACTATTATGACAACTCATTAGGCTTTTATTACGTCATTAGGATTCTGTTGTTTATGTGGAATGTTAGTTGTTTACAGTTTTATTCTGAACATTACCTGGCTGGTGTGCAGACGTTTTTTTTAATCGCTCTTGATTTCTCACGGATTTTAGAATAGGCTACATATCAACTGACTTAAAACTCATAAGGTGTGTGTTTGCCCACATGATCATGGGTGCAACGGTGGTCGAAGGTAAGAAAATAATGGAAGGCTACTCCTAGGCCATTTAAATATTGACTGATATTATTTTCAGCACATCCTAATATTCCAATCATGATTTCAGGTGAGCCACACGGTGGCGTACCTTCATACATGCCACCTTCATTGGAATTTTCTGGCCTTGAAGGCCAAACTGAGGCCATGATCATGGATCAAAACAATCCATTCAAGGTCTTAATTGATCAAAAAAAAGTAAGTGTGGCTAAATAACGGAAGAATTAAGAACGGAAGTTAGAATACTACAGTGTATTAACAGAATATATTCTGAGAAAAACAGAATAAATATGGATATTCATTAAGTATAATTACATCATGTACATCTATAAATAATAGAACACTATGGGTGGGATAGGGTAGTGCAACTGGGGGGCGGGGGGGGGGGGGGGGGGGGGGGGGGGTCTGTTGAGGGCCTAAAAATGGATAGGAGAAAGTTTCAAACGTGAAGACCATTTACCAGCCATTTGCGTACCCACAGGTGCAAGGTCCAAACAAGGAAAAATACCTGTTGGGTATGAAGGTTTGGCTGCAGACCCAGATGGGAATGCAGCGTGTGGGACAACACCTTCCCCGACTGAACGGCACTGTCCCGTTAGCTGAGGAGGTACCTACTTTAGTCAACCCAGCAGTTTAGTGCTTGAGATTCTGAAACTGCTCTGGTTCTGATCTGATCAGCGGCCAAGATGCTGAAACTACTTTAGTTCTGATTCAATTACACACCAACATACTATAAATAAATCACTCAGATATACATACCCTGATTCTCACCCAAGATACTGAAGCTGTTTTAGTTCTGACCCGATTACACACCTATACTGAAACCACTCTGATTCGACATGATGGGCACATACTCCATTCCGGACTGCCTTTCAGCAGATAAGCTGTTCCCCAGTAACCCAGTCCCTAACCCAGACCCAACCCAGTCTTTTTGTACCCTCAGGCTGCGTTAGCGGCTGCTGCCTGCCCCTCTGTGGTGGATGACGGCTGGACATCATTCATGTTCAGCATGATCCACCGGATGGTGACGGAGGAGAACGGCCGAGCTGAGCTCTGGGCCACCGTGCTCCAGTTTAAGGAGCAGGCCCTCGTCCAGGAAGCCCAAGCCAAACTCGACCTGCTGTCCTGCCAACCAAGGCAGGTGTTGCCCATATGATCACACACACCTATACACACTTAAAGCACATTCACACTAGAGCCTTTGGTCCGGATCCAATTTCGTTTAGAATGTGGGCCATTTTTTTGCCCATATCATACACCGATACACACGTAAATGCACTCAGCTCTACTGTCTGATAGACTGGTGTCCAAATGTAGATAGATTTACGGTGATATGATACATTGCGGTGATAATGTAGCGGTTAAGGAGCTGGGCTAGCTAAAGTTATGGATTCAATTCCCGGCTTCCACAGTTGTGCTCTTCAGCAAGGCATTTAACCTCGAGTTGCTCTGGGGACAGTGGCCTTGTAATACCTGTAATATAAATGACATAGAAGTCGCTTTAGATATAAGCGTCTGCTAAATGAACCAGAAATTCAATTCAAATCAATTCCAAATTTGATGTAAAATATATAGTGCGCACATAGTTACTATGATGTTGCTAGGGTAGACAGTGTGGTTGTTATGCTAAATAAAGTGGTTGCTATGCTGGTTGCTATGGTTATCATTTTGGTTGCTATGGTGGTTACTAGGTTTATATTTTGGTAGTGGTTGCTAGGTTGCTGCTAGGGTAATGGAGATGGTTGCTAGGGTAGATATGGTGGTGGCTATGTTAAATAAAGCAGTTGCTAAGCTGGTTGCTAGGGTAATCATGTTGGGTGCTGTGGTAGTTGCTAGGTTGGCATTATGGTAGTGGTTGCTAGGTTGTCGCTTGGGTAATTGAGATGGTTGCTATGGTGTTGCTAGGGTAATCCTATTGGTTGCTATGGTGATTGCTAGGATGACATTATGATGGTGGTTGCTAGGTTGTTGTTTGGGTAATTGAGATGGTTGCTAGGTTGTTGTTAGGGTAGATATGGTGATTGCTATGCTAAATAAAGCGGTTGCTATACTGGTTGCTAGGGTAATCATGTTGGTTGCTATGGTGGTTGCTCGGTTGACATTATGGTAGTGGTTGCTAGGTTGTTGTGGTTTCCATGCTAGTTGCTAGGGTAAGTATGTTGGTTGCTATGGAGGTTGCTAGGTAGGAATTAAGTGGACATGGATGTTGATAAACAGATAGTTTAATGGATGTTGATAGATACTATAGTGGATCAGGAACAGACATTTAATCTGGAGATGCAATTTATTCAACTACACAATAGCACACAGGACAACAGGATGAATAGGTGTACAGTATATTAACTTAACACATTAACAGTTATTCAGCTACCCAATAGCATAAAGAACATACCTGGGAGGCTGAATAGGCTAAATTAACATAACAAGCCAGCGAGTCCAACAAGCAAGTTACCGGTAAGCATGATTCAGTTAATTTTTTCAGGGGTACAGGAGCAGCATATAGTTGTCATAAGCCTAAAGTGCCCTCTTGCGGCTGTAGACGGTATTGTTTACTTTTTGGTTCATGTCAGTCATTATAAATTAACATTTAAAAACTATATATATATCAAAAATTATATATATTTTGATATAAGTCACAACTGACTATAAGTCACAGGGCCAGCCAAACTATGAAAACAAGTGCGACTTATAGTCCGGAAAATACGGTAAGTGTAAATGTGACTGCTTGAGGCCTTGCTAGTCAAGGTTGATGCTGCTTGTTAAATGACTGGCTGCCTGACTACTGCTCCCTCCTACTCTCCTGTCCTGTCTGTGCAGGTGTGGTGAAGAGGCAGGTCAAGGCCCTCTTACGGAGTGTATTCGTGTGACCTCCCAGCTGATGCACCAGCAGGTGGGCTATCTGTTTCCTGCAAATGGTCTCCTTGCAATAGTCAAAAAGCGAAACTGACAGGCTATGCAATGTAAAATACATTTTGATGTCTAACGGAACTTAAATTCAACACTGTATTTCTCAGTGGTCCTTAAACAAACAAACTGATATAAAATGACCTGATATAAAATGTCTGAATGAATTGTGTCTTATTAAATATTATGATGTCTAATTATGAACTCTCTTTTGTCTGTAATATTTACTGTTATTCTAAGGTCTCCTTTTGCACTGTAGCATGATTGACAGTCCTCGTCTGTAAGTCATTTTGGATAAAAGTGTCAGTTGCAAATGAATACATATAAGTGTAAATGTTTTATTTTTGTCTGCAGGCCCAGATGAAGAAGCTTATTCAGGCCACTCAGGCTGCAAGCGAGGACAGGAAGATGCTCCTGAAACACCTGGCCGACCTCAAGACCCAGAGAGCATCAACCATTCAGCTGCAGAAGCAAGCTGAGGTCTACCAAAAGGTCAGGGGTCACCAGGAAACACACAACCAGCAGGAAAACACACCACACATTGCGGTCATCAGGAAAACAGATGACAATACAGTCACCAAGACAACACACACACCACAGTCACCAAGAACATACACACACTGCAGTCACCAGGAAAACTGATCACACACTACAGTCACCAAGAAAACACACACAATAAAGTCACTAGTAAAAAACACACATAATATAGTCACCAGGAAAACACACACACACACACACACCTCAGCCACAGCTGCCTGCAGTGGAATGATTTGACGTCATAATTCAACTTTGCAGGAGGCCCAAATGTCTGAGTCTGTCGTAGAGACCTCAGTTCTGCAACCTGGTCAGATGCAGCGAACAGACCTGAAGGCCCCGGAGGCCAGGCTGGTCTCCCCTGCAGCATCTGTAAGTCATTGACTGATTTGTTTCCCCTTAAGCCACCTGTACTTACTGTGGGAAGGCCTGTGCCTATCTGATGTACAATACCGGTACTCTTACAGCCGGCCTACACCGGCTACACAATTGAAGCTCTCCATACAAAGAAAATTGTTGCAGCATAAATCATTATACTTCACACTGTAATCTAACCAGATTACATGATAGCAGTGTACAGTATTTCCATCTGTGAACTTGTAAATACCATACTGTAATCCACCCAGATTGTGCCCTTGAGTAAGGTGCTTAACCCCAAGTTGCTATGGGGACAATGTAGTCCCTTACAATAGAATTGACATATGTAAATTAATACATGTACATTTAAATAACAGTGCATTAATTTCCAGGCTCCTGACCAGGACACTAAGGTCCTCTACTCTGAGGTGCAGGATACTGAGGACCAGACCTTTGAACAAGATCTGAGTCTGAAGGTGGCGATGGGAGAACACCAGGAGAAGGTGGACAAGTCCTCATACGAAAATGATAAGTATGAAGAGCTCTCCACAAAGGTATGTGGTGTGCAGAGTGACTATAAGGGCATGATCAGACAGGGGCTGGTTTGTCACTCGTAAAACAGTGAGGTGCACTATATTTTGATAAAAATATGAAGGTTGTTGGGCGCTTTTCCTCCTCGAGTTGATTTTTCAATTGGAGGTGAAATAAGCAGCCCGTTAAAAGCTTACTGCCTTTACAACACAACAGAAAATCAAAACCAGTTTTGTTACAGATGATATGTACTGATCATGTATAGATAAACCATAAATCATATACTGCAGCTAGTCTTATTCGTTCAGACATATCAAGCATAAGGACATTGTAGACACAGAAGCAGGTTGCACCATTTCTCATATGGTCTCAGTGATGACCTTTCTGATACATTTCTGTGTGTCCAGGATCTTTATGACCTGCTTTTGGCTAAGCAAGGCGAGCTGGAGGAGATCTTCCAGAAGAACAGCGCTCTCCGTACTCTGTCTCCGAAGTATGAGGTGGCTTCTCATGATGCTGCAGTGATGCCGGACGACACAGAGGACAGTGACCTTCAGTACAAAGACGACTTTGAGTCCGGCGAGGATGAGGCTGAGACCTGCTCGTCCCTCAGCAGCACTGATGACTGCGTAGAGTTTCTGGTGAGACCCTGCCTGACCTCTGACCTTCCCACAGAGTTCTAACCATATATATATATATATACGTTGATACCGCATGGTTCTAACCATAGATATATATACGTCGATACCATATGGTTTTAATACCCAACACAGGTGACACTTGGCACAGGCTGGGTCACATACTAGAGGCAACAAATATCAGGCTATTTTTAACACTTTTCTTTGGAACCTAATGTTCTGTTTGGTCTGATAAGAACCAGCAGCAGACTGACCCGTAAATGTACAACCCAAGTCTTTTGGGGTGATGGAGAAGATTTCTCCAGGCACTAACGTCTAAGCATTAAACTAAGATTGTCACATTCCCAGCCTTCACCTGGTCCTTTAAGATCCTGTAAGTAAAACTCGCATTCTCTCTTTCAGCTCACTGACAGTGCCGTGTCCGCTGCGGAGGAGACACCCCGAGTCTCAGCCCGTTCTGACCAGCAGGCGTTGGGCCAGCTTAACCGCGAGGACAAGGCCGCCCCCTCCAACACCAGGGCTCAGGACCAAGCCTCCTGGAGCACTAAAGCTGGGCAGGCGGGGTCAAAGGTCACGATCCCCACCAGACAGCTGCAGGTGCAGGCCCTTGACACGCCGCACCACCCGGGCAAGGTGGAGATGCTCGTGCACCACGCCGTGCAGGAGATGTGGCAGAGCTTTGAGCTCGGACAAGGCCCAAAGGATCTCTCCGGAGTCCGAACCCCCAGGCCATCGGAGCAGTATCTGGTGATGGATACCCCTGGACAAGCCACAAACACCATCAGCAGACGCAGTTACAACAAGGTTCGATAAGAGTCGAGGGAATAGGCAACATAGCCAATACAACTTAATTGCATTGAGATGTTGTTCATTGATGTTTGTTTGTATTATTTCTGTACATGTGCAGCTCATCTTTGATCTGTCCTGGGAGACCCTTCAGGACCTCTGTGCCAAAGACCCTACCACACAGCCTGTGTGGAAACAAATTCAGCCTGAGCGCCGTAACTATGTCAACAAGCTGAAATCCTTTGATGACCTTTCAAAAGTCCAGGTAAAGCAATAACATTTGAATAGACAATATATGACATCTGCCCATCTGTTTAAGACATCTATTTAAAAACTTCTGTAGAATTCCTGAGTCATTTTAACTAACAAACATCCTGTAATAGACCCTTTCAAATATTTTCTCAGAGGGTTTCAATGTTCAGAAACGTTCAAAACCAACGCAGATACTTTGGAATGAAAATGTGTAATGCTCTACAAAATGTTGTTTTTTTAAATTTCGCATCTGTTTGTTTATTAAGTTGAAAGGGTCTATAGAGGGCTAATAGTCTCCTGTCTTTATCCAGCATTACATCACTGAGGAAGTCTTCAAGCTTTGTGGCCTCCAGGAAGGAAAAGATGCAGGGGCTTATGGGAAGGTTTTTGCCCACATTTTCAAAGGCCTCAATATGGAGAAATATGATCAGATCTTGGTGAGTTCCAATGCTTCAAGAGCACAACACTACATATGTTCTTTGGAACTGACCCATCATGATATATATAGGGCATACTGTAAAACATCCAGTACATGTTTGTAAATGCAATTACAGTTCCTTATCACCCGGAGAGAAGAAATACTCTTTTCTGATTGGCTGGGTGGCTTTAAATTCGGAATAACGGGACACCTATGAAGTAGATCTGGTTAAAAAAAGTTTAATCGGCGCTTCATATAACTAACATAGTAGGAAGACGGTTGAGCCTGGAGGCAGGCTTCACAACAATGGAATCAAACACTAAAAAATGGTACAAACACTGAACACACTAACTCTTCACATCAACTCGGTCCTCCAGATCAAAGACATACCTGTGGAGGAACACCAGTGGCGTGACCAAGACCGAGAGGCCTACGATGTAAAGAACAAGTACGCCAAAGTGGTTTTTGATCACTTAATAGACGACACCCTCACATGCCTGCTTGGCCTTTCAAAAAAGAAAAACAAAAGGTCCTAAAGCCCCTCCCATCCCCTGTGCCCCCCAAACCCCATTACTCCCTATTAAATGTCATTGCAATTGTAGTGGTACGCCTTCTTCTTATAGGAGAGTGGTTAGTTACAGACCAACTAATGCATACAATGTATTGTAAAAGAGTTTAATCTAAAGTGTAAACTGGTAGTAATAACAAAAAATGATGTATTTATCTATTTATTTATTTACCTTAATATTTAATATATATTTAGATCCAAATACACTTTTATGAATTTTCAAACCAGTTCAAATATATATGATCTGAATCTAGGACATTTTTCGCTCTGTATTACAATCTGCTTTTTCCTGGATAAGCTAAATTCAGGACAATCCCAGAAAGTATTGAAGGCATCACCTTGTTGAATTTATGTTACATTCAAAGGCTGAGATATATTTTGTCACTTTTGTTTTCATATTTATTTATTTATTTATTCATTTGCAAGAGCTGTCTACATGTGAATCAAACAGTAAATGCATATATTTGTGAATTAAAAAACAAACAAATCTGACCTCATATCAATTCATTGTAAATTTCACTTTTGTCTATTTTTCCTTCACCTCCCCTGAAGTCCTGAACACTAATACTCTATGACTCCATTTTGGATTTTCTTCTTTACATTGTTGTTCCAACTATCTACACATGTTTAGTAGGCTACAGCACATCAGCATTTCAAACAAGCTTGAATGATGTTGCTGCTTTTATTGTGGGGCAACAAGACTGAAGTAGAGGGCTGTAAAAGAGAGAGAAGGAAAAAAGCAAAATAAGTGGGAAGAGGGTGAGACTGAATGAATTGGATGAGACTCAAAGGGGGGGGGGGGGGTGCAAGTGTGTGTGTGTGTGTGTGTGTTTGGGGGGCGGGGGCGGGTCAGTCAAAAGCCTTTTAGTCAGGAGTGCAACTGGCTACAGCAACCGTTCCACATTGGGGTCCAAGTGTCCATGGGAACCCGGGTTTGAGTCCCACTCCATCTCTCTCCTCTCTCTCCCACTCACCTCCGAGTCACCAGCTGGCCCGTCGCCGCTCACACAGCGTCCAACTTCAACGTCACTCACACCGTCATGTTGCTCAGGGGCCCTGGGTGTAAAAACAGCATAATTACAACAGAGGACCGCAACCATGCAGTTTGTGCATGTAGTATGAGGTTCTCATTACCTGGTGGAGTCCCCAGAGCAGAACCTGATGGCATCCATTTGCTTCAGGTGCAGGTGCTGTCTCATTAGATTAGATTCTACTTTATTGTCATTGTGCAGAGTACAAGTACAAATCCAACGAAATGCAGTTTGTGTCTAACCAGAAGTGCAAAAAAGCAGAAAAGTGCAATGTGATATACAAAGTATAGACAGGTGGTGCATAGGCAGGAAAAGAAATATAGTGCAGTAGACAGTAGAATGCAGTTGGTTTACGGAAGGTGGTTTAGAGTAATATAAATTAGATATAAATATGTGCAGTGTATTAGCAGTTACTTTATAAGAGCAGAATAAATATGGCTATGTGATATGAACAGTGTTGGGGAAGTTACTTTTTTTAAAAAGTATTGTTTGCTCGTTACTCGTTACTTCTTTAAAAAGTAATCCGTTACTTTATTAGTTACCCTCTATGGAAAGTAACTTTTTATGTTACTCGTTACTTTTACATTATGGAGGACATAACAGGTATTTCTTTTGTGCTCTTTATTATAAAAAAAAGACCAAACACAACACTTGACAAGAAAACATTATAGGCTATTATAGGCTTCAACACCACCACCAAGACCGAGAGGCCTACAATGTGAAGAACAAGTACGCCAAAGTGGTTTTTGACCACTGGTAGTAATAACACAAATGATCAAAACAGTTTTTATTTATTTATTTATTTATCTATTACCATGTTTATGTATACTTTGGTTTTGTTGACACGGAATAACGCTTAACTTATCCCCCTACTACATTAAGTTTCCTCAGGTTACAGCTGTTGTTTCATATGCAATGGAGTCAAGCTAATTAGCTCGACGTGCTGTGCCCATTGTTACTAGCAGAGATAAACTTCTGTGAATATTATAACATGGATTTTTACACAAATATAGTCAAAAAGGGACTATAGTCAAAAAGGGTTCTGTTACTAAACAGTAAATGTTTAGCTGAAGCCAGCTGCCAAGATAGTTATTATTATTATTATTATTCTAAATAAATTCATGCCGCTATCAATCATGTATGCATAAGATGAAGTCTTACATTCCACCTTCTTCTCAGATATGCCACATTCAAGGCAAATAAGGACTCAAATGATCTGACTTTCTCTGTGAGCTCTGATGGACTCGATGAGCATCGATGGCTTTCTCAAACTGGCTGCAAGAGGCAAAACTCTTCAGATTTTTGGACACCTGATACCCTGTTTGTACCTCGGCAGAATCTGCTTTCACACCCTTTGCTGAACTTGTGTGGCCCCAGGCACTTGGTTGGCAGACAAATTGCATTTGACCGGTTTGACTGAGATTTGGTACTTAATTTAGTTCAAATTGACAAAAAATAAGCAATTTAGTAAACACACGCACACACACACTTACAAAATAGGAAATAGTAATTTAAAAGTCTTTATCAGAATCAGATTTGGGGGAAATTGAATTATGTGAACAATTAACAACAAATAAGACCCAACAATTCTAGTCAGAATAGAGTCTGATACTGCTCCATTGGGATGTGATTATGGGGTGCATTTCAACTGATACAGGGGGCGAATCCCGTAGGAAGAACACCCAAACCATCCTTCTCCACAATTGCCTTAACATTGTTTTCTGGTCGTTTTTTTTAAAGTTATTGCACTGTCAATATCTTCTACAACAGACGCGATGGCGAAATCTACATGTCTACCTTCTAGCAACATCGTTTTTGTTAGGGAGAACCGGGATGAATGAAACACTTTGTAATTAAATGTCATTTACAAAGATACCATACTGAAAGCTAATATTTTGTCACTAGCAACCTTCTGTTTGCCACTAGCAAGCATCTGTCCTCTGTCAAACACAGTTGCATTTTCAGCTCTGAACAAAATTGTTCTTCTGGTCCGAACCGCTCTGCTTCCTGACCTCAAATGTTGTGGGCGGGGCTAAGTTCGGCTGGCATCCAGGTTAAACAACTCCATAAACACACACAAAATAGGTGTCATTTAAAAGTCTTTATTAGAATCAGAGGTAGGGGAAATGTAACTATGTGAAAATTAACTAATACAACACAATAATTCCCATAACACACACTCAAAATGAAAAATAGTCATCAGAATCAGAAGGGAAGAATACTGGTGGTCCAGAGCTGTGAGTATCCACAGGCAAAAGGAAAGCCTCTTCCGCCACCACCCCACCCAGCCAAGGACACAGGACCGCTATCTATCTTCACTGTAAGCAGCCCTAAGGTGCTTGAGAACAACATCGCCCTCAACAATGAGACCTTTTTTTAGTGTATGCTAAATATCAATAATAATTCTGAGAAAACTCTTTGGTAACAGTACTACAAAAAGAACACATTGAACAAGAACAGAAACAAGAACAGAAAGAACTATTTAGAACATGTGTGCATACAATGCTATCCAGTATCCAGCACAGTTCAGTCTCAGTTGTATAGGGACAATAGCAACAAGTGCAAGCCCAGTTGTACACGTAACTTCTTACAACAGAGCAAAGCACCTTTTCCTTTCCAGGTATTTAAAGGTAAACGCCAGACAGGTATTTAGCAGACAGTTTTATCCAAAGCGTTGGGAATCGAACCCTGGGCCAACCGCAGAGTGGCGACCTGCTGCATCGCCATTTGGTGGCTGAGGTAGATACTGATTTCCCTGTTCTTTCGACAAAATCCACACCTATCCAGAGAGCTCCAATTGCTCTTGCTGTTGCTGGCAGGACTGCTGCGTGCATTTCTGACATCTGTAGTGATGGTGGTGGTGGTCTAGTGGTCAGGGATCTGAACTTCCACAATGGAAAACTTGAAGGTTGTAAGTTCAATTCGAGGAGCTGCCACCATTGTGACTCTGAGCAGGTCACTATGGGTACATGCATTGTACTGAGAAGCTGTCTCTGGAGCCAACTCTGTCCATACAATGACAATTTCATTACATTTCCTTTTTATGTCATTCCTGAAAAGCAAAACGAAAAACTGTAATGTGCCAACCGAGTCATGTTTGATTGTTCATTGAATGACATAACAGGACCAGAATGCTCTGCAAGTGCACAGAATGTTTTTTTTGTAATAACTGTGTTAATTAGTTGTTTACTTTAATGACATGTTTAGTAATATCAGCCATCAGGTAATTTATGCCTTAAAGTGTGTGTTCCAGTTAGTGCCAGCCTTGCCTGCTGTTCTGTGCCAGGGTATAAAAAACCTTTGCCATCCTGCATTAGTGTCAGTCTGTTGTGAAGTTCTGTGCATCTGCGAATAAAAGGCAATTTTCTATGCTACAATACTATATGATTTCTAGTTCTAGGCCTACTGCAGTGTATATTTAGCCTAGAAATCTAGACGCACCCTAGCGGTAGTGTTATTATTGTTCTGTAATTCCTCTATTATAAGCTACACAAATGCTGTTTGCATGGGCGTAGATTTAGGGTGGGACGCTCATGACTAGTCCTAACCAATATTTTAAGATGACAAAATTGTCCCCACCAATATTTTAGCGAACTCATTTGTGCTGCTGATCATTCCGACAGCCAGCACGACAGTAGGCCTACAAGAAACGTCGTCATTTGATTGGCTGAAAACCCGAGGGGGAGGGGGAAGGGTTATCTGACACGCATGCTGCACACACATTGCTTTATTGCACTGGTAGTCAAGCGAGCAGGTGTGTCAACGACAACGGTAGGCTAAACAAAACCTCACCGGTTTCACAAAAACCGGCGTTGTGTGCACGGCCCCTAAGTTACCAGGGCTGTCTGTCAATACATAGGCCTACCCCATGAAAGGCCAGAGTGAAACATTTTGATATTCCCTTTTGCCTTTAGCATACATACAAACCCCTTTTTGTGGTGTGTAGATCAGCTATGCCACCCAAGAAGAAGAAAGGGGACATACGAAGCTTTTTCATAAAGCAGAGTATAAGTAAGCAAAACTAGATGTACCGCAGAGCGGTACAAAATATGACCGCCGCCCAGTCCAGCACGTTTTCCACAAAAATAATTCACGCTGAAAGGAATATATGATTCTAACTGTCTCACTGAATTGCATTATGCACACTCAATTCTCACTGGTATCTGCTAGACAACAAGTACCAAAACATGATTAGTTCATAGATTTCACATGTAATATACATTTTATACAACCCCACCCCCATCTTGCCTGTTCATAATTCTAAGAAATTCTTGAATTGTGTGAATGTGTGCGTGTACAGTACATGTTTATGTTTATGTGTGGGTGGGTGGGTGTGTGTGCGTGCATGTGTGTGTTTGCCTGTTTATGTGCCTGTGTGTGTGCATGTGCATGCATGCGTATATATGTCTACTGTGTGAGTATGTGTCATACGTAGGATTACTGTGAATGTATGTGTGTGCGTGTGTATCTGTTTATGCACATGTGTGCATATGGAATGGGTTTACATGACCCCTGGAGACAAAAAAAAATCTGACTAAACCTATATGACCGCCGCTTCGCTGCGTGGCGGTCATAATAACTAGCCACACAAGCTAGCACTGGTAGTGACCAGGCTTTCAAATTATGCAGATTCTATTATGTGGAAAAATAGTATTAACTGGCATATGTTACCCAGGATATTGTTAAAGATAAACCTAGCTTCTGTAATCTTTCAACCAAGGTCAGGAGTATTGATTAGGGGTGTGCAGCACGGTCGCATAGAAGTCGCGCTATCACAATAGATGCTATTACCAAGTCACTGAATGTTAATTAGCCTACCTTAAGTTAGAATCTTGGAAGTCACAATAAACATTGGATCTGGACATTTTTCGTTTCTATTCTGTTTATGTTATGAATTTCTGAGTGTAGCCTACACAATGCAGAGAAATAAAAGGGAGACCCAAATTCGTTTGAAGGACTGTCATTGCATTATGACACATGCTGTAAAAACGTGTTGGCATGTGAATAAGTTAACACTGTTGGTTATTCAAATATAATGAATCATTATTTGATGAATAATATCCAAATAACACTATCATATACAATATGGTAGGAGGGTTAAACTCGCTAGCCAAAGGATAGGCTACAAAATGAATGAACCACTTTGTATGCAGGAAAGACAGCATCAAACCACTACAGATGGATGGCAGGTTGAGGAAACAGCAGGGCTTCAGGTGAGGTTCTAATTATTAGCCTATGTCAAATTGTCAATTCAGTTGGAGTCAGCAGCATTGCTGTACAATATAATGAGATGGAGTAGATTCACTTCTGATATTCTGTATTGCCAACAGTCTGAAATAACAAAGGAAATCGCCATTAAGGCACTGGTATCTTACAGCAAAAGAATTCCAATTACAGTTAAGCAAATACAAATATAATTTAGAGTCGCATAAATTCATAGACATATTCAATCCTAAACTATGGTGCATTTCCATACTCATTAACATAAATAAAATACTATATGACTATATGATATATATGACTATATAATCTGGGCAAATTTAAGATATGCTTAGCTTCTGTTATCATATTTTCTCTCCAGTCGGAGATGCTAGTTTAACTTTAGAGTACTATAAATAATGAAAGAGGCTATTGTCTATTGACAATCTGACTCTTGTCAGTAAAAGTTAACTTTTCAGCGGGGGGTTGGACGTCCCCACCAAAGCTGAGACCAAACCTAGCCCTTGGCTGTTTGGTGTTGTATTAGGTGTTTTACTACTTGGCTGCGTAATGATCATATTTGCCATGGCAGTCGCTTAAAAGCTTAGCATTTGGTCTAGCTGGGAGGTAATCACACACAGGGACAAGTGAGCATACGACTAAGCAATACACAACAATTAGAATGACAAATCAAATCGAAGAAATAAAATAGTGTAGCCTACATTAACACCGTAGTAGCACACTTGATAAAGTAAATACATAATCGTCAGCTCCTGCCATGAAGCCGAAAACATAGCTAGCAACAACACATTGCAAACGGGTTGCTTTCTCCCAGTTAGCTATTAAAACTTGACCAACATAGCGTTAACCACTTGCAACAGGCTGCAAAGTGAGAAAACTGACGCGCAACATTGAACGAGACAGATCTTAATAACACATGCAATCTTATGTATCATTCCGTACCAGGGTAAATTACGATATAAACTCATGGTATAGGAATATGCTATACCCTATAGCATATTGCAGGAGTGATTAAAAAAAGTCAGGAGCGGACCTGCGGCTGACAATGGGACTTGACCTAACGGCTCGTCCAGAGATGTGGAACTCCGCTTGACCTTGCGGCTCCTCTTACTGGCTCTGCAACGAGCACCACCTGCAGTGTGGGACAGTAGGCCTACGTTATGCCCCTGTACGGGATTCTGTATGAGAAAACAGATACAATTGAGAGGGATGAGCTTGTGGTTGGTGAATATTTTATTTACTATTAGTTGTAGTCAGTGTATCATATTCGTAATGCAATAGTCCCAGAATAAAACTGCAAGTTCAAGAGGCATTCCACGTTCACTATCTTACGACGTCACGTCGCAGACTGCGCTTTTATTACGTCATTAGGATTCTGTTGTTTACGTGGAATGTTAGTTGAGTTTACAGTTTTATTCTGAACATTACCTGGCTGGTGTGCAGACGGTTATCGGCTACATATCAACTGACTTAAAACTCATAAGGTGTGTGTTTGCCCACATGATCATGGGTGCAACGGTGGTCGAAGGTAAGAAAATAATGGAAGGCTACTCCTAGGCCATTCAAATATTGACTGATATTATTTTCAGCACATCCTAATTTTTCAATCATGATTTCAGGTGAGCCACGCGGTGGCGTACCTTCATACATGCCACCTTCATTGGAATTTTCTGAGGCCATGATCATGGATCAAAACAATCCATTCAAGCTCTTAATTGATCAAAAAAAAGTAAGTGTGGCTAAATAACGGAACAAAAATCATCATTTTAGGTATTTAGATTTGAGTCGATTCGATTAGATTCAACTTAATTGTCATTGTGCAGAGTACAAATACAAAGACAACGAAATGCAGCTTGCGTAGACAAAGTATAGACAGGTGGTCTATACCTGTATTCAGTATGAACCATATAGACAGATTTACAGTATGTTCATCTACAGTGTGCAGTATGGTAACAGTACCATTGTAGTGCAGAAACAATAACCATATAAGAGTAGCCTAGTAAGAACAACTGTATGTGCAGGATGAATAGTATGAGGAGCAGTAGAATATGGCTATGTATAAGTGTAAATACAGCAGGTACATCTATAAATAATAGAACTCTATGGGTGGGATAGGTTAGTGCAACTGGGGGGGGGGGGGTCTGTTGAGGGGCTAAAAAATGGATAGGAGAAAGTTTCAAACGTGAAGACCATTTACCAGCCATTTACGTACCCACAGGTGCAAGGTCCAAACAAGGAAAAATACCTGTTGGGTATGAAGGTTTGGCTGCAGACCCAGATGGGAATGCAGCGTGTGGGACAACACCTTCCCCAACTGAACGGCACTGTCCCCTTACCTGAGGAGGTACCTGCTTTAGTCAACCCAGCAGTTTAGTGCTTGAGAACTGCTCTGGTTCTGATCTGATCAGCGGCCAAGATGCTGAAACTACTTTAGTTCTGATTCAATTACACACCAACATACTAATAAATAAATAATACATAAATAAATCACTCAGATATACATACCCTGATTCTCATCCAAAATACTGAAGCTGTTTTAGTTCTGATTTGACTACACACCAACATACTATAAATCATTCAGATTCTGCCCTGATTGTCCAAGATACTGAAGCTGTTTTAGTTCTGACCCGATTACACACCTACATACTGAAACCACTCTGATTCGATGGGCACATAGTCCATTCCAGACTGCCTTTGGCTTTTTTTAGCAGATAAGCTGTTCCCCAGTAACCCAACCCCCCTCTTTGTACCCTCAGGCTGTGTTAGCGGCTGCTGCCTGCCCCTCTGTGGTGGATGACGGCTGGACATCATTCATGTTCAGCATGATCCACCGGATGGTGACGGAGGAGAACGGCCGAGCTGAGCTCTGGGCCACCGTGCTCCAGTTTAAGGAGCAGGCCCTCGTCCAGGAAGCCCAAGCCAAACTCGACCTGCTGTCCTGCCAACCAAGGCAGGTGTTGCCCATATGATCACACACACCTATACACACTTTGCCCATATCATACACCGATACACACGTAAATGCACTCAACTCTACTGTCTGACAGACTGGTGTCAAAATGTAAATAGATTGACTGGGGCGGTGATATTGTAGTGGTTAAGGAGCTGAGCTAGCTAAAGTTATAGATTCAATTCCCGGCTTCCACAGTTGTGCTCTTCAGCAAGGCACTTAACCCCGAGTTGCTCTGGAGACAGTGGCCTTGTAATACCTGTAATATAAATTACATATAAGTCGCTTTAGATATAAGCGTCTGCTAAATGAACCAGAAATTCTATTCAAATCAATTCCAAATTTGATATAAAATATATAGTGCAGACATAGTTACTGCGATGTTGCTAGGGTAGACAGTGTGGTTGTTATGCTAAATAAAGTGGTTGCTATGCTGGTTGCTAGGGTGGTTACTAGGTTTATATTTTGGTAGTGGTTGCTAGGTTGTTGCTTAGGTAATAGAGATGGTTGCTATGGTGTTGCTAGGGTTATCCCATTGGTTGCTATGGTGATTGCTAGGATGACATTATGATGGTGGTTGCTAGGTTGTTGTTTGGGTAATTGAGATGGTTGTTAGGTTATTGTTAGGGTAGATATGGTGATTGCTATGCTAAATAAAGCGGTTGCTATACTGGTTGCTAGGGTAATCATGTTGGTTGCTATGGTGGTTGCTCGGTTGACATTATGGTAGTGGTTGCTAGGTTGTTGCTAGGGTAATTGAGATGGTTGCTAGGGTAATTATAGTGGTTCCTATGATATTAAAGTGGTTTCTATGTTGGTTGCTAGGTAGGAATTAAGTGGACATGGATGTTGATAAACAGATAGTTTAATGGATGTTGATAGGTACCATAGTGGATGTTGATAGGCAGATAGTCTGAACAGGCCACTAGAGCAGAGTACTCTAGAACCTTTGGTTGGAACAGGTGCAACTCAGTTTATGACATAATGCCTAATACAAAGTCTATGAGAAAAATAAGTTTGTAAGTTAAACGGTTTAAGTTGAACACCATACGGAAAAAGCAGTCAGCGGAAAAATTATAAGAAGCCTAGGAAGAACAATACAGTGTATTTTCATGCACTGTAATACATGTACCGTATTTTCCAGACTATAAGTCCCTCCGGAGAATAAGTCACATCAGTCAAAAACTGCGTCATGAAGAGGAAAAAACATATAAGTTGTACTGGACTATAAGTGTATTTATTTAGAAATTTATGTCACAAAATCCAAGATCAAGAACAGACATTTAATCTGGAAATGCAATTTATTCAACTACACAATAGCACACAGGACAACAGGCTGAATAGGTGTACGGTATATTAACGTAACACATTAACAGTTATTCAGCTACACAATAGCATAAAGAACATACCTGGGAGGCTGAATAGGCTAAATTAACATAACAAGCCAGCGAGTCCAACAAGCAAGTTACCGGTAAGCATGTTTCAGTTAATTTTTTCAGGGGTACAGGAGCAGCATATAGTTGTCACAAGCCTAAAGTGCCCTCTCGCAGCTGTAGACGGTATTGTTTACTTCTTGGTTCTGGTTTATGTCAGTCAGTATAAATGAACATTTAAAAACATGTTAAATTATATATGTTTTGATATATAAGTCACAACTCACTATAAGTCACAGGACCAGCCAAACTATGAAAACAAGTGCGACTTATAGTCCGGAAAATACGGTAAGTGTAAATGTGACTGCTTGAGGCCTTGCTAGCCAAGGTTGCTGCTGCTTGTTAAATGACTGGCTGCCTGACTACTGCTCCCTCCTGCTCTCCTGTCCTGTCTGTGCAGGTGTGGTGAAGAGGCAGGTCAAGGCCTTCTTGCGGAGAGTATCCGTGTGACCTCCCAGCTGATGCACCAGCAGGTGGGCTATCTGTTTCCTGCAAATGGTCTCCTTGCAATAGTCAAAAAGCGAAACTGACAGGCTATGCAATGTAAAAGACATTTTGATATCTAACGGAACTTAAATCAACTCAATTCAACACTGTATTTCTCAGTGGTCCTTAAACAAACAAACTGATATAAAATGACCTGATATGAAATGTCTGAATGTATTGTGTCTTATTAAATATTTTGATGTCTAATTATGAACTCTCTTTTGTCTGTAATATTTATTGTTATTCTAAGGTCTCCTTTTGCACTGTATCATGATTGACAGTCCTCGTCTGTAAGTCATTTTGGATAAAAGTGTCAGTTGCAAATGAATAAATATAAGTGTAAATGTTTTATTTTTGTCTGCAGGCCCAGATGAAGAAGCTTATTCGGGCCACTCAGGCTGCAAGCGAGGACAGGAAGATGCTCCTGAAACACCTGGCCGACCTCGAGACCCAGAGAGCATCAACCACCCAGCTGCAGAAGCAAGCTGAGGCCTACCAAAAGGTCAGGGGTCACCAGGAAACACACAACCAGCAGGAAAACACACCACACATCACAGTCATCAGGAAAACAGACGACAATACAGTCACCAAGACAACACACACACCACAGTCACCAAGAACATACACACACTGCAGTCACCAGGAAAAATGATCACACACTACAGTCACCAAGAAAACACACACCGGAAAACACACACACACACACACACACACACACACACACCTCAGCCACAGCTGCCTGCAGAGTGGAATGATTTGACGTCATAATTCAACTTTGCAGGAGGCCCAAATGTCTGAGTCTGTCGTAGAGACCTCAGTTCTGCAACCTGGTCAGATGCAGCGAACAGACCTGAAGGCCCCGGAGGCCAAGCTGGTCTCCCCTGCAGAATCTGTAAGTCATTGACTGATTTGTTTCCCCTTAAGCCACCTGCACTTACTGTGGGAAGGCCTATGCCTATCTGATGTACAATACCGGTACTCTTACAGCCGGCCTACACCGGCTACACAATTGAAGCTCTCCATACAAAGAGAATTGTTGCAGCATAAATCATTATACTTCACACTGTAATCTAACCAGATTACATGATAGCAGTGTACAGTATTTCCATCTGTGAACTTGTAAATGCCATACTGTAATCCACCCAGATTGTGCCCTTGAGTAAGGCGCTTAACCCCGAGTTGCTATGGGGACAATGTAGTCCCTTACAATAGAATTGACATATGTAAATTAATACATGTACATTTAAATAACAGTGCATTCATTTCCAGGCTCCTGACCAGGACACTAAGGTCCTCCACTCTGAGGTGCAGGATGCTGAGGACCAGACCTTTGAACAAGATCTGTGTCTGAAGGTGGCGATGGGAGAACACCAGGAGAAGGTGGACAAGTCCTCATACGAGAATGATAAGTATGAAGAGCTCTCCACAAAGGTATGTGGTGTGCAGAGTGACTATAAGGGCATGATCAGACGGGCTGGTTTGTCACTCGTAAAACAGTGAGGTGCACTATATTTTAAGAAAAACATGAAGGTTGTTGGGCGCTTTTCCTCCTCGAGTTGATTTTTCAATTGGAGGTGAAATAAGCAGCCCGTTAAAAGCTTACTGCCTTTACAACACAACAGAAAATCAAAACCAGTTTTCTTACAGATACATCATAAATCATGTACTGATCATGTATAGATGACCCATAAATCATATACTGCAGCTAGTCTTATTCGTTCAGACATATCAAGCATAAGGACATTGTAGACACAGAAGCAGGTTGCACCATTTCTCATATGGTCTCAGTGATGACCTTTCTGATACATTTCTGTGTGTCCAGGATCTTTATGACCTGCTTTTGGCTAAGCAAGGCGAGCTGGAGGAGATCTTCCAGAAGAACGGCACTCTCCGTACTCTGTCTCCGAAGTATGAGGTGGCTTCTCATGATGCTGCAGTGATGCCGGACGACACAGAGGACATTGACCTTCAGTGCAAAGATGACTTTGAGTCCGGCGAGGATGAGGCTGAGACCTGCTCGTCCCTCAGCAGCACTGATGACTGCGTAGAGTTTCTGGTGAGACCCTGCCTGACCTCTGACCTTCCCACAGAGTTCTAACCATATATATATATACGTCGATACCGCATGGTTCTAACCATAGATATATATACGTCGATACCAGATACCATAATACCCAACACAGGTGACACTTGGCACAGGCTGGGTCACATACTAGAGGCAACAAATATCAGGCTATTCTTAACACTTTTCTTTGGAACCTAATGTTCTGTTTGGTCTGATAAGAACCAGCATCAGACTGACCCGTAAATGTACAACCCAAGTCTTTTGGGGTGATGGAGAAGATTTCTCCAGGCACTAACGTCTAAGCATTAAACTAAGATTGTCACATTCCCAGCCTTCACCTGGTCCTTTAAGATCCTGTAAGTAAAACTCGCATTCTCTCTTTCAGCTCACTGACAGTGCCGTGTCCGCTGCGGAGGAGACACCCCGAGTCTCAGCCCGTTCTGACCAGCAGGCGTTGGGCCAGCTTAACCGCGAGGACAAGGCCGCCCCCTCCAACACCAGGGCTCAGGACCAAGCCTCCTGGAGCACTAAAGCTGGGCAGGCGGGGTCAAAGGTCACGATCCCCACCAGACAGCTGCAGGTGCAGGCCCTTGACACGCCGCACCACCCGGGCAAGGTGGAGATGCTCGTGCACCACGCCGTGCAGGAGATGTGGCAGAGCTTTGAGCTCGGACAAGGCCCAAAGGATCTCTCCGGAGTCCGAACCCCCAGGCCATCGGAGCAGTATCTGGTGATGGATACCCCTGGACAAGCCACAAACACCATCAGCAGACGCAGTTACAACAAGGTTCGATAAGAGTCGAGGGAATAGGCAACATAGCCAATACAACTTAATTGCATTGAGATGTTGTTCATTGATGTTTGTTTGTATTAATGTAAAAGAGTTTAATCTAAAGTGTAAACTGGTAGTAATAACAAAAATGATGTATTTATCTATTTACCTTAATATTTAATATATATTTAGATCCAAATACACTTTTATGAATTTTCAAACCAGTTCAAATATATATGATCTGAATCTAGGACATTTTTCGCTCTGTATTACAATCTGCTTTTTCCTGGATAAGCTAAATTCAGGACAATCCCAGAAAGTTTTGAAGGCATCACCTTGTTGAATTTATGTTACATTCAAAGGCTGAGATATATTTTGTCACTTTTGTTTTCATGTTTATTTATTTATTTATTCATTTGCAAGAGCTGTCTACATGTGAATCAAAAAGTAAATGCATATATTTGTGAATAAAAAAAAAACAAATCTGACCTCATATCAATTAATTGTAAATTTCACTTTTGTCTATTTTTCCTTCACCTCCCCTGAAGTCCTGAACACTAATTCTCTATGACTCCATTTTGGATTTTCTTCTTTACATTGTTGTTCCAACTATCTACACATGTTTAGTAGGCTACAGCACATCAGCATTTCAAACAAGCTTGAATGATGTTGCTGCTTTTATTGTAGGGAAACAAGACTGAAGTAGACTGCTGTAAAAGAGAGAGAAGGAAAAAAGCAAAATAAGTGGGAAGAGGGTGAGACTTTAAATTAATTGGATGAGACTCAAAGGGGGGGGGGGGGGGGGGGGTGCAAGTGTGTGTGTTTGGAGGGCGGGGGCGGGTCAGTCAAAAGCCTTTTAGTCAGTAGTGCTGTGGCGCAACTGGCTACAGCAACCGTTCCACATTGGGGTCCAAGTGTCCATGGGAACCCGGTGCTAAAACATCAATTATAATTCTGAGAACACTCTTTTTGATGAACAGTACTACAAAAAGAATGCATTGAACAAGAACATAAACAAGAACAGAAATAACTATTTAGAACATGTGTACATACAATGCTATCCAGTATCCAGCATATTTCAGTCCCTGTTTACGGACAATAGCAACAAGTGCAAGTCAAGTTGTACACGTAACTTCTTACAACAGGGCGAAGCATCTTGTAATCTACAGGTAACTGGTATTTAAAGGTAAACGTCAGACAGGTATTTAGCAGACAGTTTTATCCAAAGCGTTGGGAATCGAACCCTGGGCCAACCGCAGAGTGGCGACCTGCTGCATCGCCAAGCCCCATATCTCCTAGTGATGTTGGTGGTGGTCTAGTGGTCAAGGATCTGAACTTCCACAATGGAACACTTGAAGGTTGTGAGTTCAATCCGAGGAGCTGCCACCATTGTGACTCAGAGCAGGTCACTATGGGTACATTGTACTGAGGAGCTGTCTCTGGAGCCAACTCTGTCCAAGGTCTCCCACAACTGCCCCACGGTGAAGATAGCCTTTTTTTTCAGACTCAACCTGGGTTCCCTTGGGTATTTGGATCTGAACATGGTATGGACGCTGTAGCACCCGAGATGAAGATAATCTTACCACAAAATAATCCATTCTGGTTGAATTCTTCTGATGTAGGCCTGTCTCCCAATGGCCAGTGCAGTGTCTTGGAACTAGAAATACAATGACAATTTCATTACTTTTCCTTTTTATGTCATTCCTGAAAAGCTAAAGGAAAAACTGTAATGTGCCAACCGAGTCATGTTTGATTGTTCATTGAATGACATCACAGCACCAGAATGCTCTGCAAGTGCACAGAATGTTTTATTGTAATAACTGTGCTAGTTGTTTACTTTAGTAATATCAGCCATCAGGTAATTTATGCCTTAAAGTGTGTTCCAGTTAGTGCCACCCTTGCCTGCTGTTCTGTGCCAGGGTATAAAAAACCTTTGCCATCCTGCATTAGTGTCAGTCTGTTGTGAAGTTCTGTGCATCTGCGAATAAACTAGTTCTAGGCCTACTGTAGTGTATATTTAGCCTATAAATCTAGACGCACCCTAGCGGTAGTGTTATGATTCTGTAATTCATCTATAAGCTACACAAATGCTGTTTGGTGTTGTATTAGGTGTTTTTACTACTTGGCTGCGTAATGATCAGTATAAATTGCCATGGCAGTCGCTTAAAAGCTTAGCATTTGGTCTAGCTGGGAGGTAATCACACACAGGGACAAATGCGCATACGACTAAGCAATGCACAACAATTAGAATGACAATAATCAAATCGAAGAAATAAAATAGTGTAGTCTACATTAACACCTTAGCACCACACTTGATAAAGTAAATACATAATCGTCAGCTCCTGTCATGAAGCCGAAAACATAGCCTACTAGCAACAACACATTGCAAACGGGTTGCTTTCTCCCAGTTAGCTATGATCAAATAAAACTTGACCAACAAACCGTGTAATAGGCGTAGCGTTAACCACTTGCAACAGGCTACACCGTGAGAAAACTGACGCTCAACATTGAACGAGGCAAATCTTAATAACTTAATAACGCATGCAATCTTATGCATCATTCAGTACCACGGTAAATATCGATATAAACTAATGCTATAGCTATATGCTAGTGATTAAAAAATGGGACTTGACCTAACGGCTCGTCCAGAGATGTGGGGCTCCGCTTGACCTTGCGGCTCCTCTTATTGGCTCTGCAAGGAGCACCACCTGCAGTGTGGGACAGTAGGCCTACGTTATGCCCCTGTACGGGATTCTGTATGAAAAAACAGATGCAATTGAGAGGGATGAGCTTGTGGTTAGTGAATATTTTATTTACTATTAGTTGCAGTCAGTGTATCACAGAGCATGGCTCTGGTGTACCATATTCGTAATGCATTAGTCCCAGAATAAAACTGCAAGTTCAAGAGGCATCCACGTTCACTATCTTACGACGTCACGTCGCAGACTGTTCAGTCCAACTATTATGACAACTCATTAGGCTTTTATTACGTCATTAGGATTCTGTTGTTTATGTGGAATGTTAGTTGTTTACAGTTTTATTCTGAACATTACCTGGCTGGTGTGCAGACGTTTTTTTTAATCGCTCTTGATTTCTCACGGATTTTAGAATAGGCTACATATCAACTGACTTAAAACTCATAAGGTGTGTGTTTGCCCACATGATCATGGGTGCAACGGTGGTCGAAGGTAAGAAAATAATGGAAGGCTACTCCTAGGCCATTTAAATATTGACTGATATTATTTTCAGCACATCCTAATATTCCAATCATGATTTCAGGTGAGCCACACGGTGGCGTACCTTCATACATGCCACCTTCATTGGAATTTTCTGGCCTTGAAGGCCAAACTGAGGCCATGATCATGGATCAAAACAATCCATTCAAGGTCTTAATTGATCAAAAAAAAGTAAGTGTGGCTAAATAACGGAAGAATTAAGAACGGAAGTTAGAATACTACAGTGTATTAACAGAATATATTCTGAGAAAAACAGAATAAATATGGATATTCATTAAGTATAATTACATCATGTACATCTATAAATAATAGAACACTATGGGTGGGATAGGGTAGTGCAACTGGGGGGCGGGGGGGGGGGGGGGGGGGGGGTCTGTTGAGGGCCTAAAAATGGATAGGAGAAAGTTTCAAACGTGAAGACCATTTACCAGCCATTTGCGTACCCACAGGTGCAAGGTCCAAACAAGGAAAAATACCTGTTGGGTATGAAGGTTTGGCTGCAGACCCAGATGGGAATGCAGCGTGTGGGACAACACCTTCCCCGACTGAACGGCACTGTCCCCTTACCTGAGGAGGTACCTGCTTTAGTCAACCCAGCAGTTTAGTGCTTGAGATTCTGAAACTGCTCTGGTTCTGATCTGATCAGCGGCCAAGATGCTGAAACTACTTTAGTTCTGATTCAATTACACACCAACATACTATAAATAAATCACTCAGATATACATACCCTGATTCTCACCCAAGATACTGAAGCTGTTTTAGTCCTGACCCGATTACACACCTATACTGAAACCACTCTGATTCGACATGATGGGCACATACTCCATTCCGGACTGCCTTTCAGCAGATAAGCTGTTCCCCAGTAACCCAGTCCCCCTTTTTGTACCCTCAGGCTGCGTTAGCGGCTGCTGCTTGCCCCTCTGTGGTGGATGACGGCTGGACATCATTCATGTTCAGCATGATCCACCGGATGGTGACGGAGGAGAACGGCCGAGCTGAGCTCTGGGCCACCGTGCTCCAGTTTAAGGAGCAGGCCCTCGTCCAGGAAGCCCAAGCCAAACTCGACCTGCTGTCCTGCCAACCAAGGCAGGTGTTGCCCATATGATCACACACACCTATACACACTTAAAGCACATTCACACTAGAGCCTTTGGTCCGGATCCAATTTCGTTTAGAATGTGGGCCATTTTTTTGCCCATATCATACACCGATACACACGTAAATGCACTCAGCTCTACTGTCTGATAGACTGGTGTCCAAATGTAGATAGATTTACGGTGATATGATACATTGCGGTGATAATGTAGCGGTTAAGGAGCTGGGCTAGCTAAAGTTATGGATTCAATTCCCGGCTTCCACAGTTGTGCTCTTCAGCAAGGCACTTTAAGGCACTGTGTTAACTTAACACATTAACAGTTATTCAGCTACCCAATAGCATAAAGAACATACCTGGGAGGCTGAATAGGCTAAATTAACATTCATTCAACAAGCATGATTCAGTTAATTTTTTCAGGGGTACAGGAGCAGCATATAGTTGTCATAAGCCTAAAGTGCCCCTCTTGCGGCTGTAGACGGTATTGTTTACTTTTTGGTTCATGTCAGTCAGTATAAATTAACATTTAAAAACATGTTAAATTATATATATTTTGATATAAGTCACAACTGACTATAAGTCACAGGGCCAGCCAAACTATGAAAACAAGTGCGACTTATAGTCCGGAAAATACGGTAAGTGTAAATGTGACTGCTTGAGGCCTTGCTAGTCAAGGTTGATGCTGCTTGTTAAATGACTGGCTGCCTGACTACTGCTCCCTCCTACTCTCCTGTCCTGTCTGTGCAGGTGTGGTGAAGAGGCAGGTCAAGGCCCTCTTACGGAGTGTATTCGTGTGACCTCCCAGCTGATGCACCAGCAGGTGGGCTATCTGTTTCCTGCAAATGGTCTCCTTGCAATAGTCAAAAAGCGAAACTGACAGGCTATGCAATGTAAAATACATTTTGATGTCTAACGGAACTTAAATTCAACACTGTATTTCTCAGTGGTCCTTAAACAAACAAACTGATATAAAATGACCTGATATAAAATGTCTGAATGAATTGTGTCTTATTAAATATTATGATGTCTAATTATGAACTCTCTTTTGTCTGTAATATTTATTGTTATTCTAAGGTCTCCTTTTGCACTGTAGCATGATTGACAGTCCTCGTCTGTAAGTCATTTTGGATAAAAGTGTCAGTTGCAAATGAATACATATAAGTGTAAATGTTTTATTTTTGTCTGCAGGCCCAGATGAAGAAGCTTATTCAGGCCACTCAGGCTGCAAGCGAGGACAGGAAGATGCTCCTGAAACACCTGGACGACCTCAAGACCCAGAGAGCATCAACCATTCAGCTGCAGAAGCAAGCTGAGGTCTACCGAAAGGTCAGGGGTCACCAGGAAACACACAACCAGCAGGAAAACTACAGTCACCAAGAAAACACACACAATAAAGTCACTAGTAAAAAACACACATACTATAGTCACCAGGAAAACACACACACACACACCTCAGCCACAGCTGCCTGCAGTGGAATGATTTGACGTCATAATTCAACTTTGCAGGAGGCCCAAATGTCTGAGTCTGTCGTAGAGACCTCAGTTCTGCAACCTGGTCAGATGCAGCGAACAGACCTGAAGGTCCCGGAGGCCAAGCTGGTCTCCCCTGCAGCATCTGTAAGTCATTGACTGATTTGTTTCCCCTTAAAGCCACCTGTACTTACTGTGGGAAGGCCTATGCCTATCTGATGTACAATACCGGTACTCTTACAGCCGGCCTACACCGGCTACACAATTGAAGCTCTCCATACAAAGAAAATTGTTGCAGCATAAATCATTATACTTCACACTGTAATCTAACCAGATTACATGATAGCAGTGTACAGTATTTCCATCTGTGAACTTGTAAATACCATACTGTAATCCACCCAGATTGTGCCCTTGAGTAAGGTGCTTAACCCCAAGTTGCTATGGGGACAATGTAGTCCCTTACAATAGAATTGACATATGTAAATTAATACATGTACATTTAAATAACAGTGCATTAATTTCCAGGCTCCTGACCAGGACACTAAGGTCCTCTACTCTGAGGTGCAGGATACTGAGGACCAGACCTTTGAACAAGATCTGAGTCTGAAGGTGGCGATGGGAGAACACCAGGAGAAGGTGGACAAGTCCTCATACGAGAATGATAAGTATGAAGAGCTCTCCACAAAGGTATGTGGTGTGCAGAGTGACTATAAGGGCATGATCAGACAGGGGCTGGTTTGTCACTCGTAAAACAGTGAGGTGCACTATATTTTGATAAAAACATGAAGGTTGTTGGGCGCTTTTCCTCATCGAGTTGATTTTTCAATTGGAGGTGAAATAAGCAGCCCGTTAAAAGCTTACTGCCTTTACAACACAACAGAAAATCAAAACCAGTTTTCTTACAGATACATCATAAATCATGTACTGATCATGTATAGATGACCCATAAATCATATACTGCAGCTAGTCTTATTCGTTCAGACATATCAAGCATAAGGACATTGTAGACACAGAAGCAGGTTGCACCATTTCTCATATGGTCTCAGTGATGACCTTTCTGATACATTTCTGTGTGTCCAGGATCTTTATGACCTGCTTTTGGCTAAGCAAGGCGAGCTGGAGGAGATCTTCCAGAAGAACGGCACTCTCCGTACTCTGTCTCCGAAGTATGAGGTGGCTTCTCATGATGTTGCAGTGATACCGGACGACACGGACAGTGACCTTCAGTACAAAGACGACTTTGAGTCCGGCGAGGATGAGGCTGAGACCTGCTCGTCCCTCAGCAGCACTGATGACTGCGTAGAGTTTCTGGTGAGACCCTGCCTGACCTCTGACCTTCCCACAGAGCTCTAACCATATATATATATACGTCGATACCGCATGGTTCTAACCATAGATATATATACGTCGATACCAGATACCATAATACCCAACACAGGTGACACTTGGCACAGGCTGGGTCACATACTAGAGGCAACAAATATCAGGCTATTTTTAACACTTTTCTTTGGAACCTAATGTTCTGTTTGGTCTGATAAGAACCAGCATCAGACTGACCCGTAAATGTACAACCCAAGTCTTTTGGGGTGATGGAGAAGATTTCTCCAGGCACTAACGTCTAAGCACTAAACTAAGATTGTCCTTCACCTGGTCCTTTAAGATCCTGTAAGTAAAACTCACATTCTCTCTTTTAGCTCACTGACAGTGCCGTGTCCGCTGCGGAGGAGACACCCCGAGTCTCAGCCCGTTCTGACCAGCAGGCGTTGGGCCAGCTTAACCGCGAGGACAAGGCCGCCCCCTCCAACACCAGGGCTCAGGACCAAGCCTCCTGGAGCACTAAAGCTGGGCAGGCGGGGTCAAAGGTCACGATCCCCACCAGACAGCTGCAGGTGCAGGCCCTTGACACGCCGCACCACCCGGGCAAGGTGGAGATGCTCGTGCACCACGCCGTGCAGGAGATGTGGCAGAGCTTTGAGCTCGGACAAGGCCCAAAGGATCTCTCCGGAGTCCGAACCCCCAGGCCATCGGAGCAGTATCTGGTGATGGATACCCCTGGACAAGCCACAAACACCATCAGCAGACGCAGTTACAACAAGGTTCGATAAGAGTCGAGGGAATAGGCAACATAGCCAATACAACTTAATTGCATTGAGATGTTGTTCATTGATGTTTGTTTGTATTATTTCTGTACATGTGCAGCTCATCTTTGATCTGTCCTGGGAGACCCTTCAGGACCTCTGTGCCAAAGACCCTACCACACAGCCTGTGTGGAAACAAATTCAGCCTGAGCGCCGTAACTATGTCAACAAGCTGAAATCCTTTGATGGCCTTTCAAAAGTCCAGGTAAAGCAATAACATTTGAATAGACAATATATGACATCTGCCCATCTGTTTAAGACATCTATTTAAAAACTTCTGTAGAATTCCTGAGTCATTTTAACTAACAAACATCCTGTAATAGACCCTTTCAAATATGTTCCCAGAGGGTTTCAATGTTCAGAAACGTTCAAAACCAACGCAGATACTTTGGAATGAAAATGTGTAATGCTCTACAAAATGTTGTTTTTTAAATTTCGCATCTGTTTGTTTATTAAGTTGAAAGGGTCTATAGAGGGCTAATAGTCTCCTGTCTTTATCCAGCATTACATCACTGAGGAAGTCTTCAAGCTTTGTGGCCTCCAGGAAGGAAAAGATGCAGGGGCTTATGGGAAGGTTTTTGCCCACATTTTCAAAGGCCTCAATATGGAGAAATATGATCAGATCTTGGTGAGTTCCAATGCTGCAAGAGCACAACACTACATATGTTCTTTGGAACTGACCCATCATGATATATATAAGGCATACTGTAAAACATCCAGTACATGTTTGTAAATGCAATTACAGTTCCTTATCACCCGGAGAGAAGAAATACTCTTTTCTGATTGGCTGGGGGGCTTTAAATTCTGAATAACGGGACACCTATGAAGTAGATCTGCTTAAAAAAAGTTTAATCGCCGCTTCATATAACTAACATAGTAGGAAGACGGTTGAGCCTGGAGGCAGGCTTCACAACAATGGAATCAAACACTAAAAAAATGGTACAAACACTGAACACACTAACTCTTCACATCAACTCGGTCCTCCAGATCAAAGACATACCTGTGGAGGAACACCAGTGGCGTGACCAAGACCGAGAGGCCTACGATGTAAAGAACAAGTACGCCAAAGTGGTTTTTGATCACTTAATAGACGACACCCTCACATGCCTGCTTGGCCTTTCAAAAAAGAAAAACAAAAGGTCCTAAAGCCCCTCCCATCCCCTGTGCCCCCCAACCCCATTACTCCCTATTAAATGTCATTGCAAATGTAGTGGTACGCCTTCTTCTTATAGGAGAGTTGTTGGTTACAGACCAACTAATGCATACAATGTATTGTAAAAGAGTTTAATCTAAACTGTAAACTGGTAGTAATAACACAAACAATCAAAACTATTTTTTTTATTTATTTATTTGTTTGTTTATTTACCTTAATATTTAACATAATGGTAACATATTTTCTCATGTTTGAATTGAGTGTGTGTGCATGTGAGAGAGATTTGTAATAACTTATGTATTTCACATTGTAAAAGATCCAAATACATTTTTATGAATTTTATATATGATCCAATTCTAGGACATTTTTCTCTCTGTAATGCAATCTGCTTTTTTCTGGATAAGCTAAATCCTCACGGGTGGTAAATCAAGAAAATCATCAAATATTTACTAAAATGATCCATGTTGATTATATCAAACATGATTTTATTCTGAATAAATATGTATAAAGTCATCAGGAAAGTATGTTTAATTCTGAAAATAGTTTGATAGGAATATAACTTATACGTGGTTATATTTTAGATGTAAATGTCATGTTGGTTAATCTGGACACATGGAAATGGCCATGCACTTGTGGAAAATGGTTAAAAATAATGTGATACTCTTCAAGAATAATACTTTCTTGTTTATCGTGTTAACAAGCACCCTTGAATTATTAGCTTTAGAAACACACTTTGGCTTTAGTTTGTGCCTTGTGCATCTTATGAAAATGTCACCCGTTTCATAGAATATTTATTTATTCATATGCAAAGACAAATATTTTTGTGTGTATTAAAAATATGCATTCATGGAAAGAGCTGTCTTCATGTGAATCACAAAATAAATGTGTATATTCTTTAACTAAATAAACAAATCTGACCTTTCACACTTCACTTTTGTCTATTTATCCTCTATTACTTTCCTCTATGACTCCATTTTGGGTTCTTTTTCTTTATATTGTTGTTCTTACTATCTACAGATGTTCAGTAGGCTACAGTACATTTTAAAAATGGCAGAAAACAAAGCTTGAATGATATTGAATTTTATTGTGGGAGACAAGACTGAAGTAGAGGGCTGTAAAAGAGAGAGGGGAAAAAAGCAAAATAAGTGGGAAGAGAAAGGAAGGGGGCAATGAAGAGGCTGGGTGCAGGTGTGTGTGTGTGTGTGTGTGTGTGTGTGTGTGTTGGGGGAGGGGGGTCAGTAAGTCTCTTAGTCATTTAGATGGTGAAGAGCTTTAGCCAACACATTCCTCCGAGTCCCTCTGAGTCACCAGCTGGCCCATCCAGAGGTTTCAACATCACTCACACCCTCATGTTGCTCAGGGGCCCTGGGTGTAATAGCAGCATAATTACAACAGAGGACTGCAGCCATGCAAGTGTAGGAGGAGGTTCTCATTACCTGGCGGCATGATACCTTCGTGTGTCGTGATCGTGTCTGGTCATCTCAGCTCATCCAGAGTCCCCAGAGCAGATGACAGCCATTTTGCTGCAGGTGCAAACCATAGTCTGTATAAAATAGGTGCAAACCTTATGTCATCATCCCAGAGCACGGCCTGGCTGGATCTGCGCAGTTGCTGATGCTCCATCTGGGCCTGTCGACAAAGCATCCTGTGACAGAAGCATCCTGCCTCAACAAATGCCAACAAGTGGGTCAGTGTTCACCATCAGTTTGTGTCTGTGGTGTCTGTGTCAAACACCAACAAACTGTTTGATACGTACTGGATTCTAAATGTATGTGAAAACACATCCACGTTGACTGTGATGCTCTTGTGATTGAAACAATAATCTCCTATAGAGGCAGTGGATCATAGTGTGTATATCATGATGGATCAGTTCCAAAGCATGTGTAGGGTTGTGTTTTTTTGCAGCATTGGAACTCACCAAGATCTGATCAGATTTCTCTATATCAAAGCCTGAAAGCACTTACTCAATGATGTAATCCTGGATAAAGACAGGAGACTATTAGCCATCTATGACCCTTCAACTGCATAAACAAACAGGTGCATTCCCAAGGCATTTTCAGTGGCACAGTTAAAGCGTCATTCCGGAACGATTTCAACCCATGGTCTATTTCACCATGACAACGAGTCGAACACACCCTCAAGAGCTAGGCTGCGTTGACCGAATGAGTACCGAGTTTGACCAGCTTCAGTGGAAGTGCTTTGGGTAGGCTTCCTGATCCAGTATCGTCAAATAAACGGGTGCATCTGATCATGCAGCGCGCTCACTGATTTAACAATACCAGACCAGGTAGCCATGTGTAGCAGGATTAATGGGTGGAGTCCCCTTGTAATTGGGTTAGCCAATTGGTTTACCTGGCCATGCTACAAAGTGGTAGGTTGAGTTTGCTTAGGCAAACGCCTGGACACCTGCCTTTGCCACTTCCCGTTACGCTTCTTCCAGCCTGGTTGCTGGTAAGAGATGTTTTTGCTCTCTTTCTCTCGCTGTCTTGTTTGGTTTACCCAGTGTTCATTTCTAATATTATACGGCTCTTCACAATGCAAGTAGAATGCTCCATTGACTTGAATGGGATTTCCGAAAGTTCTAGCGGTCATTATTTCTTGGGAAAGGACCGCTGAAAACAAGAATGACCGCTGTCAATGGCAACGGAGTTTGTGCTTGGAACTTCATTCAAAAGTGAAAGCAGACGGTTGATCAGCTGTGTTCTAAAGAATGTTTGATTCAAGTTCAGCGTGTGTTGCTGGCGCGTCGGGGTCCGGTTCGCCCTGTCGGGACTTATTTTCCCCATAATGACCGGCGTTCTATACATTATCCCTTACATATCTCTGTGAGTCTGGGGTGGGAACAGATGGTCTAGTCTGGGTTATCACTCCGGCGTTCTATACATTATCCCTTACGTATCTCTGTGAGTCTGGGGTGGGAACAGATGGTCTAGTCTGGGTTATCACTCCGGCGTTCTATACATTATCCCTTACGTATCTCTGTGAGTCTGGGGTGGGAACAGATGGTCTAGTCTGGGTTATCACTCCGGCGTTCTATACATATTGGCTATCAATGACCCCACAGCACCGTCAGTCTTTGCCCCACTCCTCTTGCGAAGTACATGGTTCTCTCCGCCAACCACACTAGGAAAACTAATTGAGATCATTGTCTGGCTCCAAGTGGCGAGCTGCTGCCTATTTGGTAAGTAGCCTGCTGGGGTATTAAAGAAGCCCTATGCAACCATTTTAGGAAAAATGTCCTTAATTATGCAGGTTGAGAGTCATTCTGATGGTTCTACAACACTTTCTGGGTTGTTTGGTGGGTGCTTCGTCTCCCCCTATCGCTTCTCCGCGGAATAAACGAATATGCAACTTTCTGAACCCGGACCGGGTAAATCCGGATGTGACTCAGCGGAAGTATCCAATCGCGCCTCGAAAATGTAGTCAGATTGTAGTTTCTAAGAAGACTGCAAAACGGACGCCGACTTAGCTTTGTTGCTGTTGAAATTGTAAGTAGCCTACCCTTGGGTGAACTTCATTTTTGTAATGTGGTTTGATAGTCTCTAAAACAATGTGTTTGCTCGACCGTTTTATCGTGAGCCCTGTATGTGTTTAGCTTGGTTTCTTGATGGCTAGCTCGCTAGCTAGTGGGGGTTTAGTGTACTGTAGCGTCTGAATGTATGTGTAAACAGCAAAGTATAGTGTATGTGGTGAATTTTGTGTTTTTGTCTTGTATTTCTTTATTTTGATTTACGCACTGGTGGAAGGCCACTTAGTCTTGCTGCAGATCACCAGTGATCACAGTAGCTGGCCTCTCAATTGTAAATTGTATTCTTGTTGATTTATGGTTTTTGTGTCTTGTCTTTTCTGTCTGTAGTCATTCTGGTGTTGGTGTGTGTGTTTGTGTGTGTGCTTGTCCTGGTCTATTGCTAATTCCTGTCTTGTCTCTATTCTTAGGAGCTGAGGGCCTAAAGTGAGGAGGGTAGCTGCTCTCCTGAGGTGGTGGTGTCTCCTTCTTGTGTGCTGTGTTCACGTGTGCTCTTGGACGGGTATCCTTCTTGCCGTGTGCGTGTGGGCACGTGTGAGTGGTTTCCCAGGATCCCTCCTGGCCTACGGTGCCTGTTGGTGTTTGACACAGACACCACAGACACAGACTGATGGTGAACACTGACCCACTTGTTGGCCTGACCTCCGTCCCCGCCGGTAAGCCTCAGCCCCGGTATCCTTCCCCTGTACCTGTCAATTGTTTGTGTGTGGATATTATTTGTCTTGTGTCCATTTTATTGTTTTGTGCCACCAATCGTCTGTTAAAATAAACATAAGGTAAGCATACTGTTACGACGCCCTGTGCCCCCTTCAGGTCCTGGTCTGTCAGTGCACGGTCAGGCCTTGGCCTGGTTAGGCTAATTACATTATTAGATGCACCTGTATTGGGTGGGGCTATAAAAGGGGTTCCGTCTCTCTCTCGGTAGGCACTTTTTCCTCCTTTCTTGCAGGCACGTTGATAGTCCTTTACACTGGCACGTTATTTTTTCTCTCCTCTTTATTTCTATTTCCCCCCCTTTTGCCTTTCACTTACTCATCTTACATGCTGATACTACTATTTACATTCACGCATTCTTCAACACTCATTTCCCTAGACACTATTGTTGTTGATGTTGCGAATCTATATTAATAAATAGTTAAATTGAAAACTGTTGTTGTCTCCCTTTATGTTGCGGTCTGTTCACGAGCTGGCCATAACAATACCCATTAAGCCCAGGCACCATTAAAGCCCATTTGCAACTTTGAAGCAAAGATAATTCATGCGTAGCAAGATGGGTCGTCCTAGTTCATGTCTGAGGGCAAAGTGGAGTTCAGTCAGACACGGGCTCTGGTTCAGTCCCCGCCTGCACAGGAGCGTGTCACTGACGTTTGAACGCCTCGGTTCCACGTGGTTGATGCATGGGGAGGGTTGCCGGAGTACAAAACAAACTTGGTGTACACCTTCATTAATGTTGATTTTCTCCCGACTGGAGGGTCATACTGTCACAACATTCTCCTGAAACGAGGAGGAGGGTTTGGAGATCATGATACCGTGTCTGAAATGTGCATCCATTGCTCAGAAAAAATAAGACTTTGACAAATTCTGGGAAATTCTTGGATTCTGCCATAGACCTCAATGTTAAAAAGGGAGCCCGATCACTGCATAAATGGGTGATAGTAGCCCCCCCCTCGTGCGGGGCGTGTACTACTGCTACCCTATTTGCACATTTCCGAGGACAGGAAATGGCCTCTCAGGAAGTATCTTCGTAATCAACTATCTTTGTTTGAAGTCAATTTAAAAAAAAAAGAGGGGCCTGTCTAATGCTATTCATTATTTTGTCCAATCACACAATTTCTTAATTATATGCCAGTTTTTATTTGGCACCAATCACATTTGTCAATATTAAATAAGGCCCGCCTACATCCATGCAGTCTCAAGGAGGCTCAGATAAAGTCGCTTCAAAACTTGGTGTTATTGGACCCCTCAGAAAGAGCCTCTTTTCAACTATTTTCAGCCACTGACTTGGAAAGTACATTCAGTAAATTGGGAGATTATTGATATTTTTTTTTTGTGTATAAACAGGTAGTTCTTTGTCATATTTTACTATTTAGTTTTATGTGGAAAGATGAGTTATGCTAGTTAGCGTAGCGAGCTAATCATTAGTCAATACATGTAGCTCTACTGATAGATCAGGGGTGGGCAAACTGCGGCCAGCCAAGCACTTTCATGTGCGGCCCGCCGGCCAGTTTTCAAAACCCAATGTGGCCCTTGACCCAAAAAGTTTGCCCACCCCTGTGATAGATACACTGCTTAAGGATTAAATATTTTGAGTATACACACTAAATGTTTTCTGATTCATTTTACATAAATCTTCAAATTAAAACACAAATAAGGGTTTGGATGGGTGAAATATTTTCAAAAAATGCCTTTTTTTCAAGGTGGGCTTAAATGGTAGTGACCCAAAAAACAGCTAGCGTAAGCTAACTTTAAATAAGAATTCCTTGTTAATTCAGAAAGTTTGGCAAAAGAGGGATAACTATGATGGCAAGTTTTAAAGCATATTTATGCTACAGGCATTTCTACATTTGTTTCATTTTGGTAAGAGCATATTAGCTTTATTTTCCTGGTAGTCAGTGTAGAACCATTTAAGCCCAGTGTGTTCCATTTAAGCCCATCTCATGTAATGACATTTTGAGGTTTGATAGCTTTTTACTATAATCCTGTGTTTGATTTTCTCATACCTCACTAACTTCATTAACACAAGTACATCACAGATCACACACTGCCCAGAATTTTTTTTATGTACGTTAATTTTGCATAATAATTTGTTTACAGTGAGAAAAATGACAACAAAAAGGAAGAATGTCCTAAAATCATCGAGGCATGTCGCCTTTACCATGAGGGCACAATTAAGAACTTGTCGCTCTTAGCAAGACAGTGTTGATTGGACAGGAAGTCTTTGAGAGAAAGATTAAAGGTGCCATGTGTAATGTCTGCCGAAAAATTATTTCATACTCCACATTTCATAAAAAATGGGGGCAGTATACCTCCAGAAAGTAAGATGGTCTACCCTAGAGTAACAACCGGGAAACGTGTCTTGCAGTTTGGCTGGCGATTATGTTGCCCGCATACTGCCTCCCATGGCCGAAACTGGTATTATGACACCTGTCGGGCTGTGGCTAGTAATTTAGCATGCTAATTCAGGTTGATATATCTGCAGCACTATACCTTGTCATTTTTTTAATGACATCATTGCCCTTATTTCTTCTCATTCTTTTGACGTGTGTAGCTCATTTTTTGGATATTTTTACCTCAATTCTTACACATGGCACCTTTAAAGGAGAAAGTTAGTCTTGAGGCTCATCAGGGACGCACTATGAAGTTAGTCACAGATCATGGCTGGATGGAAAAGGTAGTGTTTTTGGAGTATTTCAACAACCAATTCTTGCCTGAATCTACAAAGTTTTCTGACCCGACATCACCCAGAATCCTGATATTTGATGGGCATGCTTCCCATGTGTCCCTGAGCCTCGCCCGGAAGGCCAAGGAAAACGATGTGGTGCTTTGAGCCTTGTAAATGGTGTAAAACAGTGATTTATTTGCATGGCTAGTCCGATGCCTGAGGCACCCCCCATTGAAAACCTGTTGGTAGCATCGGCTAACTAGCGCTAGATTTCAGAGTGCAGGGGAGAAGCCGAGATGAGCCATGAGACAAAAGTTCACACTCGGTATCATGTTTCAACACACTTTAGGTCAATATCACACCGAACTTCTCCTTTAACGGGTGTGCACAGGCACTAGTTCAATCAGTATAAACATATAACATAAACAAACAACAGTGGCGCAACAGGATCCTGAGGTCTCAGCGGTTGAATGGCAAGTTAACTGAATATTCCTGAATACCAGTAGGTTTGAGAATGAACGATAATAAATAATTAAATAGCGTGGTGCCTCCACTGTGAAAATACTACACTTACCTTAAGTTTGTGTATATGTATTCCTACAGAATTTAAATATCAATGCAATTACACTAGTGATGTATGCTAGGGATCGACCGATATGTTTTTTTCAGGGCCGATACCGATATCAATTATTACCAAAACAGGAGGCCGATAACCGATATGTAAAACCGATATGTCAGTTGTCAAAAAGGGGGGTAGATAGTAAAGGCGATATGCTGCAAAAAAAAACATTCATGCATTTAATTATGCAAAATTTTCTTTCTTCTTTTGATACACAATTGTCTATCAACTTGCATCACATGTAAATCCTGTGTATGATGTTAATCCAAGAACTGACTGATAGCAATTATTTTCATAGACTAGGCCTACACAATGGGCTATGTGCTTGTTAAGGGACCTGCCACAAAGAGGATGCTTTGTCATCGTGTGTGTGAGTGCTCGAGAGAGGGAGAGGAAGAGGTGCATGCGTGATGGCAAGTGTTTCGGTTGAACAGTTTAACAAAACAGTTTTAAAATAGTTCTTAGGCTATTTAAGCATGCAATTTGTGTCCATATGTAGGCTACACTTTGGTGAGCCTAAAAGGCACGTGAATAGCCAGCTCAGGCCGTGATTTAGGCTACTTCAGGTCGAATTAAATTACGACTGGCCCTGGGTGCCTGTAGCCTAGTCTTTTCTGACAGTCCGTTTCAAAAAGGAGCAACTAGACCTTTTTACGTTCGCTATCACATAATTTAGGACTTGTCTACTATGTAAGCCTAAGGGATAACGTCCGCCAAGGTGTCCCGTTATTCATGGACGAGGCAGAGGCAGAGAACTCCCGACGCGCAGCACCTGAGTTTGTAGGCTAACTAATAGCCTAGGCTACACAGCATATCGCTAACGTGCATCAATCGGGAATTCGCTAAATGAAGGAAGTGGGTGCTTTACTTATTGATCCGGATCAAAGAGACAATAGCGTCCAAAGTGGTGTTTTTGTAACTTCAGTGTAGATGATTGTGATTCATTGCAACTTCAGCAATGTAAGGTACCTTCCTTACCTTCGAAAAATAGCTCTGTACAGCTGAAGCCCAGTCTACAGTCTGCCTCAGTGAGAATCCTAAACTTTCTCTGTGTTCAATCTTCGATCCTGATTGGCTGCATTCATGCTAACTAACAAATCAGACGGTGTAGTGGGCGGGACAATGCTCTCGACCACAGAGTAGCAAATGCAGGGAGTGAGAGACGCTTTACAGACAAAGTAGCGCGTTCCATTCTTTATCCATTTCAATATCGGCTTATCGGTGGAAAAAATGGCCGATACCAAATTATTATAAAAATGCTAAATATCGGCCCTAATAATCGGCCAGGCCGATAATTGGTCGACCCCTGGTTAAATGCAGTTAAACTATTTGCCAATACACCCAGGAAATATAATGAAAACACCCTGACAAATGGACAAAAGTTAGTGAGTGAACAAATCCTTGTAAGGGGAATAGGGTGAACCCGAACGTTAACATTCACAGACAGTAAGGTTAACTAATGGTTAGCCTACACTGTTAGCTTAAGCTAAACTGTTACCAGTATGAGAGACAACCGACAATACAATATACACAGACAATAATTTATCGTGTAAACAGTAACATTAACACAGAGAAACACAATCATGTGGAGACAATATACAATGAGCAGATATAACCCCCAAGCGCTTTCTGTTGGAGCTTGTTGGTGAACTGAAGTCAGCTCTATGAGCTGAAGGCAGGGTAGCAACCGCTACAATGCCCGTCCGACTCGCCGGTCACTCAGCGATCCGAGTGTGTGTGTGTGTGTAAGTGTACTCACGAACGAACGATTTCACTCCACTCAGCCAAACCGACGACCGTTGTCCAGGCGCAGACGGGAGGCCAGCAGCTGAGCTACCCAACGTAGCTAGCGACACCAGCAGTAGCAGGGCGGTCTGGTGGGCCCAGCACCAGAAGTAACAGTCGTCCTTCAGAGGTCGGGTAGCTCCGGTGGGTCCAGCATCGGAGTTATAATCGAGTTCGTCTCCGATGGAAAATGTTAAACTGCAGCAAGAGCTAGAGTAGCTAGTAGCTAACAACCAGTAGAACTAGCTAAATGTGCTAGGCTCTGAGGCAACAACAAAACCCGACAAGAGACACAAAGCCGGTCCACACCAAACCGATCACAATGAATGTGACCCACTCGTACAGTTTTCAGTGGGCCGGGGTACATAAAAGCACCGCTAAGTCTCCACGAAACAGCAAGGTGTCTGTGTCAAACACCTTGGAACTCACCAAGATCTGATCAGATTTCTCTTTATCAAAGCCTTTTCAAAAACTTCCTCAGTGATGCAATCCTGGATAAAGACCGGAGACTATTAGCCCTCTATGACCTTTCAACTGCATAAACAAACAGGTGCATTCCCAAGGCCTTTTCAGTGGCACAGTTAAAGAGTAATTCTGGAATGATTTCAACCCATGGTCTAGCGAAGCGAAGAAGAAAGAAATCTTCTGCGGACATGGCTCTCAAACTTGCTGAGCTGTCATCTAGCGTTGAGCATTTACAAGCCTTGTTGTCTGCTGTGCACCCAGTTCCTGCTGACAGGCTACCGAATTGAGAGGGGCAACATGGTCCACCCTCAGCCTTGTCACAATTTAGCGCAGACTCAATCACTCCGTCAGACTCAGATGCCATGTCGGTTGCTGCTTCTGAGACCCTCTTCATTGGCAGCTTGGCCAGTGCTTATGGTGGGGAGAAGCCTGCTGCAGAGCATGCCCTTTCAACCTATTCACTCAGTGGGAGCGGTATGGATCCCCAGAGCTCTGCATCACCATCAAATCCTTCAGCAGCAACTATTCAAAGGGAAACTTGGCAGGATTTCCCCCTCTGCTGGAGAAATTGTGCATTATGCTATTTCAAACTGTGTGAAAAGGTAACGATAAAGCACATGGATTTGTTTACAAGGTAGCGAACGGTTAGCATAAGTTTGGCAGAACTGTGTGGATGTTACAAGGTAAGAAACACGATTTAAAACTAGTTTCTTGTTTCTCACTTCTCTTTCTGGGACGGTAGTCTCAATGTTGCGAGGTTGGTTTTCCTCCTGAGGACGCTAGGCGCAGCGGGGAAAGTGACCATTTTCACCGGAACAGGTCATTTAACCATCCAAATGATTTCTAAACGGGTTTATTACGTTGAAATAGTTGTCAAGTTCCCCTTTCAAAGCACACTGAAGGTAGCTTTGGCCCGTCTTAAATTGGACGTCCAACAGACTACAATCTTTTGTGCCGCCCCGCTGGGACTTCTGATGACCCACACATGCCACAGTGCCCTGACTTCACTGGTGTTGTCACAGACTCATATTGAATGGCTATGGCGTCCAGACCTGATCGTACTATTTGTTAGGGGTGGGCGATATATATCGTCTGCGATAATATCGTGATTGTTGTTTTAACGATGTGCAAATTGACATTATCGAGTATTTAAATTACTTATGGGGAAAAAAAACTCGAAATCACGCACTGAAGACTCATACATTCCCAGGAGGTAGCCTATGTGGGAGAAGTGCAGCAGAGCAAGTGTCACGTGATCACTAGTGGGTCACAACGTTGTCCCACGCAGCCTAATGTTTATTTTGTGCATGTAACTCTTTTGTAAATGGACTGAAGTTCGCTCTAAATATCTACGTTTACCGATTATGCTAACCGTTAGCATCTCTATGGGATTTTTCATATACATTAGCCATAAGCTAACGCATTAGTTTCTATTCTGTAACTTGGAATGCTAGCCTACGTGATTGCTCTAAAACAAAACATAGAAGGAAATAACTGAGATGTAAGCTACTCTGTTGGTCTGCTCTTAGTTTTACAGTGAATCCTATGTAAAGGTTTGAAAGGAATTTCAGCTTCAGACTTTCTCTTGGGAAACTGTTAGGCCTATTCATGTTCTCTAATGTAGCTGGCTAGACCATGTCATTGCCACACACACAAGTGGGGGCAGAATGTGTCATAGAGTGACAATGCATTGGTTGATTTGGTTAAAAAGTCACAGGTTAGGTTATTGGTTATTGTAATAATGCTATTCATAAATAATAAGCTGTAAAGTAACTCAGACTGTAACAAAAACAATTTTTTAAAGGATATCGACTAATTATCGTTATCGTCAAAGTCACAAAAAATATTGAGATATTATTTTTTGTCCATATCGTCCACCCCTACTATTCGTGCATTGTCAGCAATGGTAGAGCGTGACACTGTTGGACTTGGAAGAATGCCTACAGTGGAGCCCTGTGTCGCTTCTCTCATCATCTCACCTGGTGAAGCCCTGCGGCAGGTTATTCGCTGCCCAAATGCAAAAGGCCACCGCACAGATGATGGGTAGAGCTTACAGTGCTACAGCTTCTCTAGGTAGAGTAGGTAACTCTTTGGCTCACCTGCATACATGCATGAGCCAAACAGCATGAGGTTCCTTGCCCTTAATTCCAGAGCAGATCTTCAGTTCCACAGCTCAGATGGCTCTTGAACGCTGCATCCTTGTCTCCGAGACCCGAAATTGTCTCATTTGCCCTCAGCCAGCCTTCAGGCATCCCCCAATGAAGGGTCATACCAGAGCTCAGGGTCATCGATTGGCTCATCCTCATCCTCGGTCTCATCCACCTCGCTGGGGAAGCACACTGTAAAAGCCTTTTTCATATTTGCAGCGTTGTCACAAAGTAACTTCTCCTTGATGTTGTAATCTTTGCAGATACTTTCAAAGGAGAGGAGATTGGACCTTAACTGTATGCCGCCCTTCTCTTATCTTTCTATATAGTGAACAGTTACCCCAAGGAAGCCCCTAATTTTTCCGTCAGACCAAATGTCTACTGTGACTGAAACATGGTCAGTCTTACTTTGTTGTGTCTTCAGCCACATACATGTGTCCTCAGCAATGTTTTCCACATTGGAAGTAAGTGTTCTGCGGCATACTGGAATATATTTGCTATCAACCACTGACAAAAACTGCCAATTTTTTTCTTTCTCCACTACCGACAGGGGCATGTTGCATCCAATGACCAGGTCTGCTAGTATTGAATTTGTAATGTATTTTGTAGTGGGTGGACAGCACTGTATTGAGTACCTTTTGCGCTTGAAAAAGCAGAAATCAACGGCTGCTGTGGATCACTTGCGATGCTTTTGGTCATGTATTCTTCAAATCTGTATGAGATAAACACATTTACATTTATATTAATATGTTTACTTATGTGTGACATGAAAAGGGTAATGGTGGATCTATGATATCATATTTTACTACTAATAATAATAAACAAATAACTAACTAATACATTATTTCAAATGGGGTTTTTCATTAGCCTGGAAAATCCAGACCCTGGTAATCTAGAACAGTGGCTCTCAAACTTTTCACAATGAGTACAACCTCAGAAAACAGTTGGCTATCCAAGTACCACCATTATTACTGCCAATTTCACATATTGTACTGTATGTTGTACATACTGTTTTGCATCATTTGTTGCTGGCAGGTGCCATGGAAGTTTCACTAGTTACATTTGCTGGGCCCATTGTCACCACACCTTCTGTTTCTGCTCTAACATATTCACCAGACTTCTCTTTCTAATACATCCCGTTTGGAGCCATGATTGCATGGATGTTTTTTTTTTTTTTAAGTATATTTTTTGGGGCTTTTTTATTTTTTTTATTCGGACAGGACAGTGAAGACAGACAGGAAGTAAGTGGGAGAGAGAGAAATGGGGTGGGATTACACTGGATGTCGCCAGCATAGCCTATTGACAATTTATGTTGTAAATAGGCCTACCTTATAAGCCTACCTGTAGCTTAGGGAAGCTAACAGCTTTCTATTAGGATCTAGTTTGTTAGTTACAGTTTTGTCATGACTCCCTGATGCATTTTTGCATTTAGAATAGCCAGAGCGTGGATATCTCAGTCGGAAAATTAAACAATATCGGGTGCCTATGGACTAGGCTGGGTGAACCCAGACTGATCTGCCCACTATTGATTTTTTGATTTCTTAAAAGACTGAGCTTGGTCTGGTGAAAGCCAGACTAGCCATGGACCTCAGTTACACAATGCAAGGGAACATGAATCGGCCTATATTTGCACGAACAATAACGGACAACAGCTCTTCAACTTTGGCCCGTTAAAATGTGTATAAACAGTCTAGCGACGCATTTCATCAAGGCCCATTTGGACATGTCAGTTATTTGCACCACTGGTTAGATGTAAAACAGCATTTCGTTACAGACTACTGTTACTTAATTTGTGCATTGAAGTATCACATAAACTAAAGATGACTAAAATCTTATGTAGAAGAAGAAACATTCACAAAAAATCCATCCATCCAAAAATGACCTTTGTCAAAACGGCATGGAACTGACAGAGATGTTTTTGTTTATTAATAACTAAATAAATAAATAAAAACACAACATTATGCTGATACCTTTTGCTTTTCCCAAATACAATGTAGCCTACAGGTGTAAGTGACCTTTCATCAATCCAGTTGTAATGGATGAACTGTGATGAACTGCCCTACTTGTGATTGTTTAGAGATTTTAAAGGTTTTATAACAATGCTACAAGTTTCAAGAGTGGGGGATGGAGTAAAAGATGGAGACAAATTGAAGTGTGATTTATTTTCGCGGAACGGATGTACAGGACTGAGCGGCGGTCATATTTTGTACTGCTATGCGGTACATCTAGTTTAGACAAGATTAGCTCTTAGTATATGAGTAGAACTGGCCTCCAAACTCATTTCTTTCCAGAGTGGATTGAAATTACGTCTGACGTAATAATGACGTGCAAGTTCATTGGTTAGGTTCATATCAACATGGCAAATAACCTAACAACCTACATAAACCAATATAAATAAATACAAAAAATCAGAGATACCAATGAATGGTGAATGAACTAGTCTATGATCGATTGTGGTGAATCTAAATTGATACACTTTGACATTGTATTACTAGTTGTTAGCAAGGACTGTTACACACACGGATGTAGGCAGGCAACAACATCTAGGAGATCTATCCATCATCAACATCAGCCTTGTAGAACCTAAAAATAATGTAATAAATCCCCGATAATGTAATAACCGCAATAATGTAATAAAAATGTGCACTTGAGTCCATTGAAAATGTAATTAAACCTGATAACTTCCCGATAATGTAATAAAGTGCATTTCCCAATAATGTAATATATTGTCATGATTTAACATCAGACCACCCGTTAGTTGGGTTCAAGTGGTGATACTGTGTAGGCAACTCTACCTCGACAGCTCTAGCGCCACCAACAGGTCAAAGTTGGACATGCATGAATGTTTATTAACTTTTGACCTGTTCATCCGTTTTTCAAAAACGATGTATCACTGGAACCCTTGTGCCAAGCCGAGTTCAACACATCCTTATGTCTTTTTCAGCCATATTGGATTTTCTGCCATCTTTGATTTTATCAGAAGCCTGAGAAATGGGTGGTCTGCTGTTAAATTATTACAATATTGGGGAATCATTACATTATCAGGACCTGCGAAACGAAGGCTAACCTGATAATGTAATAACCTCCCATTTACTTTACAAAATACTTTATTACATATATATATTACTAATATTTTATTACATTTATTGGTAAAAAAGTGTATTACATTATTGGGAAATGCACTTTTACATTATCGGGAAGTTATTACATTATCAGGTTTTATTACATTTTCAATGGATTCAAGTGCAAATTTTTATTACATTTTCGGGGATTTATTACATTATCAGGTTCTACAAGCCTGCAAACCGTAGCCTCTGCACAAAGGTAAGAATGCGCCTCAATGTACTTTGTTTATTTATTTGTTTATCGTCTTCCAGTGGGCAGACCTCAGCAAAGCTATGCGACAGAGACCTTTTGCGGGCTAGCTGCATGTTTTAGTGAGTTAACTAAAGTTTGTTGTCTCAGATGTCAGCCAGCCAGACAAACCGTATGGTTTTAGCTCTACCAAAGATCCTTTATTAACCGTTTCTGGTGTTACAGTAGGCCTACTTTGGCCACGCAGGTTAGACACCGAAGCAATGTTTCATAACTTACACTATGATTAATAGGAAACCAAGTTGTAAATCCGAACTTGTTGACAATAGCATAAGCATTATCACTGTCAATGTCTGACTCTCATAGGCCTGCCTATGGGCTAGAGAGGGAGATGAAGAGACTGTCTGACTGACATTAAAGTGGAATAATAGTGATCATAATAATTTCTCCTATAGGACCAGATGGCTCTGTGACATGGTTTCAGTTCCCATTACACCGTGGTAAGTGATACTTTACTTATACCTCCATTATAGTGTCACAATGTAGCCAATGTGTAGCCTAGCCCATATTATTATAAGTTATAGTGATATTTTGGAAGCATTTATTTACCAATGAGAATAGCCTAGCCTAATCGTACCCCTTTGCATCTCTCAGCAGGGATACACAAAGGCGAGGGTTGACTGATTTTTGTTTCAAATAAGGGATGACACTTTAGTTTGTGGCATTTTCAAAATGGGTTGGCTATGCAGGTTATGTGATGCCTCTTCCGAGACAGGCTCAGTTACTTTGCCATTATCGGTTATCAGTCAGTTTTCACGGGTCAGCCCATTACCATGCATACACCACTCATGCATTTGCACATTCCAGTCTATCAATACACTGAAAATTCATCTCTAGAGGAGGTTGCATATCAGGAGCGTGGAGTTAATCTTGTGTTTACATGTCACCTGTGTAATTTAAAAGAACCTTTCTCAGAGAGACCATTATTTGCCCATTTAAGAGATCCTTGCCCATTTGAGAACCAATGAGATGGTAGCATGTCCTTACAGGCTGTGGTTATAGGACTAACTTTTCATTCAATGCACACAAGAGTAGAGCACATAGGCATGAGGTTAATGTACAATTTGATGAGGGCCCTTCCCAATCTTAGCACTCTTGAACTGCTTGCCTTATAGAGAATACATTCAACTGGCAAACTGCTATACATTCTATAGTTCTTGAGGGAGATATTGTGGTGTGTGATATAGCACAGTTGACAGAGGCGTTCATTTTGCCTTTTTTTTATTTTGTTATTTGAGTATTATTACCTTTATTTAAAATGTGGTTGTTATTTCTTTTATTTTCTGTATTAAACCCATTGCTGGGACGTTCTGAATTCGAATGGAATTGTTAAATAAATGGAATCTGCAGTAAAATTGTCTTTTGAATCGTTTTTTTTTTTTATTTGAATCATACAAATAAAATATATTTGATTTTGAGGAAAATAGTAAACGCCAAAAAGTCACGCCAAATTTTATCAAGTTGAGTCTGAAGTCATTAAAATCATGACTCGAGTCTGACTTGAGTCCAAGTCATGTGACTCGAGTCCACATGTCTGATAACTATGCTTTTGGGAAACGCTGATCACATCTAATAGCTAAACCTAAACAAACTGTCTATCCTTCTACCCCAGACACAGTGTTTAAGAAACTGGGGGCAGCTGTCAACTAAAATGGCTGAACTAAGATTAAATGAAATAAATAAAAATGTAAAAAATAAATTGAAAATGTGTTGTTTGTTTGTCAAAATGTTAACTTTTTACATTTCAAATGAAGCACAGCAAACAGTCGGCCCGATCCTGGCTGAGTGCAGCCTCTCTCTCTGTCTCCATCCCCGTCGTGTGCGCGCTACACTCAGATGCACACACGATTTAAAATGTCGGTCTCGTGTATGCGCTCTTGCTCGCTCGCTCTAGATTCCGGGAGATTTTATATAATTTGCGGGCAACATTTACATATGTAAGTCACTTTGGATGAAAAGTGTCAGCTAAAAAAACTAAATAAATAAATGTTATAGGGGTTTGTGTTGTTTGTATTTAATTTTAACATATAGTCAACCTATTTTTTCTGTAGTAGTACTAAAAGAGGTGCTAACTAAGCTGGAGATGGTGCTGGACCAGCAGTCCACCATCCTACGGCTGCTCCAGCATCGGGAGGGGACAGCTGTAGCAGCGCCTGAAGGCCTACCACTCCATAGCCCAGCTCCTGGAGCAGAGCCTCCAGGATCAGGATCAAAGAGACAAAATGAGCAATTTCATTTAAACCAAAGAACGATATGCATTCAAACACAAAATGCAACAACTGTGGCAGGACAAAAGAATGACATTTTGTTCATCAGAAACTTTGTAAATCGTAAATGGTTGTTTTTCTTTTAAAATCTGTTTTAGATCAACTACCTGGCCATAATCAGGGGCACGGATGTGCGTGACTGCACTTGGAGGTTAATGGGGCGTGTGATATCAAATGGGCATAAATTGGCCAGCCTCCACCTGAAGGAGGTGATTATTGATAAGTATATTTGGGCTCATACAGAATTTTGATATCAGATGTTGAAATAAGCTTAAAGGAGAATATTGGCGATTGGCCAGGCAGCTACAGTGCTACACTCTGGGGGCATGAACATGGGGGCTCATGCACATTCCCCCAAAGTGTACATGTAGCACTCTAACTGCCTGGCAGCTCTAACTTTGAACAACCATGCCAAAGACTCCTGACCTGGTGTGTTTTATGGTACCAAGTAATAACATCACTTGGAGTCGCACAATTGAAGAGGCTGGGAAGGATTTTGAGGACCTTGTCCGAAGTGCTATACACCGCTGGACAAGGGTAAGTACGCTTTAGGGTAGGCTATAGACTGTGGTGTTTTCATGGTCCAAAAATATGCAGTAGACGAATGTAGTAAACTAATGTTAGAGAAAGCATTGCACATACAGTAATAATTAGCCCATTTCACAAGATGGGGCCGCTGTGTAAATCAACTTCCTGTGGAAGAGCACTGTCCCATAGACAGCAAAAGAAAAGTCCACAGGTAAGACAGAAACAGGAAGACGTTTTACCCTGCCAATTAAGGTATCATTAACATCAATGAGGCCGGACACCTGGACAATGTGAAATTGGTCTATCGGTTGCAGTAGGCTACAACTTGGGCTGAAGAGTTGAGATAATTACGATCAGCTGGTTTAGTGAATGGATTTTACTCAGAAAATGCATGTAGTAATAACGATATCTCAGTTATGGCCTACTTGTAATCCTTTCATCCTCGGTTTTTGTTTTGGACTTCCCACCCCGGCTTAATGAAGATACTGGCTATCAGGCACTTATGAGTGCTGAATTTAATAGAGTAGCCACATGCCTTGGAGTCGGGTATAGATCAATCAATGAGCACCTCCCTCTCCATAAAACAGAACTATGGTGTAGGGATGGTGTCCACTTGAGTGATGATAGAGGCATGCTTATGTTGGTGGACCTTCTGTGGTGTGCTTCGTACCAGCACCTGAACCCCCCAACACCACCTCCAGGTCCATGCCAAGAGTAACCCCCCAGATTGTGGTCAGAGGGCCACCTTGTGCCACCAAGGCCCGCGACCCTGTGCTGTGGTCAGAGGTAGGCTATTAGACTGCAGTTATACTTAATACTTATGTCAACAACAACAACAATTTATGATAGCAAGACCGTATATGGTTACAAGTGTTTTGTATTGGTCAGGCTGTGTGCGGTGTGAAAACGATGACCGCACAGACACAATTTGAGGAGGTCTACAGGGTGAGTAAAAATATAATGAAGGCTACAAAATGCAATATTATATCTTTCCTGTATTGCTAAGTAATTGTTTTTGTAGGGTGTAAATGGTGGCATTGTTTGCCACCTCCTGGGTATAGATGTTCTCTGCCATCCCAAAGCGTTAACTGGGCAGAGAGAAGTAACCATGCATCATTACTCATTGCCAGAGTGTCTCACAGAGACAATTCAGATTGTGCTCTTGCGAGAACTCTGGAGTTTCCAGGGTACATATTCACATCATTTACATATACATTTCACTAAACCTCCCAACTTTTTTGGAATTGGGGTTGTGCTTTTACTGAAAAAAAGGCTGACTTATTTCCGTTGTATGTGATTATATGGTGTATGTGACATTATGCTTCTTTTCTGTTCAGGTGAAACTCGAGAAGGGTGTCCTTCTGAGTAAATGGATTCGTTGTAAGTTTAATAACCCGTATTGCAATGCCGTTGTTTCACTTTAAATGCTAACATGAAAAACTACCAGCCTCATTTCTGTTGATTCAATACATGTTATTATGTTTTTGACATATTGTAGCGTCGGTGGATGTTCATGTCTAACGTTGAATGAGTGTCTCCCAGAATGCAGTGCAAGTGAATGCTAGAATGTGTAATGTCGGTTATAATAGTTGTAGTTACGTTTAGCATGTTGTGTATTTGTTAGCGTGTTAGTCTCTTTGGGTGTACCTCATGTGCTTATCCTCGTGTTGATGTGTGTGGTAAACCCTTATTGTGTCTTACATGTGCGGCTGAGACTACCCCTGTGTTGCCCTATGTAGTTATCTGTATGAGTCCTAGTACGTCTGATTGTGTTTGAGTCTTCCTGTTCCAATAAATGGCCGTCCTGGCCAAAGGTGAATCTTGTCTGAGGGTGAGATCGCTACAATATTTCTATTAAACCTTTGAACCAGGAGCACAATTTATTTACAAATGTACATTATTACACTTATACATAGCCAAATTCTACTACTCTTTATGCTATTCATCCTGCACATACACTTATTCTTACTACTCTTATAATGTTACTGTTTTTCTGCACTACAATGGTACTGTTACCACACTGCATATAGCTGTACATTCTGTACATATCTGTCTATATTTGTCACACTGAAAATCCATATTTATTCATTTTCTTATATTATACACATGTTATATACATGTTGTTCATACATTGTTCATATTTATTGTCTGCTCTTATAAGGTTACTACTAATACACTGCATACATTTATATTACTCTAAACCACCTTCTGTAAATCAACTGTACACTACTGTATTCACTACACTATATATTTCTTGAACTGTCTATGCAACTCCTGTCTATACTTTATATCATATTGCACTGTTCTGCTTTTTTCGTACTTCTGGTTAGACACAAGCTGCTTTTCATTGTCTTTGTACTTGTACTCACAGTGACAATACAGTTGAATCTAATCTAATGTAATCTAAAAAAAACAGAAGGAAGATTTACTCTTTACAGTATTCACTAATTTTATTTTCTCCTCTGTTCTCTTGAAGCCTACGTAATCAAAGGCACCCCCATGGAAGTCAAGGACATCATGACCATCGTGGGATGCTCAACAATGAGTCAAAGCTGTTCAAGAAAAAATAATCCATTCTGTTACATTTAATAAATATCTTTTGCATTTCAAACAATGTAACCATTATTTTCTTGTACTTTTCTAATTGATGTAAAATAGGATATATCATTGTTTATAGTAAGATAGAAAGCTGTTTTGACACTTGGTAAGTATCGTTTAATTAACATGCTAGGGATTTCATCTACTATACATAACTATAGGAAACTTTAGAAAACGTATAGGATTTCTAAAGTTTCCAATAGGACTGCACCAAAAATACTATAGGATTAAATCCTATAAAAGATTACTACAGAACTATATAACACTATAAGAGTCCTATGGACCCTTTCAAGAGAGTTCCATTATCAGCATCATAGTTGGCCCCACAAGACTTCCTTTTTAACATTCCATATGTTATCTTAAAGGTGTGATTTGTAGGATTGTTACCGAACGTTCTGTTGGCCAAAATCAAAACACTGGTGAACGTTCTCAAGACTACCAGACGCGAGCCTCTTCTGGGTTGCCAGATGTAATGAAGACTTAGCTAACGTTAGTTGACCTGCAGCTGCTTTAACGTTTCTCCAACCATGACCCAGCTACACATTACGGAAACAGTGAAAACTAAAAATACCTCTCTAACCAACATAACATATGTAGCTGAAGTTAGCGATGCAGATGAAGTTTAGCATAGGCTACCTGTTGTGGAGAAATATGGCCAGCTCTGCGTCAGACTTGATATTCTTCGTTTGACGAAGACGTCACCATCTCAGGAAGCTCCTCCGATGTCCACTTAATTTGTTTCTTGTTTTAATTTTGGAAATTTGCCTGCCTCTTGTAGGCGTTCATGACTACAACTGACAGCTGTTGACAGTTGGCCTTTTCTAATTTGGCAACCCAAATAGGAGGACGCGCTAGCCCATTATTAATACGCTATTCTAGAATTAATCGTTCAAAACATAAACGAAAATTCCAAGAGATTCCGCTCCGTAACTGATTTTTTTTCATGGGGTTTCACGGGTTAGAGTAATGTTGTCAAATAAGCCATTACTTCAATTCATCGTGTTTCCTCACTCTCTGACAAACATATGGTGATCATTTTTGGAATGGTTACAGTTTATTTTCCATTATTTCCTACATACTGGACCTTTAAGGCAGAGGAAGTAGATTGGGGCCCAAATAGAATGTTCAAGCATTGTTTTTGTTTACCTTGTTGAAAGGGTCTATAAGAATGCTATAATATTTCTGTAGTTGGCCTATAGTAAAATGTCCCAAAATACTATAATTGTCAGGATCTAGTTTCCCTCAGTTTCTGCTCACACCTGTTCCCTGTTATTGTTTTGTTGGTTTTGTCTAGTCCTCTGTCTTTCTGTTAATTGATCTGTGTATTTCTACCCCCCCCCCCCCCCCCTTTCCTCTGTCGGATCGTCTCTTTATTCTTCCGGAGTCTGTCAATCTTGTCAATCATTAAAGTGCATTTTCTGTCTGAAAGAGTCTTGCGCGTGGATCCTATCTTGAGAATCCGAACAATAATATTCCTATAGGACAACTAAAGTATTTCTAGAAGATTACTACATCAAAATATCATAGCAATCCTACAATAGGGTTTCGACGTCGTGCTGAAAACAGTGAAAATAAATCAGTTTTCACCACTATTATGTATAATACGCACACATACACATGTTAAACTCGTGTTGAACTGCAGTGCGGACTCATATATAATACGGGCTTAATACAGATCATACATAGAATTAATCATGTAATATAATAAAAAATGCATAGTGGCCTTATAGCCTACAACAATGTAAATAGGTGACAGAACCCACTTTATATTAAAAGAAAACCGATAGACATTTCATACCTGGGTACAGAATGGGGCACAAAGGGGCACTTTAGAATGCGCACACGCACAGCAGTCTCGTTCCCATTCCCTACACACAGTAACGGCCAGTGAAACGCTAATAACGGTAAAAACTAATTTAACTATTTTCGAAGCTTCAAATATTACGAATAACACATACAATATGATAATGTATACAACAGAAAGTTATGACATCGTTTTCACCCGTTGTGGGCTGATAATAACTTTATGTACAATATAATTGTTTAGGCTACATTACGGTATACATTAATACACTATGAACGCTAAAGTTATTGATTTCTCATACACATTCGCTAAAACAAGGTTACAAGTGATTAAATAATACTTCAAAAAGATCATGACATTGTTTTCAGGTGATTTCTATTCAAGAACAATACTTTTAAATAAATAATTAATGCCGTTTCTATTGGAGGAAAATAATAGCGGCTTACTCCTTACAGCATCCACTTTGCAACTGGGGAATGCTCTAAATGCTAGTTGCTTAGCACAAGATAATAATAATAGTAATTTCTATGAATCAATAATAATGTGCATTGATTTGATGAAATTCACCACAATAATAGACAAAGTATTTCACTGCTACATACACACAGACTTAGCCTAGAAATCTAGACGCGCCCCTAGCGGCAGCTAGTCTAGCAACTCTCCGTTGGCTTGTGAGCTCCAGAAATCAAAACTTAATCAGGTCATTGAAATCGTGTATAGTCGTTTGGTGGGCTTAAAGGAGAATTCCGGTGTGATATTGACCTAAAGTGTATTGAAACATGATACCGAGTGTGAACGTATGTCTCATAGCCCATCTCGACTTGTCCCCTGCACTCCAAAATCTGGCGCTAGTTAGCCGATGCTACCAACAACTTTTTCAGTAGTGGTGCTTCGGCATCGGGCTAGCCATGCAAATAAATCACTGTTTTACACCCATTTACGAGGCTCAATGTATCTCCACACTTCATTGGTAGACTTCCTAGGGCCCTGACATTTAAAACGAGACACTGAGAACTTTGAAAAAGCACTGGTAGTTTACTTACAAGACGATTTATACAGACAGTATCTTCACGAAGTTTAACGTTTGCAGCCATCTTGAATTTAGTCACGATAAGTCGAGCAACGAGTAAGAATGAACAGGTATGATAAGGGATCAGATTCCAAAAATAATTCAGTGGAAATGCATGGATTCCAGTTTCTTCCAGTAGCAGCAACTGGAATCCATGCATTTCCACTGAATTATTTTTGGAATCTGATCCCTTATCATAGCTGTTCATTCTTACTCGTTGCTCGACTTATCGTGACTAAATTCAAGATGGCTGCAAACGCTAAACTTCGTGAAGATACTGTCTGTATAAATCGTCTTGTAAGTAAACTACCAGTGCTTTTTCAAAGTTCTCAATGTCTCGTTTTAAATGTCAGGGCCCTCAGAAGTCTACCAATGAAGTGTGGAGATACATTGAGCCTCGTAAATGGGTGTAAAACAGTGATTTATTTGCATGGCTAGCCCGATGCCGAAGCACCACTATTGAAAAAGATGTTGGTAGCATCGGCTAACTAGCGCCAGATTTTGGAGTGCAGGGGACAAGCCGAGATGGGCTATGAGACATACATTCACACTCGGTATCATGTTTCGATACACTTTAGGTCAATATCACACCGGAATTCTCCTTTAATCAAAGCGGCGTCCCCTGAGACAATCGCACCGAGGCGTGACCGTCCAAGGTGTCCAAAACAGTTATGTCAGCGGAAAACCATACATTAAAACGACATATGAGAACCCCAAGCTTAAAGCCATGCATTAGCTTGAAGCATGAGAACATCTTATTTTTTTATTGAAAAGTGTCAAAATGAAATCCACTATTATGATCAAGCGGAATAACTGCGGACTTAGCTGATTGGCTCAGTCAGGTGTCAATCATTAGTCACGGGGAGGAACCTTGATTTCTGATTGGGTGAGTGACGTACGAAAACTAGGAGGGCCTGGGATCGCACACCTAGCATAAAAGGCGAGACACAATCGTTCAGACTTCAGATCGTGTGCACCCTCTCATGGGAACATGTTATCTGCAGATACCTTGATTCACTTTACTGCTTGGTGGTACTTGGTCAGACTTTGTCCATTGTCAGTACTTGTGAATTAAACTTGGTCAACGGCAGCGCTCTTCAGTCTCCAGTGTCTTCTTGGATCGCGTTAACCAGAGTGCTAGTGATCGTGATATAGAGTGCTAATTGGAGGTTGATTGGTTTTTCGTGGGCTCATTTTTCCACGACACTAACCTTTAGCATTTCCGACATTGTATGTCATCACATAATGCAGCTAACATTAGCCTACATGCTGCAACACGGGTATGAAATATATTATGTTTTAGTGAGTGTCCAAAGGGGTGAAAGCCACTTTAAATCGGGTCACATTATTGACTGTTGTGTGTCCGAGAGTCAGCTTGTGGGTTTTGTAAGGGCCAGCATGAGGGACAAGACCTACAAAGTTGTGGCAATGGCAATGGCAAATGGCAATTCGCGCCGGCTCGTCCTTGCTTATATTATTCAGCGAGGCGCGGTGGTTTATGGGATGAGTAGTTCCTTCGCTCGGAAATGAAAATATGTACACAGTCTTGTACCTTTGACTTTTTTTGGATTTTCTCCTCGTTTCACTCGAAATGATATGTTGTATGCTTGAGTTATGCCGTAAAGTCATGCTGTAAAACTCTTTAGATACGGATTTTTCCAAAACGTCAATGGGACAAATGAATGGGAATCTTACTTCCGGCACCTAACCGCATTTCGTCTGTGGGCGGGACTGTGATGCTCTATTCCAATGCCTCAAAAGTGTGGACTGTGTTGTTTATCCATTGGCGTTGGTAAAAGTGGCTAGCAATGTTGCTAAAAACAAACGCTAGACAATGCTAGCCTACTTTGGATAATTGAAAAATAGGAACTGATGTTTCTATCTGTGCCTGGGGCTGCCTGAGACAGGCATGGTCTTAGTGCTCGACTTAAATTAAAGCTGATTTGCTGCCGAGGGCCGAGTCCCACCCCTCACCACGCTTGCTTTAGCCATTACATGGACAAAATAGCTGTTTGAGCGCTTGGGGAGTCTACTTGGGTTTGGCCATGGTTTCCCTTGTAAATGCACGTAAATAATTTGACAGAAATTATGTAATTTTGTGCAGAGGTGGAAAGTAACAAATTACATTTACTCACGTTACTGTATTGAGTGTTTTTTTGTTTTGTATTTTTTAAGTAGTTTTTAAAATTGGTAATTTTATTTTTACTTGATTACGTTTTGAGTGAAGGACTTCGCTACATCACAAATCTACGAGTATTAGGGCCACACATCAAGAAATTTTTTTTTTTTTGCCATGGCGAGATTAAACTCGACATGTTGACTTTAAAGTCGACATTAAACTCGACATTTCGAGAATAAAGTTGAAATATCATATCTACTTTAATCTCGATGTGTCGACTTTAAAGTCGACATGCTGACATTAAACTCGCAATAGGCCCTTAAACATAAACTGTGTAGGCTAAGCTATGTAGCCTACACTAATACACAATATGTTACATGAAAAATGGGCTTCAAGTAGGTGTTATTTCAGCTAGATTGCAGATATTCAGATAGATTGCGTCTTGTCTGGATAATATGGCAAAACTTTTCTAAAACTGCTTTTCCATGTCTCACCTGCAATACGTAGCCTATAGGAGGCTAGAAACACAGGTATAGCCTAAGCATATATACTATTTTGATCCCGGGAGAGAATATGTGTGCATGCACTTTATTTATGCACTAGGCTATGTGTGCATGTAGGCTACTAGCCTACATGGGGTGGTCGGGAGGACAGCTTCATTCGTCCCTCCATAGACATTCAGCAATTGGCTGTTTTGCATCCATTACAAACAAGCAACGTGAAAGTCTAGGATTGGGGAGAGCGCCTAGTATGCAGTTGAACCTTTAGATGAAAAACAACACTTTAATAATGGGCCTACAATAAATAAATAAACCGCTAATGACGTTTAGGCTACTTTTGACCATCGCATTTATCGCCTGCAACTCCGTGATAGGACCTACTGTAACAGCAAAGTAGCCTATTTGGCTGAGCAACGTAGGTTAATATGTTTTGTTCACATGATATAGTCCTATGTCTAATCATTGTTGCACTCGAACACTCTGAATCATTGTTGCACTAGTTGCATTGTTTCATTCGTCCTCCCTTTCAATCGTCTCGAGCGGTCGTTCTCTCTCCAAACTAACTTTATTCTCAAAATGTTGAGTTTAATGTTGACACGTCGAGATTAAAGTCGACATGATATTTCAACTTTATTCTCGAAATGTTGAGTTTAATGTCGACATGGCGACATTAAAGTCGATACGTCGAGATTAAAGTCGACCTTACATTTCAATTTTTTTCTCAAAAAGTCTAGTTTAATGTCGACATGTCGAGTTTAATCTTGTCATGGCAAAAAAAAAAAAATTCCTTCATCTGTGGCCCTAATACTCCGTCGTACAAATCCCATCCGTTACTGAGTAAAAAAAAAGTTAAGACTAACGGTGGGTTTCCACAGCGAAACACCTCGCGAATTTCGGCCAGCGAAATTTCGCATCGGGGGCGTGACGGCCAAACCGCTAACCTTTTAACTGCAGTGTCCAGCCAGTGGTGGCAAGCAAGCTAATTAGGCTAATCAGTTAGTTCAAACGTTTAAGTACTTAATGAAGATGAATGAAGTTGATGTTGCCTATAAACAACAATTCTTGTTCATAGAAACAACAAGGTCAATAAGACATAATATATTTCATACCTGTGTTGCAGCATGTAGCCTAGCTGTCTAGCTAGGTTTACAATGCAATCCAATGTACGAACATATTAGCAGTTCACCTGTCAGCCAGCTAAAAAGTTTGAGTGTTTAAACTAACATATATAGTGGTCTATGTGCTCTGACTAAGTTTGTGTCTCATATAACCCGCAATTTGTTTTGATACAAGTGCTAATGTTAGTGTAGAAACATTGTAATCACATACAAATTTTACAGCTCAGGTAGTCTCCGCCATCTTGGTCAGACTTTTTTGTAACTCCCGCCTCCAAACACAAACACGCGGACCTGATTGGTTCTCGAATGGTCCTCATTTAAATAAAGTTAAACTTTCGCCAACTTTGTTTCGCCTGCCTCGGCGATTCGCTCACATTTCGCCCAACCAGGGCGAATTTCGTCTCCATTCAACCTCGGTGTGTGGAAACCCACCGTTAACGTTAACAGTCACTTTATAGAAAATAACGTTAATGGACTTACCTTCGCCGGGAGTTACAGCGAAAGCTGAGGCTTCACAGGAAAAATTCCTGGCAAATTGGAATCGTGGTGCTCCTCGCTGAAAGATCTGGCTTACTTCGTCGCATATCCGAGGAGTTGTTATGCTATTATTTGCTGCTGATGGTGATGATCGTGGTAGTGGGGTAAATGATGACGATGGCGAGGATGATTTAATATGTCATTGTTATTCAGTATGCTTTCAATGACTCTTCGTGCCATCCCCCCTGACATGTCTAATGAATAGGGTATTATGAATAAATAAGCTTCGCTAACGTTAACCAACTAACTTCGTGAGTGACAGCTAACCGCCTCTATATATAGCCTATAAGTTATATTTCTGCTTCCATGATAACCGAATTTATTGTGTGTCCTCAGGATGTACTCCTAAGTCCACATACCAAGTTTGGTTTAAAGTGGTGAAAGTGTTGATAATTATAGCACCCCTAGTGGTGAAAGCACACCAAATTAATTGTGCATCCTCAGGATGTAGTCCCAAGTCCACATACCAAGTTTGGTTGCGATAGGTGAAAGTGTTGCTAATCATAGAGCCCCTAGTGGTCAAATGTCACCAAATTTATTGTGGGTCCTTAGCAGGGCTTGAAAACAAAATTATTTTTCAAACGTTCCGTTCCGAACGGTTCAGGTAGACCTATGTTTAACGTTTTCGTTCTTGCATGCGTTCCGCCACCAACATATCGTTCCTGAACCGGTTCGGAACGCAAAATATCGTTCGTTCTTAAAGTTCCGGCAGTGTTTGGTGGGCCTATCAAGTCTAAGAAGACTAGCCTATGCCCAAAAATAATAAATCACAGGAGGCATCCAAAAACATTCAGATGGGCTATCCATCCCATAGCCTACAGACTTACTGTAGGCCTAACCTATGCCTATAAATAATTTCTTATCAAAAATATTTCTGGATACGTGCTAAACTCCTTACCTGGTTGTAGCCTAAGTTTTATCCATATGGAGATCTTCAAAGGCTTGCGCTATAATTCCAACCCTGTTTATGAACGAACCTGTCTGTTGCTGACAAGGCCTATCTCAAATTTCCCGTTTAACTCTTCTACATAGAATAGGCTATAATTGCGCAAACATTTCAAATCCCGACTTTAAAACGACAAGGCGTGGACAGGCAAAATAGGCTACAAACAATTTCCAAATCAGTTTCAGTAGCCTACGCTACGAGATGGCCTAAGATCGGAAGTGGCAGACGGATAGGTTACATTACAACAGCAAGACAAAATATACACATTTGGACCAAAGGTCCATTTATTCGTTTTTTTTTTTTTCCAAACTGCAGAAATCAAATTATTAGGCTGTTCGCCTAGTTGGCTACATAGCGGCTTGTTAGCTCACATTAACAGTGTAGATGCGGGCTTGTTTTTCGCACAACCGGAAATAGTCTCAATAGGATATGTGCTTTCGTGAAATTTTATCAAATATATAGAGAACGAAAAAAAAAACGTTATTAACCGGTTTTGTGGATTTCAGAATAACGTTTCTGTTCCGGAACAGTTGAAGACCATTTTGTTTTCGTTTCCGCTCCTCGTAAAATTCCGTTCGTTTTCGGTTTTCGTTCCTTGAACCGGTTCGGAGCCCTGGTCCTTAGGATGTGTTTACGACTCAACGTACTAAGTTTGGTGTCGATATGAAAAAGTCTTTCTAATTATAACATCTTTCAAAATGTACCAACTTTCTTGTGCTCAGGACCCAATAAGGAGGAGGCTCATGTGGTAAGTTTAGTCTTGATACGAGAAAACCTTGCTGAGATATCACTTCACTTCCTGTTTGGTGGCTTTGCCGACAATTTTAATTGGCTGTTTCGGGCGAACGGTTTTAGATTTGAAGACGAAAAGGGGTAACTTTTACGAGGCTTGGTCTAAAGATAATCTGCACCAAGTTTCGTGAAAATCGGACAAACTTTGTGACCTGTGAAAACGTTTAGGTGTTTTTGATTAAATCCAATATGGCGGCCGAATCAATTACGATGACATCACAATTTGGCATGGGTCAGCCTATGGACCTCCAACAGCATTAACAGACCCCACTAGTACATTTTAATTCCAAACACAACAGCAGCTAAAGGCCAAAATGTATTTTTCCTAATTGCAGCGCCCCCTAGAGGTCAAAGGTCACCACCGTTTTTGAACATCCTCCAGATAGGGTCCTCAGTCCACCTACTAAGTTTGGTTATGATATATGAAATGGTTGCGGATATATGAGCTCACTTCCTGTTTGGCGGCTTCGCCACAAATTTTAATTGGCTGTTACGTGGTGGCGCTAGAGTGCTCCAGGTGCCGGTATGAAACTTGGTGAAATTAATCAGGAGACTGTCCCCAATCAGTGTGCCAAATTTCACAACATTTTTTACCAGACGGTTCTATGGGCTGCCATAGACTCCAATGGCGGAGGAAAGATGTTAAATAATAAGAAAACTAACAAACACAATGGGTGCCTTCGCTGCTTTGCCCCCAAATATATTTCTCGCAGCTAATCGAAACACATCACCTGACCGCTCATTTAGCCTACTGTGCAAGCCCGAGCCCGTGTGAAATTATAGAAATTAAGCCAAACATCTTGTCCTTGAAACATCGAAATGTTGCCTCGGGGGCATGGACGGCCAAACCGCTAACCATTTTACTGCTGTGTCTAGCAATGAGCTAATTGGGCTATCGGCTAGGATAATTCGGGTATTTAGCACTTTGAGTCCCTTTTCTGGTTTGTTTTGGATGAACTAGAGTGGTGGACACCGACGTTTTGACAATGGGTCCTGTCTCGACTTTCTGACTCGTTTTGAATTGCCTTTGACGGTTTCAGAGTGGCTGGCTATAGGCATGCACAAACATGTCCTTAAAGGCAGGAGCGTGCGGTCCATATGACTGGTCCGAACTACCTGAAGCATCCTCCACAAAAAATAGTTCCTCAGTAAATCATTGCTCCAAGTCTACTTTTAATAATGTGATTGTCACATTAATTATCTATAGTTTCTGTAGGCTTTCCAACTATTTTTGGTCTATTGACATCAACTTTTGGATGATGGTGGCGATTTTCGTTGAGTTTAATGTATCATGCAATGTTGGGGTAGGGAACCTCGACAATCACATTCCTCAATAATTTATCGCATAACCCTGGCAGCTTCAATAAGGATTGCAATCCGCGCTAAAAGACGCCTGTATGGTCGTAAAGTAGTCTGCCCCATGGTCATATTCTAGAAGTACCCAAATTATTCCGCCAATTATAAATCAGGCCTATCGTTTCATTTCAAGATGCAGAAATGGCGAGTAGTGTTGCACCTGTTAACCGTGTTGAGTTTCTGTTAAAAAAAAAACAATTTGAGAAGTTGAAATTAGAAGATACACTAGCTAACCCTGGTGTCTTCCTTGGTTTAGTAGCTAGCTTCTAGTGGATTTAATAGCATCTTTTGACAGCGCAAAAACGAGAAGGCAACGGTGTTCAAAGGTATGGCATAGGCTGCTGCATTCAGAATGAGCTATCCTATAATATTGCAGTTATAAAACCCAACTACTTAAAAATATTATATAGTTATAGCAGGCCAGACAACACAAAAAAACGTTGCTATGCTTCGCTGGTTTAACGTGATGAGAACGGTGCAAACTTAACTGATGGGTTACTGATCTACAATTCTGACTGTGACATGATTTAAGCATACAGCAAAGTCCTGTAAAATATGTAATTTTAATGTAGCCCAAAATGATAGGCTATTAAAAAAAGTCAGACTTTCTGCCCTACCAAAATGTATGGTCACCGCACGCTACTGCTTAAAGGAGAAACATGATACCGAGTGTGAATGTATGTCTCATAACTCATCTTGGCTTGTCCCCTGCACTCAGAAATCTGGCGCTAGTTAGCCGATGCTACCAACAGTTTTTCGATGGGGGTGCCTCGGGCATCGGGCTAGCCATGCAAATAAATCACTGTTTTACACCATTTACAAGGCTCAAAGTAGCTTCATACTTCATTGGTAGATTTTCGAGGGCCTTGACATTTAAAACGAGACATTAAAACTTTGAAAAAGCACTGGTAGTTTATTTATAAGACGATTTATACAGTACCTTCAGGAAGTTTACCGTTCGCCGCTATCTTGAATTTAGTCACGATAAGTCGAGCGACGAGTACTAATGAACAGGTATGACAAGGGATCAGATTCCAAAAATAATTCTGTGAAAATGCAAGGATTCACGTCCATGCATTTCCACAGAATTTAAAAAAAAAATTTGACTCGCGCATCAACTCTCATTAATAACTGAAAGACAAAAGCTTGACCAGAGGTGTAAAACAAGGACACACTAACACCCCATTATGTCACAAAGTGTCATGCTTAGCATATAATTTAAGCTACACCACGATATTTGGTAGTTGTATGTAAAAGTTGTTGCAAAAGTGGACCTGACAAAATCCAAGGCAGAGACTCTTCCAGGGCTTTCACCTGGACTGCGCTCCTCATGTTGAGAGTAGTGCCATGGATTTTTGTCTCCGATAGTCCTGTTAAAGGGACACCAGGCAAGCCTGATGCCTTTTCTCTACGAAACTCCCCCTCACTCGGTCTGAAGCTCTTTTCCTTTTCTTTGCGTCTTCCGTCAAGGGTTTTCGCTGCTTCTTCGCCGGTTCTGCCATTCATTATACACACGTTTGCAACAATCTCTAGTGTTTCGTTAGCCTGCCTCTGTGCTGTAAACTGATCCTGCTTCGGTCGGCGGGTAGGATACACCGAACTTGCAAGTGAGATATATTCTTCCTACAGGCAGTAGGGGCAGGCGAGAGAGCCTTCATTCGCCCCGTAATGAGTCATTTAACCATATACTGACTTACGAAGATGATTAATTAACACGAAAACGTTGCCTGGTGTCCCTTTAAATATGCAAGATATCACAGTAGGGTATTATTGACATATTTTGTCATATAATTTTATTACAAGCCTAGGTTTTCTTCTGTACCTTGAATTGAGAATGTCAAACAGCCTGTTCATGTCTTGAAAGAAGAGTGCAGTGTCCAGTGCCTCTGGTGGAAGCCGACCCAAGTCTACCATTCATGCCTTCAAAACCAAAGCACTGGTAAGTTTATATGTGTTTATGATGAGTGGTCATTGTAGTCATTACTCGTTGCATGTACTTTTACCAGCTGCCACAGTATGACTGAAGACCTGGATGGCCTCGCACTCGCATGTTCATAAACGGTGGCAATGTAATGTGCTTTTCTGTTATTTTTGGAGCCAATCTCATGGTATTTATTTTATCATTCTCATAACATTTTTCAAGGTGGCTCCAGGTTGGAATCTAGAATCTAGTTCTCTGAATCTAGTTTGAGAAAAATATTGATCATAATGATTATTGTATTTTTTTGTTGTATTGATTACATGTATGTTGTCCACATTGTTAGTTTCTATTGTACTGTTTTGGTGCTAACCTTAAGCCCATGCCTTTTTAAATTGTTGCGGACAGATTTAACAAAATGTGGCACATCAAAGACAATGGGTATTATCTTCCCATCCAGTTGCCATCACGGTTGGGTTGTCAGCCTTCAGACTGGCCCCTAGAGTCCTCATGGCTTTCAAATTGGTGGGTGATTGGTCACAAACCACACACACAACCTATGGTAAGACACATTGACATTGAACTTATTACTTTGTCATTAGTGTCTGTAACGGTGCGGCTGCCTGTTACGGCTACAGTTCATTTACACGGGAGTAGGGCTGGGATAAACGATTATTTTTTAAACGACTAATCTAGCTATTATTTTTTCGATGCATCAATTAATCTAACGATTCATTTTTTGTTCTATTATCTCCCCATTAATTGACTAATAGCAATTTATAATGTTGATTTACATATCTAAATAAAAAAAACATGAATTCCTTAACATTGCAATATATGTTTATTGCTCTTAAAATTCCAAAATAAAAGGCTATACAAGTGCAAAGTAATGCAATGGCAAAATGTGTTGGCGCAAACAGATGAAAAGTCAAGTAGACATTTAGAATGTTAGCGTGAAAAGTACGTTTTTTTTTTACTTTTGTAACGGTGTAATGTCCTTCGGAATATGTAGCGAGAAGAAACGAGAGACTGAACTAGCGTCGTTTGATAGCCATATATTCAATACTTATTACACAGAAGTATATAACTGAACCAAAACTACACAGTTAACTATTATGTTTCAGTAGGCCTACATTAACTGTTAGACCAGGGGTCTGAAACCTGCGGCCCTTTGGCTTTGGCTCCTCTATAGTGGCCCCAGCTTTTTTATGCACAAAGCAGCATGATAGACGCAAATGTCAAAGCTGCCTTTTGAAGAGAGTAATGGCACTCCCTGGTGGCACTTTTATTTACTCACAGCCTAGAAAACTTGGTCTAACACAGGGGTCAGCAACCTTTTCTTTCCAAAGGGCCATTTTTTGATGATAAATACAACATTAAATCAGTTTGGGGCCACAAAGATATCAGAGACGTTTAAACACAGATAGTCAGTCACTGCACTTTACTAACCTACCATTCTATGCTATTATCGTCATGGCTATACTGTATTTCCATTAATTGTTATCATGAAAATATAGATATAGCCTATTAGTCCACATACTTCAAGTAAAGCTTGACAATTAAATGAAATTATATTAAAATATTTTATTCATTTCCATATTTATAAATCACATACTAATAGTGAAAGGAAATAAACTACATACTTTGATATTTGTTTTTCATAATATATTTCATATAATCTAATATGTTCTTTTTTATAGAAAATGCCCCGTGCCAAGAATTACATGGAGGAGGACCTATGGCTGGCCTTGCTGGCCCTGGAGGAGGGAGGGAGCCTCCGTAAAGTGGCGGCCAAATACGGCGTGCCCCACACCACCCTGCAAGACTGGAGGAAGGGGAAGTATGCCCACCTCCCCCACCCCAACCGGGCATTGATGCCCAATGAGGAGGAGGCCCTGATCAGCTACATATTCTGGATGGCAGCACACGCCTTCCCCATCACCAAGTCAGTGGCGTTAGTGCTTGCCTTCGAGATATGCAAGACGGCAGGACGGACGAATCCGTTCCTGAACATGGAGAAGGGCCTGAACAAGATGTGGTGGAGCCGCTTCAGAGTTCGCCACCCCACCGTAGCCTCAAGAAGACCAAACTAGATCGAGACCGAGAGGATTCACGGGGCTACGGTGGCACGGGTGGACGAGCTCTTCCACATCAGCCAGGCCCTGTACGAGCGGTTCAGATTCCGCGGGACCCCTGAGCTCATCTACAACGAGACTGGATTCGGCGACAAGGGCTCCTCCAGAAAGCGTGTCCTCTGTGGGAAAGGCCAGAAGACTGTGTATGCGCAGCAGGTGACAACCAGGGAACACATCACGCTGCACTGCTACGTAAACGCTGCTGGGGAGGCCATACCTCCGTTTGTCATCTTTGCAAAGTGCCTCCCCAGCACAGCCTACGGCCTGGAAGGGCGCACCAACGCGCTCTATGGTGTCGGATACGGGGTACATTGAGCTGTTTTTGAAGTGGCTGGAGCACTTCGTGAAATATGGCTGGCAGGAGCGACTCATAAACATGACACTCATGTTGGGACAAGAGTGGTCGACTTCTGTCGGGCGAACCAGATCGAGGTGGCGTGCCTGCCATCGCACGCCACCCATGTGCTCCAGCCGCTGGATGTGTCGGTGTACGGCCCTCTGAAGGCGGCATTCTCAGATCTTGCAAGACATCTGGGGCTGGTGAGAGACAACCTCATCATCGGAAAGAAAAACTTCACGCCGGTGCTGAAGGTCGCGTTGGAGCAGGCCTGTAACCCGCTGGACAGGAAGGCGGTGGACAAGTGCAAGGTGAGTTGACAAAAATAATAATACTAATACAACCATCATGAAAAGTTAAATGATTGTATTTTCATTTGTATAAACACTCCACTCATAATATCTGTTTTTCTGTTTTTTTTTGTGTTGCAGCTCGTCAAAGGCCTTACCGCCCGCCCAGAGGATGACAACATCGACCCGGAGGACAGAGACGATGACTCGTCCACCTCCCATCCCAGCACCGGCAAGGATACCCCCACTGCCTCCACCAGCCACATCAACACCGCTGCCGCCAATGCCGTACCCGACCCCGAACCCCTGTCCACCACCGTAGTTTCCGCCGAAGACCCCATCACCACCACCGTCTCATCGCAAAGGGGTCCCGCCACCACCACCGCCTTGGGCCCCACCTGCCTCCTCCTCATCGGCCACCACCCCCACCACCACCGCTGCCTCAACCACCATCACCACCACCGCCGTCCCGACGCCTTGGGGCCCACCTGCCTCCTCCTCATCGACCACCACCACCGCTGCCTCCACCACCATCACTGGCGTCACTGCCTCCACGACCATCACTGCCGTCACTGCCTCCAGCGATGACACCTCCACTGCTGCTGCCCCCAACACAACCGCTGTGGCCACCGGACAGTGCCCAACCTGCCGCCGCTTCCCCAACCCCCTGGTAAGGGCCGGTGTCATTCCGGCGGCATTGGCCGAAATCCTCATGCTGCCACAATTCGACCGGCCGTCCCGGGGGCGGGGAAGAAGGATGCCTCTGCCCGCGAGAGTGATAACCAGCAACACTCACGCTGCATTACTCGCAGAGAAGAGGGCAGAGGAAGCCAGAAAAGAACAGGCCCGGCAGGATCGGGCAAACCAGCGCGTCGTCCAGCAGCAGGCTGCACAGTGGCTGTGAGGGAGGCCGCAAAACGGCAGAAGGAGGAAGCTCGGCAGCAAAGGGAGGCGTTATAGGCATCGGCCCGGGCTGCCAGGGAGGCCCAGGAGGCAGATAGGGAGCTCCAGGGGGCTGTGAGGTGTGCCTTCTGCGGGCAGGGAGGGCAACAACTTTTTCTTCAGTGTGACTCCTGTACCCTGTGGTACCACGCCGAGTGCGTCAACGTCGGCATGGTACCAGAGGGTACATGGTACTGTGACGTGTGCCATGCAAAGGCAGCAATGGAGGCGGCGACAGTTTTCGAAACATAAAAAAAAAAAGATTTATGATTTTTGTGATTTAAAATTTAAAATGAGAGTTAAAAAGTTAAAGTTGCCCTTTAAAGTTTGACTCGTGTACATTCACAAAAACACCCTAGGATGCATTTTGGCGAGAGTTACGCTTTCAGAGAGGTTTATGCTTCGACGTGCTAGGAATCTAGAACAAGTGTCAGCTTTGATGTGTGACGGCTCCCGTAGTTCTAAACAAGGTAGCACTTGAGAGGTTGGTTGCTATATAACTCCTAACCACTAGATGGGAGAATTTCTTACCCAGGGGGGCTTTAACCTACCGGAGTTTTGGGAAGGACATGCGGCAGTGTGGTTTGCTCAGGCAGAGGCTCAATTCGCGATCAGAAGGATAACGGACGATGCTACGAAATATTATGTGGTTGCGGCCCTAGGTAGCTCAATAGACCTTTTACGCACTTCTGCATTTTTCGAACGGAAATATGTCATTGTAGCGTAGTAGAACTTCCTGTTATCGTAGCGGGTTAGCGGCAGATACGGAAAATGGCAGAGTCGACGAGTCGCAATTTCTGTTCCAGGCTGTTCGTCTTCCACCCAAAAACCGCCCTACCTTTCATGTCATTCTTTTCCTATGAATCCAAACCTGAAACCCAAATGGATACAGGCGATCCGAAGAGAGGAAGGGAACAAGTTTATTATAAAGAAGTAGCACTTATGTCTGCAGCCGGCACTTCGCTACGGATGATTACATTGGTGGCTGCGTCGTTCGTCGCCTGAAGAGTGATGTTGTCCCAAGCCTATTCCCTTGGAACAATTTTACGGCTCCTTTGAGAAGGGAGTCAGTATATGACAGAACTTTCAAACGTCAGTCTATCCAACTATGCTGTGAAGATATTGACATGGTGGCTAAAGCAGTAAGGATGGATCACGACTACGTGACACACCCACCTGCAGGTAAGATTGTTCATAATGTGTTTAGTAGGCTAAGGCTAGCGACGTTAACGTTACTGTAGCAAGATGCTCGCTCGACATTTCAATTTTACATGACGTGATTACTGTGTTGTGTTGAAAGGTAGCATAACACTGATTTGTAATTTCTTTATCTTTGCAGGTGCTCTGGATGAGGCTTTAGATTACATCCATGACTTAGAAGCCAGGTTGCAAAAGACTGACCTACCACCCCCTACTCTCTTCAGCCGATACTGTTCATCTGACGACCAAATTAGTTTCTACACCAAAATTTCAATCCGAGAGGGTTTTTACTATTTTTTGGGAGTCCATTGCACCATCTGCCCTTAGACTTGCGTACTGGACCAAAGCAAAGAGGGCAGGGGAGGAAGGCTGCGAAGATCCCAGCCCACCACGCAGCATGCCATTAATCGATGAGTTTTTGATGTACTCCATGCGGGTTGCTGTTGGCATGAAGGAGCAGCTCATTGCTGACAATTACTGATTACTCATTGCTGACAATTACTGATGCTAGGCTCTCTTCCCATCTGGATAAGCAGGGAAAAGGTTAAGTTCACTATGGCCCTTAAATTCCAGATGTATTATTCCAATGTCAGAGTAATACTGGATTGCACAGAAATTGCCCTGGAGACAGCCTCATCTCCTTACAGTCAGAAACATTCAAACTACAAAAACAGGACAACATTGAAAGGGCTGATTGGAGTTGCTCCCAATGGTTTGGTGACATTTGTCTCACCCCTGTACACTAGGTGCATCTCAGATAAGGAGATCACCAGGATCAGTGGAGTCCTTCCCTTGCTGGAGTCAGGAGACGACATCATGGCAGACAAAGGGTTCCTCATTCAAGACCTCCTTGCTGGCGTTGGAGCTAAGCTCATCATTCCACCTTTTAAGCGTGCAGCTCAATTCAGCAAGGAGGAAACGGAACAAACCCAAGCCATTGCCAGCCTCAAAATTATAGTGGAGAGGGTGATCGGTAGGGTAAAAGTCCTTTCACATCTGGGACTCTCCCGTGCCACTCACACTGATTGGCATTGTGAATCAGATCTGGCTTAACTGCTGTGTTCTAGCAAATTATCAAGGTACTTTTAGTTCTGAAGAGTGACTGAATTGTTTTCTGTATAAATAATTTAGTGTTCCCTCATATTCTTAAACATCAAAATTGTTATATTCTTAATATTTTTCTGTTGACTGATTTCACTAAAACATTAGATGAACAATTAAAACAATTTTGTTCAAAATGATGCATCCTTTATTTATTTTTTTGTATTTGTAACATACTAAACCACCTTCTGTGAACCAACTGTATACTACTGTCTACACTGCACTATATTTCTTGTCCTGTCTATACTTTGTATATACATTGCACTTTTTTGCACTTCTGGTTAGACGCAGACTGCATTTCACTGTCTTTGTGCTTGTACTCTGCACAATGACAAGTTGAATCTAATCTAATGAACTGATTAATAACAACTGATTCGATCAATAACAATAACAAACATTTACAATAAAACAGGACAGAAGGCGAAAAAGATTAGTGGAATTCAAGGTATGCATTCATGTATGTGACATCTAATTTTTGTTTTATTCCCCCTATGAATGAATTATCACGCCAAATTCTTTCTACAGTTAAATCTGATTGGGTATCGGTAACAAAGTCACACCATGCCAGTCCTGTGATAGCCAGTTGGCCCTGAACCTGCCAGTAGTACTTGTGTGTACGCCTCAGACTGGCATGGCCTTCCTGCACCTTGAGGTGAGCAACCTGACAAGGATAATCTTTTGTGCTGCTCTTCACCTCAACCAGGCCAAAAGGAGGCGACTCTGTCCAGTCATACACCCGACCGTCTGGATTGGCCCTGAGATGTGGTGCGTCAGGGTGAATGACAAAACCTGCTCGTAACACATTACATTGCCTGAATTCAGCATAGTTTGCCAGCACTTCAGGCTCCATCAGCAGACCACGCTTCATTGCAGCTGTTTGGATTGTAGAGCCTCTGATCATGTGAACAGCTGCAGACTTCTGCTCAGCACTACCCCCCCACTACTGCAAGCATCCTGAAAACGACTGGCAGTTGGCGCCTTGGTCGTCGTAGTTGTGTCCACGCAGGACATTTGGACTGCTGCCGGGTTTCTTCCTCTATCTTGCTGGACAGCTCTGGGGACACTTGTAGAGACTCAAGAGGCATTTGTTGATGTAGGGTCGGGACGAAAGGCAAGCTGCAATGCAAGGTGTGCTGCATCAGCGGAAGGGATGGAAATTTTGGAGCCATGTGGTGTATGATGAGGTCACTTGACTTCTTGGGTGGACAGTGATAGGACAGGGGGGATCCACGAGGGACAGACCCAAATCTAGATGGTGTCAGCTCCATCTCAGAAAGCCCATCCAAAACAACAGCCATGAGAGGCTGGGGCTGTACCTGGCCTAATTTGCCTCCAGATGCCATTATATATGGATCTGGCAGTGGTCCTAGACAAAAGAGCAAAGAGATACACAAGATTATTGGTCACACAAAAAAAGTTAAGACATGAGTGCTTAACTACAATTACATTTATATTTCATTAATTGTATCTGTCAATACTAGTACTGGAGAATGGAGTGTCTACATTATAAGTACAAGTGAAAGTGTGGTAGAATGAAAAGTGGTAGAGGAGGGAAGAGGTGGAGGGGAAGGAGGAAAAAGAGGGAAGAGCATGTGGTAAGTGTGCGTCATGCGTGTCAGGTTGTCAAAAAAAGTGATAGGAGAGGAGGTATCCTTGGAAGTGACGCGTCGTCAAGAGTGTTTTGAAGATAGGAGAGGGACATCCCCTGCTCTGGTGGCACTTGGCAGATCGTTCCACCAACGGGGGACACCAAATGGAAATGGTCTGGAATTAACTCTTTAGGCGCCAGAGGTTTTTTTTTTTTTTCGAAACGTTCGATGTCTTCATTTCAAAAGGCTATATCTTAAAAGTGATAAGAGATAGAGACTTTCTGTAAATTAGAGAAATATTAAGGATGACCCAAAGTTTATGTAGGGATTAAATGTTTATATCTAATTTGCATATTATGACATCATATGGTGGCGGTCATCTTGGATTATACAATTTTCATGAAAAGTTGCATGTTTGAATGATAAAATGCACCACCTCTTTCCCCCCTTCTGTATGCTATATTGCACAATACTGAATGCTCAGGTAAATACTAAGTAGTAAACAAACTGTGTAAATCATTACTAATAAATGGCAGAAACAAACCAAATGCATGTAGCGGTAGGCTGGCCTTTTGCTTATTGATTTTCCATTTACTACATACAGTAGGCACTCTGATTCCATGTATGGGGCACATATATATTATTCAGATGACACGCAAACACAAGTAGACAAGACCTGTTTAGTTCGAACAGATCAGGAGTGAGATGACGAGACAAGACAAGAGACAATGTTAGTATTTGTATTCTTTTGTTGTTTTTGTTGATGTTTTTTTTGTTGTTTTTTTTCTTAGCTGACAAAGACACACACATCACAAGGACATGAACACACAAAAAAGAACACATAGTGTATGTCCTAAATGGTCAGGGAAATAGACAGATCAACAGTGTAAATCATTACTAATAAATGGCTGACAATTTTTTTTTTTATGTAGCAGGCCTTTTGCTGAAGAGATGATGACTATTCATATCCATATCCTATCCATACAGGGCCGGCATTCCCATCATCTTGTGAAAGACTATGCATGGCCTAATGGCTCCCGTGTCACCAACTCTGCTCCTGCTGCGAGCAACATGGCCAGATCTGCCTCACGCGCGCCGAGTGGAGAGAATTTGCACAGCTCGGACTAGGCCTACTGTCATTCTCATTCCGACTCCCCACACTGCCTCTACGTTACCCCCTAACTGTCCTATGAGCACTTCGGCCTCGTCTAACATACCCAGTGGCATTAGACAAAGGCTCCACCACGTTACTGTCGCCGCGATTGCGGAGAGGCACACTGTCAGAAGACAGAAGCTAGCGCTACATGGACATTAGGCTACCTCAAGCCTCATTCGCCACACCACTAACACCCTGCTAACTTCCCGATGAACACTCCAAACCCGTGAAACATTATTCCCACCAGTGACATTGGGCAAACGATTCAACGTTTGTGCTTGGTGTAAGCTAAACTCTCACTTTGTCCTCATTGCAAGGCAGGGACGCATCTGAAGCCTCACTAAACGAATCACCGTAATTTTCTGAAGGCAGATATTCCCCTTCAGAATCAGGGTCCGCGAATAGAAGACCCAACACTTCATTTCGGGTAAACTTTTTTGATGCCATTATAAATATAATCTAATGCAAATACTCGCTGACGTTGACAATATCGCTCTGATAAAGTGGCGCACACGCACGCTAGCTCCGGTATTGCACGCACTGATTCAATGCGCTATAGCTCGAAGGTTTTGTTTAGAGCATGCCCTTTTTTGGACTCGGGGATTACGTATGACATGTCTGCCATCTAGTGGAGTGGAGGTCGAACGAAATATGACACCCTATTTGACTAAATCGGCCATTTTATTCAGTACCGCATCTTGTCGACCGTGGCGCCTAGAGGGTTAATAATGATGTTAGTCATAAAACTTAAACATAAAAAACATAACATTAAAAAAAAAAACGTAATTTATTCTCACAAAGCAACAATCAAACAGTTAAGTAATGAATCACCTGTATATGCCTTGTACAGTGTGGACCTCAGACCAGTCTCACTAACAGGTTCAGGATGGATTCCCTAAAAGACAAAAAGCAGTTACAGTCTGTAGTCAATACTGGGGGTGTTTTTATAATTTCTATATAGATATGCATCGGTTCTTAAAGTCATAATGACATGTTTAACACAAACCCACCTGTGTTCTTGGTCTGTGCCATCTTTGCAAGCCACTTGTGCAGGCCAGAGGGGGTGGAACAGCCTGCAGACCTAGTTGTGAATAATGTGCAGTCTGGTACAGGATGGCAACTATGTGGTTGCAGAATCCTTTACCAGCTGCACAACTGCAGGAGAAAGCTTTCAGGTTGGCACTTTCAGCTTCCAGTGATCTAGACACAATAACAAATGAAACAGGTTACACTCAAGTCGTACTTATGCTATTACATCAATGTTCATAATAACATGAAACTGTAACTTTCAGTAGGGTGACCAGATTGTAATGGGGGTGCTGAGCTGTGTACAGAATGCAAATGATTACATTTAATCTAAGTTCAATGTTATTTTGTTATATCTGTGTGACAAGTACTCCACGTCCGCGAGCAATTTAGTTCAACCTGGACTTCAGTCTATGTCCCCTGCTAAGGTAAAACAAAATCTGTTCTGCACGTCTGGTCACCCTATTTTCAGTAAAGCCTGTTCTGGCTTGACGCTGCTGAGAGCTGGCTGCGGCTGTTCAGATTGCCTTTTCTTTATGCACTACACATAGCCTACACATTTGGTTATCTTTTGTTGCTCCTCACTTACTGACTTATGTACATACTTGTAAATAAATTTATGATTATTATTTAAACGTTATCCGACGATGTCAGTCTCCCTATGTCCATTCCCTTTGAGCCAAGGTGTTTGTGACATATGGGGGCTCGATCCAATTTTTTCAGATCCGGTGTTTGTCTGCTTTAAGCAGTGTAGGCCCATGTCTAGACTATCCTAGTCCTTGTGACGTGAGGTAAGTAGGTCTAGTGGAAACTGGCGAGGGGTTTTAGCTGGGTTTTAGGTTCCGGCGACGGAAGTCTGGACCGGACATCGCCGCTGAGTAAGGCTGCATCGACTTCGGTCGGGATGGCTGGCATCTGACGGTATTGGAGTGTTCATTTCTTTAGTTCACTGATCCCCGGTCCTTGGACTCCCGTCTCCCGAAGCTAGGTCAGTTTAGTCGGGGGGTAAATGTTTAGGGGGTTGCTCAGTGATTAGTTTGCCCTGCTGTGATAGCTGCGTTGCACCTTGCTTATTTGTTTGATTGAAATTTTGTTGATTGAGAGATCTAGGCTGGTTGTAAGTGTTGGCCGTGAACAGGGGTGATTGCATTTGTTATTTTGCACTCCGTTGGCTTGTGAGAGAGGCCTGTTGGTATTGTTGTACTGGTTATGAGCGCAGTGGCTAGGTTTTTGGATGCTCCATCGGAGAGCTTGTTAACGCTAAGCAGTTAATAGAAGTTGCTGAGCTGTATTCTATTGATGTTACGCTGCTTAAGTCTGCAAAGAAGGCAGGCACACCACCTCGATTCTGTTGGCCCGACAGAACTCGACCACCCCCTCCCCAACATGGGTCTCGTGTTGGTCCATGAAGAGGAGGAGGGGCCGCTCCTGCCGGGCGTACTTCACAAAGTGCCCCAGCCACTTCACGAACAGGTCACTGTCCATGTAGCCTCACGCCGTAGAGTGCGTTGGTGGGCCCCTCCAGGCTGTAGGCCGTGCTGCTACTGGAAGAAACTGGAATCCATGCATTTCCACTGAATTATTTTTGGAATCTGATCCCTTGTTGAACCTGTTCATTCTTACTCGTCGCTCGACTTATCGTGACTAAATTCAAGATGGCTGCAAACGCTAAACTTCGTGAAGATAATGTCTGTATAAATCGTCTTGTAAGTAAACTACCAGTGCTTTTTCAAAGTTCTCAATGTCTCGTTTTAAATGTCAGGGCCCTCGGAAGTCTACCAATGAAGTGTGGAGATGCATTGAGCCTTGTAAATGGTGTAAAACAGTGATTTATTTGCATGGCTAGCCCGATGCCCATTGAAAAAGCTGTTGGTAGCATCGGCTAACTAGCGCCAGATTTTGGAGTGCAGGGGACAAGTCGAGATGGGCTATGAGACATACGTTCACACTCGGTACACCGGAATTCTCCTTTAAAATGGAGGATATATAGTTTTGGAACCCAACTCTTCATATACTGAACAAACGTATGCAAGAGCGGGCTAACTGCTTTATAAAAACTACCTCCATAGGATGTGGATTGTTACAGAATGAGCTGTCACTGGTTCACTGAAAACACGAAAATACAAGAAATGGTTCTTCTACGGAACTGTAAACACTACTAAATTACAAGAATTTGCTCTGCAATTGTGCCATGTTTATATATATATATATATATTCATATTTATCAGGGAAGGACCTGTCTGAAGTACATCGCTGTGCCTACCATTTTCTCGTTCTCCGCAGAAGAACAGCCAAAGGGAGACTGGGTAAGTGCTTACGAGGAGGTAGGTATTGCTTGTGTTGAAAATAGCAGTGGCATAGTGGAAGGTGTAAGTAGCGATGAAGGGGTAGACAGTTGTTTTGCTGCCGATCAGAGCAATGTCATGATGGAAGACGCATCTGAACAGGATTTTGCGGTTCAGGATGTCATTGCTCTGACAGCAAATGTGTGTGGCAATGACAGGCAGGCAACAGACCACTCTTACGCCTCTCTCGGTGATCACCAGTACATGTCTCCTAGAACGCTAAAAAGAAAGGCCTCTGCTGCACAACAACAGCTAGGTGCAGCTCGTAATAAACTGAGGTTGAAAGCCCAGCAGACAAGGAGACTGAAGGCAAGAGTTTCTTCTCTGAAGAGCACACTAACTGTGCTTCAGAAGAAACTTCTTATTTCAACAGACTGTGCCTCTCTCCTTGGTAGTCTTGAAGATGTTCTTAGAGAGATCTTTGTCAGACTACAGATGAAGAAAAAGTCAGTGTTTTCTGAAAGCATGAAGCAATTTGCCACAACACTGCACTTTTACTCTGCCATGCTTATGATTACGTCAGGGAGAAATTGCACTTAGCTTTGCCGCATCCTCAAACCATCAGGAACTGATACAGTAGCATCTCTGCAGATCCTGGATTCACTGTTGCTTCATTCACAGCTCTAAGAAGCCATGTTTTTGAGCAGAAGAAAGCAGGGAAAGATGCAGTATGCGCGTTGATGATGGATGAAATGCACATTCATAAGCAAACTGAGTTTGGGGGTGACCAAGTGCACGGCTATGTTGACATCGGTGCCGGGGAGATGGAGAATGTTGTGGCAACACAAGCATTGGTCCTCATGGTAGTTGCCATCAACGAGTCTTGGAAGATCCCTGTTGCTTACTTTCTCACCAACAGCATGACCGGTGCAGAGAGAGCAAACATCATCCGAGAGAGTCTCGTTAGACTTCATGCGATCGGAATTAGGGTGGTTTCATTGACCAGCGATGGACCCTCCCAAAACTTTGCGATGATCAAGGAGCTTGGTGCCAGTCTTGACATCATGGACATGAGACCCTACTTTTTCCATCCCGAGGATAGCACACAAAAAATCCATGTGCTCTTGGATCCATGTCACATGCTCAAGCTTCTTCGGAATATCTACTCCACAGCAGAGGTACTAGTAAGAGAAGATGGTCAGCAGATCAAATGGCAGTACATCGAGGAGCTTCACAAGCTTCAAGAGAAGGAGGGCTTGCGTCTTGGGAACAAGCTCAGAATGGCGCATATTGAGTGGCAGAATCAGAAGATGAAGGTCAATCTTGCAGCCCAGCTCTTCAGCAGCAGTGTGGCTGATGCCCTTGAGTATTGTGAGCAGGAGCTGAAGTATCCCCAGTTCATCAGCTGTGCAGCCACGGTTCACTTCCTGCGCACAATTGTGACAAAAAGGAACCCTTGTACATTTACATCGTACACAGAAAAAAACACCAGTCTATGGTTTCATTGCTTGTTGTAGAAGTGTGATGGGTGTATATGAAGACCTGGTTGAGCAGCCATCTGCCCCATGCACAAACTCAGTCAGGACCACTTGGAGCTGTTCTTCTCAGCGATCAGATCACGTGGTGGTCACAACAACAACCCCAATGTAAGAGTTTCGTGGAGCATACAAGCGACTTCTTGTCAGGCATCAGGTGAAGAAGGGCACAGGCAACTGTCTCCTCCATGACAACACCACCATCCTTGATTCAACACCTGCAGCCATGAACATCGCACGCAGAGTGGATGTGGAGCCTGTAGAAGTTCTTGTACCAGAGGATGACACTCTCTCTCACCTTCCTGATGTTGACAGTCTGTCTGAGTACAAAGAAGCTGCAATTGCATACATTGCAGGCTTCATTGTGAAGAAGATGAAGCAGAAGGTCACTTGCATGCCATGCTCACAAGCATTAAACACAGATGATGTGGTACATGGGTTCATCACTCTAAAGAACAGAGGTGGCCTACAGAAACCATCATCAGGCATTATCGCAATTTGTCAAGCGACAGAAAAACGCTTCCAGCAGCTTCTCAATGCCAATGAAGGAAAGCCTTGTGGTGATATTATCTAGACACATTTAATAATAATGCTTGTGTGTGTGTACTGGTCTATTAAGGAGACCTTCCATTTAATATGCAAACATTTACTGGCAGTCATTGTGCAGCTGTTATGCAAACATGTACTGGAAATAGTTTGTGCAGCCGTTATGCAAACAATGTACTGGAACATGTAGTCTGCCTGTTATGCAAACATTTACTGGAAGTCATGAGACTGGACGGTCAAAGGCTAAGAGTGGAAGTAAACCAGACAGGGCCTGGGGAGAAAGGTGTTTCATAAATAGAAGGGGCTAGCAGAAAAGGAGAAGCAGGGACTTCCAGAGAGAGGAAGTGAAACCAGATGTTGAAGTGACACATAGAACCAAATCAAAACGTACCCTGCCTGGCAACAGATTACACATAGAACCTGGACACATGTACTCTGCCTAGCAACACACATTTTTTAATGTCTATATGAGGAGGAGTTTCCACCAATATCTCAAGTCCCAAAACGCTCTGATTGGCTAAAAGGGGCCTGGTGACGTTCCTGGGGATAGGAACGCCTCTCAGGCCCCCGAGAGTATAAAGGAGAGAGCTCAGGCACATTCAGATCAGATCTCATCGGGGTAGCAGCTGCCACTCACCACTCTATTGCCTGACGGTCCAGTCCTGACTCTGTTTGGATTGTATTATCACTGCAATACGGTGAATAAAGGATCAACAGTCTTCAGCTTCTCTCGTCTTGGTGTTCTCCTTCGGGTCTTTGACATCAGAGTGCTAGTTGGATTGGAGGTTTTTGGAAGTGGATGATTTCCACGACAGATCTGGAGGTTCTACCGAGATTTGAAAGGATTCAACAAGGGAAGCAGTTCCGTCCCGGGTGAAGCAGACTTCTCCAGTGCAACTCTCCGGGCCCAAAAGGTAAGCACTTTGCTTATTATTAGGGAGAGTTGTACTGTGGGAGTCGGTGGGTAGGCCGGGAAGGGGTGCTAACCTGAATCCTCAAAAGAATAGTGGAGACACCAGACAGAGATTGGGTTGTACTGTTGGTCTTAAAAAACGTTTTGTAATTTTGTGAACCGGTTAAAATAGTTTTCAAGGAGAAAACTGAGTTAAATGGCCATGTAATAATTTCCAAGGAGGAAATCTAGTTTTCAAGGAAAAAACTAAAATAGTGTTTTAATTTCCAAGGAGGAAATCTAGTTTTCAAGGAGAAAACTAAAATAGTATTTTGTGTGAAGGGAGCACGGGCTGCCCTAAAATATATGTGTGTTTCAGAGAAAAGGAACAGGTTAATAGGTAAAAACTGCAATATTAACTGTAAGTTGAACGTGTGAAACTGTCCTGAGCAAAGAGTGATGAACAAAATACATTTTATTATAATCTGCTGTTGTTTCTGTAAAAACTGAGTGTGCGCCGTTGTGTTTTCTTTTGACCGCCTGGGCATGGGCCCACAATAGATGCAAGACAAGCGCACATACAAATTTGAGGTAGAGGAATTCGGCGAGGGAAGAAGGATCGCCACGCTAACAGACGGACGTCAAACTCACATGATAGAAGTTGCGGCTGCAATATTCGTAAGACAGTTGCACAGCAACCATAGCCTGGACATAAGGAGATTATTGCAGTTGTTGGAGGTTTTTGCAGATGCCCCCCCCGAGCCCCCTGTTAGAGTAACAATATTGCCCAAGATTAGGATTGTGAGAGACCATAGGCCAGAGACCCTAGGAAAAGTCCTCTATCGCTTTGAATACTCTGATGATTCAGGTGAGGAAGAACCAGACACAGACTCCCTAGAAGAGTTCACTCCAAACAGTAGTGTGAGAGAGGAAGAAGCAGACAGTGAGCCAGGGGAAGTAAGTGCCCCACCAGAGACAGGATACAGCAGCCTAGGGTCAGAGGAAGAGGGGTGCCAGGAGTCAGGTCAAGGGGGTCTAGTGAGAGCTCCAACTCCCTATCCAGGCAACACCGTATCCCACCAGCTGATTCGCAGCCCATTCCGTGTAGTTAACAGCCCAGCCACCCCCCGGCATAGCTCACCGCCCTCTACAAGCTATAGCCCAACAAACCCCTGGTCTAACTCAAGCTATAGTCCGACTGTGCCCCAACAGGAGGAGGTCCACGGCCCGACTGAGCCCCAGCCAGTGCAGGATATAGAACAGGCGCTGAAAGAGATAGTTGGCCGAGATAGAGGAAGGCTGGCCGATTTTATGAGAGAGTCTTTATCAGTGTCAGTGTTCTGGAACAAGGAAGGGAGCACTCGGGATAAATATTCAGTTCATGTTGACCACCGTGACAAGTACGGAGGAGCCCACTCAAGACTAGGCACCAGCGTAGCGCCATTGGCACTGCAGACGGTAATAGAGCAGGTAGGAAAGTTTGTGGGGGTGAACACAAGGCCAGTGGTTGACCAGCTCTTTGCCCCACCTGAGGGAAGGAAGCGCAAGTTTGAGAGGGATTCCCCAGCTGCAAGAAGGAGAAGGACAAACAGAGAATAGAGATAGAAAGCTAGAGAAAGGGGAGGCACTGCTGCAGGGCCTCCATAACAACTGCTTGAACTGAATAAACCCCACAGCAACGGCTTAACAAAAAACTTGTAATCCGCTAACTTTGCTTAAATTGAAAGTGTTGTACCTGCTTCAATAAAATAAAGAAAAATAAAGTCAATAAATGTACTTTGTAAAAGCAAAATAAAAGGTTAAAGGATAATTTTGAATGAAGAAGTATTATTGACGCAGAGCTACTAGAAAAAATAGAATATCTGATAAGGAGAGCTTACCCGTTAGAGTTAGGGACACCTATGGACACAAGGAGCGACGATAGCGATACATCGGATTAACAAAGCACAGAAGCCTATCAAGCAGATCCAGGAGAAACGTTGAAAGTATATGGAACAGGGACAGCAGAACGTGCTCTGGGCCATAGATATCGTTGAATACGACGAACACGACTGGGAGACAAGCGTCAGAGACGGAGAGGGCCGAGAATACGTAGGATACGTGGGTGAGGTCCCTTTTGAGTGCAAATTCCCGTATAAGTGCAAATATCGAGGTGACATAGACCTAGGAGCAACGCTTGCTTTGTTGAGTAAACTAACCCCTAATAGCCTGCCAGTGAGGAAACAGGAGGAACCACAGCCCCAAGCGGCCGGAAGTAAAGGAGAGGCCACATCGGGTGACCCGAAGATAAAGGAGAAGTGGACAATAAGAATCTCTGAGCACGGGAGTGACGGGTGGAGCGTAAGCGCAGTGAACGATAGAGGAAAAGCCTTTGAGGAAAGGAGAGGCAAACTGAATACGGTCTTCCAGGAGTGGGGCGACGTGCGGAACTCTATACTATACTTGGTGAGCGACCTACGACTGGACTGGGAGGAAAAAGACCAGAACAGATACAGGAGGGAGAGAAAAAGGCAATACGAAAAGGATTATCGCCTGTTCTGCACTGACCGGGAGGACATAAACGAACTAGACTACGGCAAAAATCCCCATTCCGCCGAAGACAACGACCTCTAAGAAAAATGGCAACCAGAGTAATGACACCACTGGAGGAAGTAGTAAGGGAGAATGCCATCGCTGAAAAGGACGTAAAAACCATCAACCACAAGTGGTTCCTAAGATACAAAGGAGACCACACAGCATGGCCAAAAGAAGGGTCACTCAACCCGACAATAATTGCTCAAATGAGGGAAAAAATCATGAACCACAAGGGTTATGACAAAGGCCCACGGAGACAGGAGAAAAGAGAGAAGGAATTGAAAACTCTGGAGGCCTTCGCTAAGATATCGGAGAGAAAGAGAAGGCAAAGGGCGGATCAGAATGACACGCCGCCTGAAACGCCCACAACAGAGAAGTGCCCCCAATCACAGCCCACAGAGAAAGAGCTGGACGCCCCGACCCAAGCAGCAGAGCCAGGAGCTCCACCCATGGAGGAGCTGCGTCCTCCCCCATACAGGGAAAAGGACAAGCTGTACCCGGAGGTGCCGCGAGAGGAGGACAACGTGCGGGAAATAATCCGGCGCCTGGAAGAGAGGGACCCACGGACCCGGGCAATACAAGCACCGGGATATGGGTCACAGGCCCCAACAGTGCACCTGGCAGTACAGGCCCCACTAGTGGTGAAGGGGATCACACTGGAAGGGACCTGCGCGGAGGTGCTGAAAGAAGTAAAGAGAATAAGGTGGGAACAGGCCAACCCCCAGCCGAGACCATCAACCTCCCAACCGGCGTCCGCACAGTCATCGCCACCACCATCCCCCACCAGAGAAACGCTCCCAGAACACCTTCTGGAAAGGACAGAACCAGGTGAAGAAAAAGAGTGGGATGAGGAAGGAAGAGCTGCAAGGGAATTGGAGGAGCAGGTGGTGAGTGACTACCACACAAGCCTAAGAGGCCACCGGGAAACGGACGGATCTCCAGTGACCAGCCCCCAAGAACTCTGGCAGGAGAGCCAGAAGAAGCGTACAGGTGATCCAGAGGCTGGAGAAAGCAAGCCCCCACGCCTTCCAGGCCAAAGGAAGGAACGAGCCCCTGAGGAGGGAGAAGAGGAACAGAGACAATGGTATGGGAGGCTGTGGGACCACCTGAAGACAGCCATGAGAAAGTGGGAGGAGGCCACAAGGGAGGAAGAGAGAGAAGCCCGAGATAGAGAAGCCATGAAAACCCTGGCCTGGGTGAGGTCACAGATGGACCAGGAACCGGTGAAGGAGGGGTGCAGAGAGTCATGGCGGAAGCTCGAGGAATACACCCAGATATGCTGGAGGAAAGTGGAAAAAGCCATTAGGCAAGCGGAAGAGAGACACCGAGACAAAAGAAGAGAGGAACAGAGGGTTGAAGATCGGTATGAGGAAAAAATGGAGAGAATAGAAAAGGGTCTGAAGAAGTTGAAAGCCGCTAGAAAGATCGGATCACGGGAGGTAGAACTGGCCGAGGAGATTATGGAAGAATTAACAGAGATAGAGAAGTGGGAAGACAAGGGGACAGGCCCAGACAGCACACCAGAACATGCCAGGTATAAAAGGGATTGCAGGAACTGCGGCGAAAGCCTGAAAAGAGAAATGACGGAAGTCCTGAAAAGAATGGAGGAGATGGGAGTACGAGAGAAAGAAGAAGGAAGGCTCAGAGAGGAAAAGATGAAGAAGAGCGAGGAGCTGAAAAGGGAACAGGAGAGTGGAAAAAGGGAAAGCCGTCGAGAGTCTAGACGAGAGTCCCCCGAAAGGAGGAGGGCCCGCCGACTGACCTTCGAACTGACCTGCAGTCCAACCACAACAGTGGAAGAAGAGGAGGAAAGTACGGACGGAGCAGACAGCCAGGCTGGCTCAGGGGAGGACTATGAGTCAGCGGAAGACGAGGAGGTAGGACTGGAAGTCGTGGAACAGTTCCTCGCAGAGCAAACTCAGAGAGAACTGCTACAGGGTCCGAGGGGAGCGGGCCCCTCACTGTGTCTCGGCTGCGGAAGAACGTTCAAAGGAGAAAAGGGTGTGAAGGCCCACCAGCGACAGACAGAGGGATGCAGAGAGCGGACCGGAATGCTCCCAGTAATGATCCCACCCAGTGTGCTCACCACAGGACTGTTTGGAATCAGCAGGATGAAGAAAGGAGTGGAGAAAGGCCTGGACGAGATCAGAAAGGGAGTGCGAAAGGGGCTCGACGAGATTGAAGGGGGAGTCAAGAAAGGCCTAAAGGAAAACAAGAAGGAGCTGGAAAAACTGGAAAAGGAGGGAAAGAAAGAAAGAGAGAGGGCACGGAAAGGAAGAGAAAGAATGGAAGCCATCCCAGAAGAATTGGATGAGGAAGAGACGGTTGTGATGGCACCATTAATAACAAAAAACCAAACGGCCCACTACCAGCCATGGACCCACTCAGATGTGAATGGCCTCATTTCACGGCTCCCTGTCCTGCATGAGGGAGCGGGCAGATGGATAAGTCGGCTAGAATCAGAGACTCAAGGCCGAAACCTGGCCGTAGGGGATATAAAATATCTGCTCGGCCTGATATTGGGAAAGGCTGACACAGAGGCTGTACTGGAAAGAGAAAACCTAGGGCGGTTGATGAATCCCAGCAGAGACGCCCTGTGTTTTGATAACGTCCGGAACAACGTGTGGAAGGCCCTAAGGGCAGCTTACCCCAACCACTACAGCCCCTCAGCCGTCTGGATAGAGAAACTCAAAGACAGCGATAACCCCGCAGCCTTCGTGGAAAGGGCAGCGCAGGAATGGACGATAAGGATGGAACAAAGACCAGAAGATTCCGGTCCCCTCACCATGCAGTTCAGAAGAGCGGTTATGGACGCATTGCCAAGAGAAGTCAGGACGCAGCTGGAAAGCGACTGGCGCCTGGCAGCCATGCCAAAAGAAGAATTTAGACTGGCAGTGGTACACCACGTAACTCTGTACAGACAAGGGAAAGACAAGGAGGAGCAGCAGGAGAAGGAAGCGATAAGGAAGCTGACCCATGTGCAACTCCAGGAGGCAAAGGGGGCAAAGAAGGCAGTTACCCAAGCTCCGGTAATGCCTGCTACGGCCCCTACCACACAGCCACCACCACCGGTAGTGCAGCAACCTATGGTGCAACAACCAGTAATGATGCAACCGCAACCCATGCAGCCCATGATGCAAACATGGCAACAAGCGCCGTATGGACCCCCACAACAACAGCAACAGAGACAACAATGGTACCAGCCAAGAGGCAGAGGAGGATTCCGCCAGGGAAGAGGTGGACAAGGCAGAGGAGGCTATGGAAGAGGACAATACCAAGGCCAGCAGAGCCAAGGAAACAGCATTCAATGTTGGATGTGTGGAGGAACGGGACACATCTCCAGGGATTGCCCGACAAAGACCGGAGGCCAGAACAACCAAGGAGGACAGGCAAATCAAGGACAAATGCAAGGAGGGAACTATGCTCCCCAACAAGGGAGAGCCCCACAGCAAATGCAAGCACCCTCTGGCCCAGTCTCCCCTTACGGGGGACACTGGAATTGACGAGGCCCAGAAAACCCAGGGGAGGGTCAGTTCCCCGCCCTGACAAGGGGAGCTGACGCAGAACCAATGCTGCAGGTTCTAATCGAGGGCATGGAAGTCAAATGTTTAGTGGATACAGGGGCAACGTATACTTGTCTTCACCCAAAAGATGCCCAACACCTCCCCAGATCTTCAGGAAAGTTTATGAAGACAGTGGGTTTTTCGGGAAAAACGCAGCTAATTCCAATGACGGCTCCAGTATCGATCCAAATAGAAGACAAGGAAATCAGGATACCAGTCTTAATAGCAGAGCACACGCCCGTCAACCTATTGGGACGAGACGCACTGTGCAACCTAAGACTCCAAATTGAGTGTTCCCCAACAGGAGTACAAATAACAGGGCTGGCAACCCAAATGGCCCTAAGGATAAGTGCCCCAACTCAAACTGAAACTCACCAGGTCTACTGGATTGGACAATTGGAACCAAGCATAGAGCGAGTAATCTACAACGAGTATGCTTTCCAAATAAACAGCCTTCATGCTCGGCTAAGGACGCCAAGATGCCCTTTCCATTGTACGATAAAATTCGACCAAACGCCAAGCAAGGAAAGAGAGGAAAGATGGCATAGGGACGTAAGCAAGTGGGGACGCGTCCCACTCGACATACACGCACTAGTGGTGGCCAAGGAAGGAGTGGCCGCTGAGGTGAAATTTGCGAAAGGATGGGATCTAGGCTTGATCTTCGACATGCCTGGAACAAGGCCACACATTACTCTGAGAGTGGCCAGAGGTCACAGAGCAAGAGAGATGGGCCCAGTGATGCTCAAGGCCCTGTGCACCGAGGGGACGGGCCGCCATGCTCTGCCTTAGGTTGCCCCTGCTGGCCAATGGGGTCGTACCCGTCCTCGAGCGCTGACCGCGCCACACACCTGCCACACCACTAGGCGGGCCAGGTCCGGCGTGCGGTAACTTGGGGTGAGGTGATCACTTCTAGTAGCAAGCTTTTGGTTACGTCTATCCAGATTTGGATGGCCTTGCAGTGGAGGGCTACACCTCCATAAAACTTAAGTTACCGTCTATGCATAGCGAAGCACTAAGATGAAATTGAATCAAGATCACTTAAGGCGACCTATTCGTATCGGGTCACAGCCCATAATACCCCTTGACTCTAGTATCCCTCGACTCTGTCACCTGGGCGTGCAGTCACGTGCCTTGTGAATTACCTGTCAGTGTTGTGTACGTGAGTGTGCGTCAGTGTGTGTGTAGAGGTGGGCGACTCGCAGGACCCCACCCCTACTCGTATATATTCGGGAGGGGAAACTCCGGGGGAGGAAACTCCTGCCCCTGCTTCCGCTCCTGCTCCCGCCTCCGGGCGACGAAGTCGCTCTCCATTATATAACCCTCGTTGAATTCGCTTTCCATTATTTGTCTCACACTAGTTTGTACTAAAAGGATCCTCTCACTCGCATCCTCCTCGTCCCAGGGCATCCTTATATTTTGGACCACTAGTTGTCTAGCGACCACTTTGGAGCAACCCTTGCCACAACATTGAGTAATACAGCAAAACATTCCTACCACTAAGGCTGCTCCAAACAATAACTTTCCCAGGAATGCTACAATCTTACCCCCCCATGACCCAAAGGTGTCCGTTAGCCACTGGGTGACGGGGGCAAAAATATCCGGGATTCCAGCAAATGTCGGTGCCAGTCCAGAGTTCTCGTGGGCCTCCTTGTTGACGGCCTTGAGCCTGTTCATCGCGTTTGTGAAGTCATCCATGTTCTCGCCTTCACCTGGGACGTACGTACAGCACGAATCTGTCCCGACGATTGCGCACACTCCACCTTCCTTTGCCAGTATCCAGTCCACTGCTATCCTGGTTTCCATTGCCATTTTTGTGGTGGCGTTCAGCCTTCTATCAAGCGCGCTGAACGCCTCCACTGTGGCATTCATAAACCGTAGGGCGTTGTAGTGGATGTAGTTGATCCATTGAACGTTCTTGGCGATGCCTATGGATGCTCCGTAGACGGGGATGGCGGCTTCAAATCCGGCGAGCACCTCGTCTCGTGCTTTGAACTGTCTCGGGACGTTGTGGGGCTGTCCGAACATGTCCATATATACTCCATCGTCGGCGTTCCTCCGACTTCTCCTCAGGTCCCCTTCTACGGGTGTCTGCTGATTGCGCCCTGGGCCGGTCGAGTTCAATGTTGAGTTGCATTCTGACCAGGGGACTATGTAGGTTTGCTGGGCCAGGGTGACCCTTGCACACTTTCCCCTCCATCGTTTCGGAAGGGTGTTTCGCAGTCCCCATCGTCTTCCACAGGCCCACCATAAGTCTGCCAGCGGAACATCCCGTTCGTTTATCCAGTTTACACCCAACATCGTGATGTTTGCTTCGACTCCAATCCTCTTCCCGTTTTCGCTCCTCTCTACCAGGCGAAACAAGTAGTTGTTGGATTCGTGGACCCACTTTGCTGCGCAGCGTCCTTCAAACGCTCCTACATCCGTCGGACCTCCCTTGACCATGCCTTCAAAGGGGGGTGCTTCAAAACATTCAAACTCTACGTCCTCTGGTATGTCATAAACGCGGTGGGTTTTCCTCGCTACCCTGGTTCCTATGCCTGGGTAGTCTTTTGTACATCTCGCCTCATTTTCTCGGGTCTTGTGTGCTCTCTTTCCTTTTCTTCGTTCTGCAGAAGAGTAGGGGCCTATACCAGTCGACCATTTACGTAACTTCTCACTTCCTAATTGCTCAAGACATGCAAAGGGAGACAGCTTGTCTTCTTCGTACTGCCTTCCCGACGCTCGATATACCGCATCCTCTTCTCCAGTTCCTGGTGCTGGTAGTATGGCCAGCTTTGGTTTCACTGCTGAGCACACATAACACCCTCCTTCTGGCTTCACTGTCTTTGCTGTGTATTTGGCCCATTGCATCCATGAATTGTCCTCCCACTCCTCCAGAGCGCTTGTTGATCTCTTTCTTCTTCCTTTGGCCCGAGTCCCATCAGTCTGGTTCTTTGACAGGTTTTCTTGAAGCGTGCTTGTACTGTTTTCTGGAAGCGTGCTTGTACTGTTTTCTGGAAGCGTGCTTGTACTGTTTTCTGGAAGCGTGCTTGTACTGTTTTCTGGAAGCGTGCTTGTACTATTTACATTTTTGCTCTCATTTTTGCTCTGAGTCGTTGCACTGTCCAGCACCGGGATGTATTCGTCACTTCCCGATGCTTCTAACTCTGGGGTGGGCGCCTCATCTCCTGATCCCCCTATGTACAGAATATTGTCCGTGTCTAGGGCACCGTCGTCGAGCAGCTCCTCTCCGTCCCTTCGCAGATCGTTATTGGGGGCGGCAGTCCGTACCCCCTCCGTCGCTTTCGTCGTCCTCTGGGAATCTCTGGAGGGGCCAATCGATGGCCTCCTCGAAGCCCCCCGTCCAGTGGGCATCGGGGGAGTCGTCCAGGCCGATCCCTTGGAGTACTCGTCTTGTCTCGTGGCTGGTCCCTGGGTGGCTGTCCCCGAAGTGGGGGCCGCCCGTGATGTGCCCGGTTCCTGGGTGGCTGTCCCCGAAGTGGGGGCCACCCGTGGTGTGCCCTGAGTCCGTTGGCCTCTCCACAGGCTCCGCATGAAGTTGCGAGCCCTGTCGAGGAGGTGTCCGGGGAGGCGGCGTAAGGACAGCGGGTAGTCTGAGCGCGTCGAGGGCCTCGGCGATCTCTGCGGCGGATGGCTGTGCTCCAGTCTGGTCGTCAGCGGGGGCGTCGGCTGGGTACGGGTAATCCCAGTCGGCGTAGAAGTCCCCAAAGTCGATGGTGTCGTTCCCTTGCTGGTGTGGTGGTGGCGGTGGCGGTGCTTCCTCCCTCCTCGGCGTTTCTTCGGCGTCACTCTCCGTGAGGTCGGGCGTGGTCGTGGCCCGAGAGTGGGCTGTGGGGTCAGCTGGTGGATCACCGCTGGTCGAGGCGGTGGCAGGTCTGGATACTTGGGATTCGGGAGTGGCTCCCATCTCAGGTGGATGTCGCCTTCCCATCCTCGAGCCTGGCTCGGCTCCAGCATCGCCAGCACCTGTAGGTATAGATAGGGGAGGGAGAACAGCAGGCACCCTAGGTACATTCCGCCCAGGGTCATCAGCAGGAGCCGGCAGTATCCTCCGCCTCGTACTCCTACGCGCACCTGGTCCTCCCCTTTGTTCCCCACCACCATCATCCTCCCCGGGGGAGTCTGGTGGGGGTCCTGGCGGGCCCTGGTCCCCGTCATCGTCTTCCACTTCCTCTGGCCCTCTCGCTCCTTCTGGTGGCACCGCCCTGTAACAAGAGTTAAGGTGATACCACAAATCTGATCCTTGCACTCTTACCGCCCGGGGGGTAGCCTGGGTCACTCGGTAGGGCCCTTCTGCCCTGGGGTCGAGACACGACCTCTTAAACACCCTCAGGTATACCCAGTCTCCCACTTGGATCGGTCCGGGCTCAGTCCTCCGCTCCCGAGCTCTTTCTCTTCTCTTCTGCTCGTTGAAAACTGCCCTGTGAACTTGAGAAAGCTGTTTAATGTAACTGCTTACTTCCTGTTCTAGAATTTCCAGCGGAGGCCTCTGATCCCCTCTGAACCGTGGTGTGGGCATTGCCCGCCCTGTCACCATTTCGTGCGGGGTCAGATGCGTGGTTCGATTTTTTTCGCAACGCATTTTCATCAGCGCGATTGGCAGCGCGTCCACCCAATTTAAGTTTGGCAGATTTGGATCGTCATGTGCGCTTTGGACGATCTTCGCTATCTTATTTTTCAGCGTGCCGTTTGCCCTTTCAACCATCCCCTGGGACTGCGGGTGGTAAACACAACCAAACCGAGTCTTGATGCACAGCGCCTGCGCAATCTTTTTCCACGTGTTGGCCGTAAACGCTCGGCCATTGTCGCTACTGATTATTTCTGGGATCCCAAACCTGGGTATCACTTCCCTTGCTAGGAATCGAATCACCGTTTTCTCGTCCTGCCCTCGGCTTGGGCAGGCTTCTACCCATCGTGAGTAGCGGCATATTATCACCAGCACGTGTTTGTACGCGTTTACCGTTCGACCCATGTCGATGTAGTCCATTACCAGGTGTTTGAACGGTCCCTCTGGGAGTGGCACGTGTCCCAGGGGCCGTGGTCCTATGCCTATTGTTATGTTGTTTCTGTAATTGTGCGTGGCACAGGTGTGGCAATTTCTTAGCACGTAATTGATGCGATCTTGAAGGTATGGGGCCCAGAACCCCTTGTCAAGTATCTGCCGCTTGACCTCCCCCCTTGCGCAATGATCCACATCATGCGCATCATGAATGAGGAGATCAAGGAGTCTACTTGGGGCCACCACCCTTCCATCATGACTCCTCCACACCCCATTTCTGCCTTTCGACGCACCCCTTTCCTCCCACAGCAGTGTTTCGGCACGCGGTGCCTCACTCTGTGCGTCTTTGATAGCGCTGAGCGTGAGCATGGGATCCACAATTCTAAGCGTTCGTCCGTCAGGCAAGGTTCGAACCACTGGGGCTTGTATCACTGTGTCGGTTGCCGTGAAAAAACGATCAATTACGCCTGGCGAGTACCTGGCCTCACAGGGCTTGTCCCCGCACTCGGGGCAACTGGCCCTCTGGCATAGCGCGCAACAGACGGGATCTCCCTGGTGCTTGTGGTCGTCATCGCACCATTGGGAGCACCACATACATGTGTTGTAAGGGTAGGGGCATTTTGTAGGGCAGGGCACGCTGTGCCCCGTCCTGTTGAGCAGTATTTTATGTGGTTCGTTATCCTGTGGAGATTTAGGGGCGGCATTTGACCTTCTAGCCTCCAACGCCGCTTCCTTTGCTGCCTCATCTGCCTGTGCATTCCCTAGAGTAATGTAGTCCTGTCCCTTAGTATGCGCCTTGCATTTGCATATTGCCAGCGTCTTCGGACGCATCATCGCTGCTAACAACAACTGAATCTGCTCCAGATGCTGGATGGGGTTCCCATCCGATTTCTTAAACCCTCTCTGTTTCCATTGAGCGCCATGCACATGGCAGACGTTGTGGGCATAGGCGCTGTCCGTGTGTACGGTTGCATCCTGTCCCTCCGCCAGAGAGCATGCTGCTGTCAGCGCCTTTAATTCAGCTAGTTGCGCTGAACATGGTTGTGTGCATGGCTCACTCATAATTGTCGCAAATGTTTCTGGACCTGTCATCTGCACTACGCTGAATCCTGCATGTGTCCTGTTGTCGTAGTTATGGCTAGAGCCGTCCACAAAGTAGGTGATTCCCTGTCCTAATGGCTCGCTCTGCAGGTCTTCCCTCAGTTTTGAGAAGGCGATCGAATCAGCCACGCAGTCATGTGGCTCGCCCTCATATTCAAGTGGGATGAGATCCGCCGGGTTCCCTGCTGTGTCACATGCCTTTATAGTGACATCTGGGCAGAGTGACAGATTGTAGTACCTCAATTGCCTCTGAGGCGTCACACAGAATTTTCCTTGTTCCACCAACTGTGCTATTGCGTGACTGGTGTGTATCACCACTGGCCATCCCATGGTGATGTTAGAGGCTTTGACGTAAGCCGAATATACAGCTTCAAGACCCTGAAAGCATGGTGGGTAGCCCTGGGCCACCGCATCCAGCTTTGAGCTGTAGTAGGCAATGGCTTGTTTGCCGCGTCCATGGCACTGTGTTTGTGCCATGATTGCGGTCATGTACGCGTCTTTTCCTGCTTCCTTCCTGACCGATACGTACAGGTAGAAGGGTCTCCCGTAGTCCGGCAGTGCAAGTGCCGGTGCTTGCTGTAGTTCTTCTTTGATGCGTTCAAACGCCTCGTTTCCGTCCATTGTCCATGTGAGACGATTCCTCAGGTGGCTGGTTCCAGCCTGCACGATCATGGCTCGTAGTGGGGCTATTTTTTGTTCATAGCACTCCACCCAGAGTGCTAGTTGGATTGGAGGTTTTTGGAAGTGGATGATTTCCACGACAGCCTCCACGGGGAAAAGGGACAACGGCAACCATAGTCACCCAGGTTCTGTCTGATTGTTCCATCGAATTTGGCTTTGCTTAGAGCCCGGGGCATGAATAGCTGAATACGCCTGTTCTGTCGTGTCCCCATTCAGTTAGGTGTTCTGTGAGTGTGTTGTTAAAAAAATGTATCAGTTCTTTAACATGTGGCCTTTTTATGTGTGTAATATAAATGTGTGTATATATTATAAGTATAATATAAATGTCATTTTCATGTTGTCTGCGTCTTTGTTTGTGAAGTACATCTTGTCCTGTGTACTGGTACATAGTTTTGGCTTGCACTTTGCACAAGCCGTAAGTTCAAGAATGTAACATGTTAAGAAAATACCCAAAAACAGTTGTTGTTCATTTCACTTAATCCTGTTTGCAAGTTAATATTAAACATTTCATATTTATCAGTTCTTTAACATGTGGCCTTTTTATGTGTGTATGTAATATAAATGTGTGTATATATTCTAAGTGTAATATAAATGTCATTTTCATGTTGTCTGCGTCTTTGAAGTACGTCTTGTCCTGTGTACTCACTCTTGGCCTACACCTTGACGTGGTGAGTGGGCTTTCTACTAAGCTAGGCCATAACATTTGCATTGTATTTACCAGTATTTCTGTTTTCAGATCAGCCTAATACTGGGCCAATGGTCGTAGATAGAGTGCAGTAATTGGTTCAATTGGCTGTTTTTTTCTAGAAATGGAGATATAACGTCTTTCATGAAATATGAAGTGTTGCCTGTTACTTACTTGTGTAAACTTTCCGGGAAGTGATCAACGAGACCTGGCGAGACTGCCAACTAGTGATAGACCCACGAAAATGGCCTGGTTTTGACCTGACGTGCGGCAACTGAGTATCATGTTTCAACACACTTTAGGTCAATATCACACCGGAATTATCCTTTAAAGGGGAAATCCAGTGTAAAATGGATTTTGGATATACTTAGCATGATAATGAGTTTGAACATTCGTTGGGGAGCAAAAAAAAAAGCTAATACAATACATTCTAAACAAGCCTGTTTTTAATTGATGCTTCCAAAATGCTGACACTGGTAGCGATAGGGCATTTGTCATGGTAAAAAGATTGCTAATGTTAGACCCTGTTTACACGAGCATGTGTATTTTTATAAACGAAGACATTTCCCTACGTTTGAGCCTTTCATTTAGACGCAAACGGAGAATTCGCCCCGTAAAACGGTTATCCAAAAAAACTTCGGCCAAAGTGATTTTTTTTTTAAAACTTCGTTTATGTGTTTGGTTGTAAACTGTGGTAAATGGAGTTTTGGGCAGCCAACGTCACAGTATAAATGTGCGACCAATGTTTACATTTACATGTTCTCACGTGCGACTTTTCAGGGTTCTGATTGGTTAATGTGAGCTTGAGCTTATCGTTAGACTGCCACTGTGGTTTGGCGTGCTCATGACAGCATGTATGTACACGGGTTCGGGTAAACACATTAAAAAAAAAAAACGGTCTTGTGTAAATGCAGTTTTATTTGCAAACGTAGATGGCCAGATATTCGTTTAGGAAAATACCCTGCTTCGTGTAAACGTAGTCTTAAACCATTTACGAGGTTCAAAGTAGCCCGACACTTCTTTGGTAGTACAATGAGGGTCATATAAAACGAGGCATTGATAACTTTGTAAATCTACAGATAATCTATTAATAAGGACTGTGTATATGTCGGAATTAACCTCTTCCGTTCTATGAATCCCAAGAGCACGAGTCAAACAGAGAATTTAAGATATAAAACAAAACAGTTTATTAAATATTCAGAATAAAAGGCCACCTTGAATGATTAGCATAGTAGTAATAACAGTTATAATAAATACACAATTTCCACCTCAGATACAACAGGAAACAGCAATACATGCATCTGCCGTTTTATTGTGAGCCCTGTATGTGTTTAGCTTGGTTTCTTGATGGCTAGCTCGCTAGCTAGTGGGGGTTTAGCGTAGCAGTCTCTTTCTACCGAAGCTGCAGGGGGAGCTGTCGTGAAAAATGCGGGCCCAAATCAGGCGAAAACCTAGAAACCGCGTAGGAATAACCAGACCTGCATAGGGCTTCTTTAAACTTTTGAACTAGCTGATTAGCCTAATTAGCTCGCTTGTCACCACTGGCTACTGCAGTCCAAAGGTTAGCGGTTTGCAGTAGCGAGTTGAAAAATAGGCAGTCTGATGATCAAGTTAAAAAATAAATAAAAAATGGCATAGTCCCAGGTCACCTGCAGGACGCACACTGAGGGCTTTCCACAGAGATTTTGTTCATTTTTTAGGCTAGGCTCTTTCTTTTACTGTCTAGGCTAAGCGAAATCTGGGGAATGGAATCCCATGTTACCACTTGCGGTCAAAACACGTTTTGTTCATGCATTATTAGCCTATGGTTATTTAATTATATCATGTTATTTTATTCATATGAAGTGAAGTTTTAAAGTTTGAGATTCAAAACAAATAAAAGCTATTAGCTCAGATCAGCGGAGAACTACTTTGGGGGGAAAACTCAAGAGGGAAACAAATTAACGTTAGACTGAGAAGTCTCGTTGCGAAATCAAAATTCCACCGGAGCTCCAAGCGTATAGGCTTCACGCAGCCTTACACCACTGTTTACAGCTCTTATAGTCAAGTTCAAGTTGTTTAGTCATGTACTCATAAAAGGACTTATAACAAGTAACAAAATTCTTGTGATAAAGAGCCAGCTCAACTTTAAAGAATAAATTAAAAGTAGGCTAATTCATTAAAGGAAAATTCCGGTATTTAGCACTTTGAGTTAGAGGTGGATTTTATCGTTCGTTCTCATGATACAGTTTGCGACGTTCAGTTCGCCAAGATGATTTGTTCTGAATCGTTCGTTCGTTCAGTCGCATTTCTGGTAGTTCAGCGGTGAATCATGGAATGCAGGTCCTCGTTTGTGCAAACGGTCAACACAACTTCACCCTTCACTAAGCCACACCCGAAAACCGCCACAGGCCAATCGTGGCTTAGCAACCACTAGGCACGGGAGGTCTGACAAGTTAACCTGTGAAGACTGAAGGCCTGTGGGTCATGAAGGGCACTTATTTGGATGTGTGGTGCCCTAACCCACGTAAAGACACAGTGAAATAACATGTTACACTATAGAAACAAAACGCACATTCGACTTCTGCCTAAATAACTCATGAACGGTTTTGTTCAGAGATGAAATTCCAACTGTATTTAACAGAGGACAGATGTAGGTTGGTAGTGACAAAATATTAGCTTTCAGTGTGGTACGATGTCTTTGTAAATGACATTTCATTGAAAAGTCCCGGTTCTCTCCCTATGTAATAGACGTGCAGGGTGCTAAAGCTTGTCAGGCATAGCAACAGTAACTAAGGAGGGCGGGACTTAGCGAAGGGTGACTTGTAGCAAAGATTGTTAAGGCGGAGCAAGATACTTCACCAACAGCAGCAGCATAAATAACCGGCGCACACCTGATATAAGGTCTATTTTCTCCAGACTGGATTGCTCAAAAATGCTAAAAATGGAACTGAAATGTTCAGAAGAGTTTGATGATCATGAAAACGTGCCCAAAATTCACATTCCTAACTCTATAGAACCAAGACCTTAGCATATGTGGTGAAATTCTGAGCTATGCCCATAGACTTTAATGGAGCAGCCGCTGCCTCTACTCTGCATAAAGGGGGATTTTGACCCCCCCCTCGTGCGATCCGGGTTCCCAGAAGTGGCTCCTGATGAAATATGTTGCGCCGCCTTAACAATCTTTGATTGTAGCGGCAAATATAGAGCATCACAGTCCCGCCCACAGCCAATACAATTTCTCCATTGACAATTGGGGTATAAGCCATAAAAAAACGTAACCATACATGGTAGACTTAAAACCAGCTACGGCTGTACTAAGCGATTGTATACAGTGGGCATCGCTTTCAAATGGCCACTTCAGTCGCGCATTACGAGGCGTGAAGCTGCGTGAAGCTTTAGTACCACTTTCAGCCACTGTGCGTCGCTCTGCCACTGTACATCGCTCTGTCAGTAGCCTGACTGCCGCCCCTTCTGAAAAAGCAGAAGGCTACCAAACATAATTGTTACCGAGAGGAATCCCAGCCTACAAATTCAATAACAAAATAAATCATGCATAATTAAACATTACCTCGATTAAGGCTACTTGGGTATGGCTTAAGGCTTGACTACACGGTGGTAGCGAAAATCGAAATCTGCTATGTTATTGTCAGTGTTGGGGGCAATTCAACTACGCAAATCAAAACAGTGTCTTAATTTGCCCTACTTCTTGACTGCAATGTAGTCAATTGACTGCTTGACATGTCATTTTTATTTTTCTGTACAATAAACAAATACATCTGCTTTATGCCGCAGAATTACATTCATATTTGGCTGACTGCAGACGCGCCACTTCCCTCCCGATATTCCAAGATTAAGATAGTAGCCTATACAAAAAGCATACTATCATAAAAATTCGTTGAAACGAATAGCTATTTGCAATTTGACAAAACACTGGTCCTCATTTTGCGAATGCGAGGACGATATGAGCCTGTTGCATTTAGTTAGATGTCCGAGTCACGCATGTTTGAAAACCACTGGCTAGTAATCACAATAATTTAACACACGACAGTTGGATAGCCTATCCAACCTTTCATCATGTCCCCATGCCTACATTTTTGTGAGTAGCATAGAGATCGTTAAAAACAATAAAGTAGCCTATGTCTCTCCGTTTGGGACATCGAAAACTTATATTTTTAATAGGGTAGACTACCGTCGGAGATGCTGACTGGCAAAGGCCTCGGGATAACATGTTATCTCCACTATCATCAGTCATGCCCCTTGATCAAGTGGGGAATTAAATAAAAGTTTGAGAACCACTGGTTTAACAAGTTAACCAGCAGTCCAGAGCAATATTCTGATGATCGGCGATGATATCGGCAAATGTTTGTTTTCCAAAGTAAGAATTTCACTTGACCATGCACCTTCGACAATGAATAGCTCATTACACTTGTTAGGCCTACTGTTAAACGTAGGCCTAACTGGTATCATTACAAACATTATTCTGTGTCCTAAAACTGGCATATTTTACCAAGACAGCGGACTCCTAAAGAGACGCAACCACCCACACCATAGGTGTATCTAAATTATCTATGTACCAAAAATGACATTTTACCGTGACTCAAAGAGCTGTAAACAGTGTTGTAAGGCTGCGTGTACACAACCGCTTGGAGCTCCAGTGGAATTTTAATTTCACGACAAGAATTCTCGGTCTAACCGTCCATGTGCCGTTGAAACGGTGTAAATAGGCAACCCATCAGGCCAGCACTATAACTCTGAGCGTGGTAAACAAAATTGGATATTCCAGGCAGTAAATGCTCCCGTTAAGGACCAAACCAGATTTTGTTCAAATCTACACACCTATGGCTACTGAAAAATGTAAGGTTAATTTAGCAAATGTTATTTTGAAGTGTTAAAAAACATCATTGTTTTAGAATTTTTTTAGAAGTGGTGATAATTGGGGGTGTTACGATACATCTGTCCTTTGTCAAATGTGTTATGTTCCAAGTAGCCTATGCGTAATTCTGCTGCATAAAGTTGTATGTTTATGACATTCAAGCAAGGAAAACGATGATTTGAAGACATCTGTTTCGTTGGAAGGGCAAGGGGTAGCAACAGGGCAACACAGAGACAGGCCCGATGGCAGGGTTGTTATGAGAGTATTAAAATATGGGATAGCCTATTCTACGGCAAGACAGTGGGGGAAAGTTAAAATACGTGATAAACACAGAAAAAGTTGGCATGCATTGTTTCGGTCCCCATGCACAGGGATTATTTGTCATATTATTAATCACATATGATTATTTGTGAAATTGTGCAAACAGGCGCAACACATTTGAAAAGGAAGGACTTGGTAGCATGCAAGTTCACGAAAGATTGATTTAAGAACGTTATCACAGTGTGTGGCTGTGGCGCAAAGCAGCGCGGGCGGAAGACATGCGAAAATTGGCAAGGGGAGGGTCGTGTCTTAACAATTCTGTCGGAGGGTCATTGAACAATTTCTAGCAGGCAAGGGAGGGTCATGCAACTTTTGACTGAAGCACTCAAAATTCCTCCGGTGGCCCCTTCAATAAATAACGAACAGTCCCTAGATTGCTGCTGGGCTATATGTCTTGGTTCATGTCCGTTAACAACTCATTGCCGTCAAATGCGTAGCCTATCTCGCGGTTGCATCCATTACAAACAAACATGCAATGTGAACATCTGGGATTGGGGAGAGCACTAAATGCTCTACTGAATAAGCACGAAGTCAAACCTTTAAATGAAAAACACTCTTTAATAATCAAAAAAATAAACCGTTAATGAAGTAAACTTGTGACCATCAAAAATCGTTTATCGCCTGTAACTCCGTGATAACAGGACGTAACAGGAAGGCATTTGGCTGAGGTTAATATGCTCTATATTTTGTCCAAATGATGTCTGTCTATCATCGTTGCACTCAGAGAAAACCAGAATGTTTAATTTGTCCTGCGTTTCTTCTAAGGCTGCAAACGGGATTCACTCGCAGTTAACCAAATATTTCTTTATTAGGGCAGGGCAGGCATATTTCTGGCTATTAAATTATTTCTAAACCAGTCTGCTAAAGTTTGTAGTGAAGTCTGTGTAGGGTTTTCCAGGCTCCATTTCTTTTTACGAGACACCCTGCTCACTTGAGCCATCTACCGGTTGTTTGGGTTGTTGCAGCGTCACACTGGGAAAATACAAATTAAAGTCGTGTGATCCCACGCGCGGACCGCGAAGCTGGCCAAGTCGAAGCACTGCCCACTGTATGTCTCATAGCTCATCTCGGCTTGTCCCCTGCACTCAGAAATCTGGCGCTAGTTAGCTGATGCTACCAACAGTTTTTCGATGGGGGTGCCTCGGGCATCGGCCTAGCCATGCAAATAAATCACTGTTTTACACCATTTACGAGGCTTAAAGTAGCTCCATACTTCATTGGTAGACTTCCGGAGCCTTGACATTTAAAATGAGACATTGAGAACTTTGAAAAAGCACTGGTAGTTTATTAACAAGACGATTTATACAGATGGTACCTTCAGGAAGTTTACCATTCGCGCCATCTTGAATTTAGTCACGATTAGTTGAGCAACGAGTATGAATGAACAGGTATGATAAGGGATCATACTTCCTACTGGAAGCAACTGGAATCCATGCATTTCCACGGAATTATTTTCACACATTGAAAGTAAATATAGCTGGGGTAAAGTGTAATGTATATCGAGCATAGACTAGTCCACTGAAACTTTTCGGTTTGAAACTGAAAACATATGGATTGGCTAGAATATTAACATAAAGATCAGACATACCCCCGTAAAACTTCAAATAATAGCCCGGGCTTTTATTTTCCCAAATTGCCAAACTGCACCGGCTAGTATTAGAGACAGGGTCTATATGAGACAGACCTTTAATTCCCTTAACACAAAACTTTTCCTCTGCAAAGATGGAAAATATTATGTAATTAATTATTTCAAACACACTGAATGTCTACCTATATGACTAGGCTATCTGATGACTATTACGGATCATTATTCATTTAGTGTTGAGATGTTGTTCATTGATTAAGATACAGTAAGATCCAAATAGCGGGGATAGCCAGAACAGATGAAACACGTTTTAATCAAACGTAATTTACAAACAGATCGTATCACACTGAAAACGCCCCTCCTCCGAGAGAGCTTAGTTTCCGGAAGTAAATTTCCCATTTATTTCTCCCATTGACGTTTTAGAAAAATCTGTATCTAAAGAGTTTTAGAGCATGTATTAGGCTAATCAGCTACGGCATAACTCATAAGCATACAACATATAATTTTGAGTGAAAAAATTTCACTCAAAATTATCATTTATATAGTGAATGTGCAGTTAATAGCAGTTATTTCAGGAGTAATCGTGTTGGTATTGGATGTTATATTTACCATCGTGTGTTTTATATTGTGTGTGTGAAAGCGCTTAACGTTAGCAACATTGTGCAGTGCTTTGTATCTGACTGCCATCCTGATGCATGGACCGGTGCATGGTCTGCTCTTGAACCACCATATTCAGTTTATTAACTTGCTGTGAATTATTACACAAAATGTTCATTAAATGTACGAAGAAGTATTTCTAGGTTAATGATTGATGATATGACTCGTACAGTATGAAGGCTACAGTAGCCTAGCTAATGTTAACTAGCATTACCAACCTCCCTGCAAAACTCACCACACAACTTTGTAGGTCTTGTCCCTCATGCTGGCCCTTACAAAACCCACAAGCTGACCCCTCGGACACACAACAGTCAATAATGTGACCCGATTTAAAGTGGTTTTCACCCCTTTGGACACTCTTAATTTCGTCTTTGAAACAGTGAAATATTCATGGGGGGTATGGACGGTTTGCTAACCATTTTACTGCAGTGTCTAGCCAGTGGTAGCATTCAGCTTGTGCTATCAGCTAGCTAGCTAGTTCAAAAGTTTAAGTACTCAATGAGGATATACAGGGCTTTTTATGCGTCAACTAAGGTGATGTTTCCTATAAATAACAATTCATGTTCATAGAAACAACAAGGTCACTAAAACATAATATATTTCATACCTGTGTTGCAGCATGTAGGCTAGTGTTAGCAGCATTATAATGACATTCTAATGTCTGAAAGGCTAATGATTAGCCTATCGGCCACCTGAAAAGTTAAGTGTTTAAACTAGCATTTACAGTGTTCTATTTGATGGTGTATTGGCCCTGACTAAGTTTGTGTGATATATAAACCACAATCCTTGGGTATTACACCATTAATGGCTCAATTTTCATCACTGAGCGGCTATGCTTGCTGGTTCGAGCGTATCACGCCAGACTTTGCCTATAGGCCTTTTTTTATATTACACCATTAATGGCTCAATTTTCATCACTGAGCGGCTATGCTTGCTGGTTCGAGCGTATCACGCCAGACTTTGCCTATAGGCCTTTTTTTAGAGTGTCCTTACCGGCGTCCGAAACGTTTGTGGGGGAAGTCCTCCGCCCTGTAGGCCACCACCTTCCTTGATCCCCTCCGCCAATACTCCAACCCTAATGGGAACAGACAGAACATGTCAAATTCAGTGCTCGAATTATGTGGGAGCCAGAGGGAGCCGAGCTAGAGTGAGGATGGCTCCCACGAAACCAACAAAGTCAAAAATCTGAGGGAGTCTCTCGTATCTGAAGGTGTCTGGCATTGTAATTTAATCCTGTGTTGAACTTGCGCTTAGCCTCTTCTATGTTTTGACAAAGCCATACATTATAAGCCCATATAATGCCGCCTACTTCTATGATTGTGTCAACTGATCTAGCTATCCTAGCCTATGCCATTCAGAGCTCCGGAAAATTCACAGATATTTTTAGGGTTGCAATGCGCCACTCGCGCCTATCGGCTATTTTGTATCGCCTTTAGGCAATGCGCGGGAGGTGTCAACGTTTTATGAGATAGAGAGACCCCCTTAAAGACAAAAGATAATTCGAGCACTGGTCAAATTAACTAAAGAAGCTCAGGGTGGTATTGATATATACCTTCAGGGGGATCAGCCTCCTCTCCTGGCCATCGGCCAGGACGACGCTCCTCACATCCAGCGCCGCCCTGACCAGGTCTTGTATCCCCTGCACCGTGGCCTGATCCGCACTGAAACGGACCGTCAGGCTCGCCTCCTCCCCTGGCCATCGGCTAGGACGACGCTCCTCACATCCAGCGCCGCCCTGACCAGGTCTTGTATCCCCTGCACCGTGGCCTGATACGCACTGAAACGGACCGTCAGGTTCGCCTCCTCCCATGCTCCATCCACCAATGAGGCCACCACAACATTCCTTTTAAAAACAATTAAAAACAAAAACAAAAGACTGGTTAGCATAGGCTAGAATTCTCAATGGGTCGGGTCGGCCCGACGGGACCCACGGGTTCGGGTCGAAAATATAAGGAAATGACTCGGGTCGGGTCGGACCTCGGGCTTAATCTTTTCCGCTCACATAAACGGCCATGAACTAAACTTTCCAACGATATGTATATCGAGGGTAGCCTATTGCAAAAAGTATCGCTAAGATAACCGCGCATCCAAAGTTGACATGGTTCTTTAATCCAGTACACAGAAGAGGAGAAATTCACCGTTTTATAGGCTAAATTGTCATGCTATAAATATAAATCTTCACCTAAATAACGTCAGGGTTTAACAGTCAAAAAGAATGTTTTACGTCGGGCCGGATTCGGGCAGATAATTCATGTCTATGTGTAGGATTAGGCTACATCGGGTCCGGGCTTTAAAAGCCACGGGTCGGGTCGAGTTATAATTTTCAGGCCCGTTGCGAACTCTATAATAGGCTACTTAAAAGTAAATTAGCTACCTTGTGTAGGTGGCCGGTGATGGGGAGGGGCGTGGGGGTCTTGGTCCCGGTCCGGGGCAGCAGCAGGGAGACGGCCAGGGGGGAAGCGGAACTGTGGTGGCCCCGCCTCGGTGGAGGACCTCCCCTCCACACCGTAGTCCGGTCCAATAATGTTCGTAAATATCCCATTATATGGAAGGACTAGGTGTCCACTCTCCCGGTCCTTTAGGTATATTGTATCTGGGACAAGCTGTTATGAGAAATGTAGAGAGGGCGCCAAGAGTTTGCCATAGTAGCAGCATTATAACGACATTCTAATGTCTGAAAGGCTAATGATTCCTTCAGGAGAACGGGTCCAATCTTGTGACTATGTAGATATTGATATGCCTCTGAACTTTTGATGTTATTCATTGCTTCACCGTCCGTTGCAACAGACTGGATGAAATATCTAAATATTTCGCCATACGTTATCTGAGGCAACTTTTTCATATCATCTTCCCAATCCGCAAGCATAGACGGCAGTGGTATGATAACGTTTTCCCTTTTCAGGTATGATGGCCCTTGTTCCCACATATTTAGGATGTTTTGGTCAGCTGAGCTTTGTTTTGGTTTTTAAAAATGCCGGCTCGGAGGCGTAACGAACTGGAAGTCACACCCCTTTTTCACGCAAGGTATCATGGGAGCTAGGAATAAGGTGGATACAGAGCCATAGAAAAAGAGAGTTGCGACACTCCCATAGACTTCCATAGGAAACAATGGCGGCACTTTTTCTAGGCTACTTCCGCGTTATGCTGAGCTCATAAGTTCCTAACTTTGACATTCACGGCTTTAGCCCCATTCACTTCCATTGCTTTCTGCCTGATATTGTCAGTGGTAAGTAGACAAAGGTACGACGTTTTTTCAATTGGCATATGCATTTCCTATACCAACTGCACTAGTAGATACTGGTATTGTTCTTTGAGGATTTTGTGCTGCTTGTTTAACTGATATTTATAGCTTAAATGTTGACCGAAATTTCGAAGCTAAAAGTTAGCCTGCAAACCTTGATGTGGAGAGAGGTTAGCTTAAAGGTAATGTTCCTACGTCAATAATGAATTGAACTGAACCGTGGCCTGAACATGACATGAAGCTGGTGTCCACGACTCGTGAAAGAGGGGATTTCAGTTATGAATTTCAGGGGAAGCAGTAGGAGCAAAACCTAGACTATAAGTTATTGTTTTTGTTACTGGTGCGTGGCTCTTGTGTCCCTTGCCAGCCCAGTCCTGTGCCACTGTCACTGTTCCAAACGGGACAGTGGCACAAGCGGTAGGCGAGTGTGGCACGAGCGTGGTTGTGGGACAGTGGCGTCTTTATAGTAGCCTACAGTAGGAGTTTTTGCTCCAACTGATAATCGGTTTCAGGTTAGTTCATTCAGTTTTCAGTAATTTTACATTTCGTGTTGGTGTTCTTGGTGTAATAATTTTGATTGCTTTGTCTGTCAAGTAATTTGTCAAATACATAGCGAAGTTTCCATCGAAGTGACTGACGTGACACGAGGGCATTGCCTTTCATTAGGTCAGTGATCTTTGTAAGTAGGACAAATGTATTTTTTTGGATAACTGAAAAGTGTAGTCAGGTTAATAGGGCATAGATCACTCTGAAAGTAATTCCCAACATTCTTCATGTTGTTATTGTTATAGTTGTTGTGTGGACTTGTGGCACCCCCAACCAGCCTTGCAAATAGTTGGCTGTGTATATGGGTAGCCTATGTAAAACTCTTGCTGGCCTCTTGCTTAGGTTTCTGCTACTTACTTAATGTGTTGTCCCAAGTATACACTGGGTGTTACCTGCTCTGTTCTCTCCCTCCATTCTCCACTGTGCCTGTTCTGCTTATCCAGGACCAAGGATGCAGAGGACAAGAAGGGTGTGCGATATATGACTGGAATGGTCAGATAAGATCATTTTTTTATGTTTAAGGTCCACACAATGGGGCCCTTACACAAATGGAGTTGTGTTGATCCAGCATCTTCCACACCTCCCATAACACTCCTGACTCCAGCCAAATGTGTTGCGTCCTCCTTACCAGATAGATAGATAGATAGATAGATAGATAGATACTTTATTGATCCCCAAGGGGAAATTCAAGAATGTCACCATGTCCCTCTTAGAGGTGTACAGAGTATATGGAGAGCTATCCATCCCTTCCACATTGTGTCTTTTGTGTAGTTCACACACAATTGTTGTTTAAACTTTGGATACTGAAATCTTTTTATTTTTTGGAAACCTAAATTAGTGTCAGACCTCCTTTTTATGTTGCAGTGTCACCATACCTTCCTCCCAGTCTTTTTTGCATTTGTTCTTGTTTTAAACAGATATTGAAAACTTCAGTATGTATCATACTTCAGTAAGTATCAGTCATCCTTTTCATGCTGTAGTCTCACCAGGCGGCTGAAATATAAGTTAGGCTATAAGTATTTTATTGAAAAAGTTGATTGCTTATTGCTTAGTGTGTTATTGAAACAGTGGGTGTCTTGCAGTATTGATCAAACTTTTCACATTTAAGTTGTTATTGATTCTTATTTAGCCTATGTGTTTTTGACATGTTTATGGCTAGTCTTAAAATGTTACTACCAAGGCCACCTTTATGCTATTTCTCTAAAAGAACTGAACAGATTTAATGCATTGATGAAACTTTTAAAATGTAAGCTGTTAGGCTACTGAATGCTATTTATATATTTAATAGACGTTTATTGCTAGTCTTACAATGATCAAAGCTGTAGATTGGGGTAGATTCATCTTCATCTCACCAAACGAACTGAGAAGGACACTATTCGGTACCTTCGGCCATGTTTTCTGCAGGTCTCTGCAGCTCTCTGCCAGTGAATTCAAAAGCACTGGCACTGATCTGTGATAGGTCTGTTAGCGCATTAGGTCCAACCCCCTATGGGCGGGGTTGAAAGGGTGGGAACTAGCGCTTGTAGTCTCAACAGAAATCCACCCCTCTTACGATTTTTGCATCATTGTGGGAGGAAGTGTAAAGAGGTGAATACGGATTTCTCCCGTCTCGGAAATGAGAGAGTGTTGCATGACCATTCAAAAGTATGACTGGGTTTCTAACAATGCAAAGCCTAATGCAAATGGGTGGAGTGTCCCTTTAACATTTTTGTCCAATATACAATTTTGAGGTTGTATTACAGTTTTTACACTGCTTACATACTGCTCAACACCTGAGATTCAAAAGTGTTTAACAGACAATATTAAATAAATATTGATTTATTAAATCAGCAACATCAACTTACAATAGATTGGCAGTTTAAGATGTAATTCCAGAAAAGGTATTGAAATGCTCTTGATCGGAATGGTGGTGGGATTTTTAGTAATCTAAAATTTTGTCTACAGTTTTAATCTGATTAACTTCATATGCCATCACGATTAGATGATACACTGTCAGTCTTATCTTACTAGGGTTAAATTGTGGACAAAGCTATACCTGAAAAATGAACATTACTTCTGCCTTTCTGTGTGTCTATCCACACAGAAAGGCAGAGGGGTGTTGACGCAAATTCATGTTGGGCTTTGTGACACCAGTTTGTCATCTATAAGGTAAGAATCATGAGGAGAATGAACAGCAGGCAATTAGCATCACAATCTTCAGACACACAATCTTCATACACACAAACACACACACACACAGAGAATACAGCAATACCCTTACTTACCTTCTTCTCCACCTGAGTCCATTGTGTCCCGTTGAAACGTCTTTTCCTTTGGGCAGTGGTCTTGGTCTCAGATTTGGCATGTCTGAATGAATAGAGTATAAAAAAGGCATGAGAAAATAATAATTTTCATAGCATGAATTTTGTAACTCACTTTGGTTCAAAAGAATCAGCTAAATTACTAAATGCATAGAAACGGATCAAGATTTATTTTGAGGGCATGTATAAAATGCATCCTGATTTATTAATACACAGACAATATCATACATCATATCACATCATACTATCAGCTTTAGGTAAAACATGAAAAAACATGAGCATAGATGTAAGACAAACTTCTAGTGTGTGACATGATGAAACAAATGCAGGTGATACTGAGAACATAAATACAGAGGCGTAGGTTTCATAATCAGAATATTTTTTTTTTCTTGTCCACACGAAAAAGAAAAGACAAGAAAGTGTTTTTGTGGCCTGAGGTCCTGGGGAGTGTTGAATTTCCTCAACTGCTGCAATAAGTACATCCTCCTCTGGTGTGCTTTTTTGATGGGGGAGCTGATGTTATGCTCCCACTTCAGATCATGTGAGTGAGATGATGGTTCCCAAGAAACGGAAGGACTCCAGTGTTCACTAGGGAGTTATGGAATATGATGAACACAGGAGACAGCCAATCAGCACAGTGCTTCAGGGTGGATGGAGATAGAGAGTCCGGCCCCGCTGCTTTACGGGGGTTCTGCCTCTTAAAAACCCTGTTTACATCTCTCTCTAATATGGAGAGAGGAGTCATAGTGATGGGGGTAGGAACTTCTGCGGTAATGGACAACAGGGGGTTAGACCAGATGTCTGCTGTCGTATGGTTGCTCAAGATGGTAGAAGATGGTAAAGACTGTCCCATGGTCTGTCAAAACAACAGTATAAGTTATTCAGGTTGTTGGCAAGTTGTAGATTGTTTATGGTATAGGGGGCTTTATGTTGAAAGCTGACAAGCTGCCTGAGCCCTCCAGGACAGAGGCAATGGCTGGGAACTGGTGCTGTTTCTTAACCCTTAAAGGAGTACCGTCACACCGGTGTGACGGGAATGTTGGGAAATTAACATTCTAAAGAATATCTGGGTTAATTGAATTCAACATAGAATTTTAGAACCTTCAATTGTTGCGGAACTTAGAATGTTCAAAAACCTTCACCTTTAAGGGTTAAGAGTACAGATTTAAGTTAGCCTCTCTCACTGCCTTGTTGAACCTATACTTCGCTGTTTTGAAGCGGTCTCCGTCTCTAATCTGAAACGTTTCATCCTTTTCCATTCTTTTCCATCCTTAGCCATCTGAGTAGTAAACCAGGGTTTGTCGTAGTTATAGCACACAGGCTGGTGTGTGTTAGTATGTTGTCCTCTCACTATTTTACTGGCATAAAATATGTATGTTTAAGATATGAACTGGCCTAATAACTAAAATATCAAGAGTGGTATAATTTATACATTTACAAATGATATGAAAATGTCTAATCTAATGCAACTGCAGGATAGCTGACATTACAAGATACCATAGGCCTAGTGATCAATGCATCAGCTCATGTTGATAATAGGCTATAAAATGGAGCTAGCAAGCAAACAAATGAGTGCTATCTTTCATGTGTTGGATTTTCATAGTAGCAAATGCTAACAACGTAATTTTCTAAACATTTGACGTGGCAAAAACACTTACAGCTGCTAATAACGTAATTTTTAAAGCATTTGTGGTGGCATAAACACTTACCGCTGCTGGTAATTTAGGAAGAGGCGGGCCATTTACCTTCGTCTTGATATCTAACCAATCACAAGACTACTATCTGCTTAGACCAATCAAAGTAACTCGCGGTGCTTTACCCATAAATCGGGTATGTTTCCTTTCTCCATAACTCGGTTGCCGCTTTGGGTCGAATCAGTGACGCATGCACGTCAGGTCAAAACCAGGCCATTTTCGTGGGTCTATCACTAGGTGGCAGTCTCACCAGGTCTCGCTGATCACTTCCCGGAAAGTTTACACAAGTAAGTAACAGGCAACACTTCATATTTCATGAAAGACGTTATATCTCAATTTCTAGAAAAAAAAACAGCGATTTTGATGAAAACTAGCCACTGTTTAGCTTGGAGGAACAGAGGCGTGTAGAAATACATGGTTTGCACCCACCGAGAGCTTAAAGTCTCACCTTTTAAACGAGCCATTGTATGTGTTCATAGCTATAACACAGAATATGCTGTGGCTGTACAAAAATCATCAACAATGGTCTAGATTGCTGGCACTCTAGGACAAAGCTTCCGAAAACAGCTTGGCATTCAATGAGTTAACTAGTTGAAGCTTCTCATTTTTTGCACGGAGGAGTGTGTACATGGAGTTATTCTTTCCGACCATTACACTGCAGCCCTCGGTTCCTAGGCCCACACAGCGCATGAAATCTATTCCCACGCTTTCTAGGAACGTAGTCAGAGTGGAAGCTATGGCCACGGCATCTTCTCCCTGCAAATCTATTAAATCTAAATAGGTGGAGACAATCTTCTTCAGAAAAGTGCTGAAGTACCTGATGACCGCACACAGCTACTGATGTCAGTGCTTTCATCTTTGATGAGAGAGTAGCGAGACTACCCGATATCTTTCCGTAGTTTGTTGAACATGCACAGGGCAATGACATTTTTAATTAGTGCTGCACATTTTGTTTGGTGAGTGCTCATGTCCATGTCACAATCTGTGCCAATTATTTCCCCCAAGCAATCAACACAGCGTTTAGACGTGTGAAATGCCACACAGGTTGCTTAGAGTTATGGTTTTGTATCTTTGAACATCAGTTAGAGTTCACACTTTTCTTGACATCATCACATCATTCTCACCTTCTCTACTCTCTCCCTCAGCTCACTGTTAGCAATGTCATTGATGCTTCCTTTTCCCGTCACTGTTCCTGCCACCATAATGTTTTTTTTTTACAGAAAATGCGGTGCAACACCTCCATGAACCAGGCTTACTGCCATCATCAAACCAGCCAGCCTATACCGGCCTGTTTGTAGAGCTAAAGATACAGTATATTATTATATTATTTTTGGTGTCAAGCAATCTTGAAGAAGCTGTGAAAGTAGGCCACAATGTTAGAAGTTCACCTACATGACAACAACAATAATTTTTCATTATCTAAAAAAAAATTCTCTCCATGCAAGTCCAAGGACAAATGTTTGTCCTTTTTCGGGTCCTTCAAACATTGAGCCATCTCTGATGGCCTTCATGAGGAGTCTACAGAATTCCCTCGTTGGGCCACCATCATCCACCACACCTTCAGACAGATCCCAGTCATCCACGAAAATGATGTCGATTTTCCTACAAGGGTCGAATAAGGGCCACTGAAATGCCCTAATGGTACATCCTAAGGCATCATCGCGGCAAACATTAACCAGATTTGCGGTGGGAGAGCTTGTGAAATCAATCTTAGATTTCAGATTTTCCAACACAACCCGGGCATCAACCCTAAGAGAGAAAATCCTAGTGTTAATCCATTAACAGTAACAGTGATTCTTAATGCAAACTGTCATAAATATTATGGCGGGCTTTGAGTACTTACTCATTCGACGCGACATCCACCACATGGTCTTCAAGCATGTCACTCACAAAGATGGGGGAAATGTGGTAAGTGGGGGACGACGCTATGTGTTCTGGAGAAGTCATACGGCAGGGGAGGTCAGAGAGTCCACAGAGAGAGGAAAGGTGTTATGAGGAGGGGATGACTCCATTTGAGGAGGAGAAGTAGGCCTACTTTGAAGAGGGGATCTCAGGGACTCCAGTACTTCCTAAAATTAAGTTAAAGGCTTGAAGTTAGCACCCAAAATATTTTGAACATGTTTTCCAATTACATTACTTCTGATTCCATAACAATAAATTACATCTGTATATGCAACAACAGAAGAGTTACCTCTACTTCGGCTCCTGCCATCCACAGTACATACATTGGGCAAGACTCATGGATACAATTGTCCCCCAGAGTCCCAGTTGAAGTGCTCATGATTGGAGTCGTTGACATAGCCAGTTGCAAGGAGAACACCTCACTAGACATGTCATCGATCCCTGCAAAGTCCTGGAAGGAATTACATTAAAATTTATAAATTATGAATTGTACTTCAAAAAGGAATAGGCATAATCTGAAAATAAACTATTATGTCAAAACCTGAAATGCCTGAGATGTTTCAAATATTCTCCTTTGTGATCGCCCATCAGAGAATTTGAGTTCCCTCCTCGGGGACAGAACTTATGTGTCATCCCCTCATCGCGAAGTTGTTCAGTTACAATCCTATTGAAGTTTTCCTGCAACAGTCTAAATTGTTGTCTTTGTGCCATTCCTGGAGTAGTAACGTACCTGTTAGCTGATAATATACCGGTATCATAAAACCGTGCTAGTCCATATGTAACTTAGCGTTTTTTCCCTCCAGAAATGTGGACACGCCCCCTCCTCCTAGTAATTTCTTTACGTGTAGATTACCCCAGAGTGATAGAGAAAAGAGCCAGAGGTATTTGACGTGTAGGCTAGCCTAGATTAGCATCAATGTTTTTTTTTCCCATTACAGTAATACAAGGTGGCATATTTCCCTACATTAGGCTACGTTATCAATGCGGCTGTTAATTCTGACACAATTCTTAATATTTCTACGTTGTCGTAGACACCATTAACACCTCCATGTTGATTTGCATGTGTAGCCTAGCCTACATAGACTAGGCCTAGCCTGGGTGATCAGATGAGAATGGGTTAAGTTGTGTTGGGGGGGGGGGGGTACACGATAACATAAGCCTACATTAATTAAAAACATTAACATCAAAACGCCACCAAAATTATTTTTAATCAGAAATTCAACTGTCTGTCCTTTGGTAACCAGTCGCTACTCATAGCGCTTTAACAGTGCATGTAAATCAGGCCTGACTGACTCTTTAACCACCAAACCACAGAACAGGGAATGACAGAAACAGCCTCAACAGGAAGTAAAACAAGATGGACGTTGTTTACATGCTGGCTGTCTGTCTTGATGGGCCTTTTTCAGGCCTACATGCCTACTGGTTGTCTTGTTGCTTGCTATCAAGCATGAGTAGACATACAGGCCTATACATACTGTACGCTGCTTTCCTGCCTGCTGACTCAGACACTGCTCTCTGTTTGCGTGCCTGCCCTACCCCCACCTCCCAGTCTCCAGCTCTGCATCCCGGTGACACCCAACGACCTAAGCCACCATCACCTCACGCCCTGCCCCCGCCTGACTCCTCCTTGCCTGTGCCTGTTGAGGTGTCCACGACCATGGCAGGTGGAGGTGGTCATCCCCCAGCCCCCACCCCCACACCCCCTCAATACCAGTGCAACACTCACCCCCACCATCACTGGATATTGCACCCCTCCCCCTCATGGCGATCACAAACAATGAGGTGACAACAACTTCCAGTCAGTCAATGACAGTCAACAGCCATCAGACACACAGATCCCAGATGCACCCCCCCCCCCCCCCCCATCATCACAGCAGATCAAGTAAGAGTTCAACTAAAGAAACTTAGCCTCAATAACGCAGCCGGGCCTGACCGACTGTGTCCAAGGCTACTCAAGGCATGTGCTGCTGAACTGGGGGAGCCACTGAAGCACATCTTCAACTTGAGTCTACGTCTCGGACAAGTTCCAACACTGTGGAAGACATCATGTCTCACCCCCGTCCCTAAGAAGCCACACCCTAGTGAGCTTAATGACTACAGGCCCAGGTACGCCATGCACTAGACCCGTTACAGTTTGCATACCAGGAGAAAGTGGGCGTGGACGATGCCATCACATATTCTACACAGGACACATTCTCACCTAGACAAGGGGAAAAGTGGTGTGAGAATCATGTTCATTGATTTCTCAAGTGCTTTTAACACCATCCAACCCCTCAGACTGGGAGACAAACTCTTGCAGATGGATATGGACTGGATTACAGATTATCTGACCGAGCGACCACAGTTCGTCAGACTGAAGAAGACTGTCTCTCTGACACTGTGATCAGCAGCACCGGAGCGCCAAAGGGAATTGTGCTCTCTCCAGTCCTGTTCACCCTGTACACATCTGACTTCTGCTACAACACCGAGTCATGCCACATGCAGAAGTTTTCTGACAATACTGCAATTGTGGGGTGTATCAGGGACGAGCAGGAGGAGGAGTACAGGAGCCTGGTGGAGGACTTTGTGCAATAGTGTAAACTCAATCACCTTCAACTCAACACTTCAAAGACCAAGGAGATGGTGGTGGATTTCCGCAGGTCTAAGCCCGCTCTGCTACCAGTCTCCATTGATGGGGTCAATGTGGAGGTGGTAAGCACCTACAAGTATCTGGGTCTCCACCTGGACAATAAACTGGACTGGTCAGCCAACACTGACACACTCTACAAGAAAGGGCAGAGCAGGCTGTACTTCCTGAGGAGGCTGCGGTCCTTCAATGTGTGCAGCAAGCTCCTCAGGATGTTCTACCTGTCTGTTGTTGCCAGCGTCCTCTTCTATGCAGTAGTATGTTGGGGAGGAAGCACAAAGAAGAAGGATGCTGGGCGACTTGACAGGCTGGTAAGGAAAGCTGGCTCTGTAGTGGGAGCTGAACTGGAGTGCATCACTTCAATATCTGACAAAAGGACCTTGAACAAACTGATCAACATCTTAGACAATGAGTGTCATCCACTCCACAGCACTATTGTAAAGCAGAAGAGCCTGATCAGCTGGAGACTTCGCTCACTGCCTTGCACAACAAACAGACTGAGGAAGTCATTTGTCCCCAGGGCTATGTAACTGTTCAATGCTTCACTTAAGGGAAGACGAGAGAGACTTCTCCGCATAGTCTGTCTGCCTCTCCACCCTCTCCATGTTTGGGTACTGTCTGTCCACTAGCCACTTTTTACCACTGTCTGTCTTACTGCCTCACTGTTTGCTTGCTATATTAGCACATATGCATAACCCCTCCCTCCATGCCGCAGCCAGATTGTGGCCACACTTATACCTTTTCTTAATATAGTTATTTATATATAAATATATATATATATAGATACCGTTTTTCTATAGTTATTTTATATTACCTTGCCTACTCTCTGATATGTCCATATTTATTTTATGCTGGTCTCTAGACTTTATTCTTGCACTGTTGGACTTCACCATCATCATGACACTCACTCACACAGAACCTTACCTTACTATGCACAGAGAATCACAGGCTCAGTCCCTGCCTCAGTCATTGCAAGCGCCCACTATGTGGATACTGTTTTTAGAATTGATTTAGATTAAGTGTATTTAGTATAATTTGTATTTTAGTAAATTCTTTATCTTCTACTGTCCTTATTGCTTAGTTGTGTTTTTTATATTATATACTTTTAATTACTTTTTTCTGCTGTTAGTGAATGTGTGTGTGTGATGTCTGTATGCTACTGAGACCTTGAATTTGCCCTTGGGGATCAATGAAGTATCTATCTATCTATCTATACGTCTCACAATAGCCCCTTTTTCAAATGAAAAGTCCCCATAAAGAATATAGCCCAACATGTAACCAGATAATTTACATGTTATAAGGGGTTATTTGCAGTGAGCTATTCCTGCTTTTCCTACAGACTAGAGGTAAAACATAGGCGTGTTGCTTTGTTTAGGCTAGATATTTCCCTACTCTCAGTAAATGTCATGTTAAGGTGAGTTTTAACAGGTGTGACCTTTACCTTGGGGCCAATCTCAATTCTCTGTTTTACCCCTTCCCCTTCCCCTATCCCTTCATTTTACCCCTAGCCCTTGTCCCTCGAAACCGAGTGGCAAGACATAGGGGTGAAAATATTCCCCTTGGAAATGAGATACCACTAGCCAACCATAAGGGAGAGCTGGATACTTGAATTAACGTAATTTACAGAGATCGTACCACACTGAAAGCTAATATTTTGTCACTAGCAACCTGTCGTCTGTCAAATAGGCTATAATTGCATTTTCAGCTCGGAATAAAACCGTTCAGGAATTATTTCAACAACAGCTGAACGTGCCTATGTTCGTTCGCAGCCTACCTTGGTCCGGGTGAATGAAACAGGGATGGGGGACAAAATAAACATGCAGTTTGCTATGTAAACATCCCACAACTCCTTTGATATTTTACAATAATATCCAAATGGTCGTTACTTGACATCAGAAGCAATCGCTACCTGCCTATGTGAGGAGTCGGCAGCAGTAGGCCTATGCAGCATATCAGACGAGCGGTAAAAAAGTTCAGCGAATTTAGCTGCTGTTGGACTTTACATTTCTGACATGGTATGCTGCCAATTCGCGGGGTAGACATGGAAATATGTAAAATGCGAGACATTCGCGCAAATAATGATGTGCTGTTAACATTCACAAAACAGCGATTTTTTGAAAACTTCCTCGTGAAGAGCAGGACCTTCAATATATGGTCACAAGATTGAATGCAACATAAAACAATTACCATTTTAATTTTATAATCCTTATTAATGCCAACACTTCATGTCAATGAATCTCTCAGTGTGCTTATTTTTCCGGTGTGAGCGGTGTATGTTGGGTATTTCTCTTACCCCTCGGTTTCAAGTAATTAGCTCCCGATCTTACTTGGTTTTAAGGGGTATCTACCCCTTGCCCTTATCCCTACCCCTCGATCGAAATGAGAATTGAGATAGCCCTTCGTCTCACGTGCACGCGCAAAACTAAGGGGAAGGGGGAAGGGGTAAAATAGAGAATTGAGATTGGCCCTTGATGTAGTTAACCTGGCAATAGCCAGATGAATTTCGCTCCGCCTAGCTCCACTCATCCATCTGGAACCGATCCATTGAAGTGTTGCTTCAGAAGGCTGGGCCTAATCAAAAAATGCTTGCATATGATTGAATAAGCCACTTGTCCGTCATCTATTGACGTGCTACTTCCACCACTCACATCGAAGCCAACCCGTGACGCTAATAACAGACTCACAGTCGCTTCTACGCTATGTCACATCTATGAAACTCCCGCCCTGCGTCCTGATTGGCTAAACCATAAAGTTGGTTGGAGAAATCACTCTCAATGGAAGAGGTCCCAGATGGATGTGAGTGAAGCTAGGCGGAGCTAAGCGGAACGACATTCATCTGGCTAGGGTCAGGTTATGATGTAGTAGCCTATGTGATGAGATCAAACTCCCAATAGACTTGCTTAAGATGAGTTGAATATAACAACCTGTGTAGGTTTTTATAGACCGTATTATGCTTTCAATGCATTTAATATATTTTAAGTCAATTTATCAATTAGTTTCCACAAAATTCACCAGAAGTCATCATTTAAGGGGTTATTTTTCAAAATGTTCGTCACGGGGGAGCATGCCCCTGAACCCCACTAGCATTTGGGAGACCAAAAGTATTTTATGTTTTGGGGCCCAAATTCTCCAGCAGCAAATAATTTGCATTTTTGTACATTGTGACCACCTATTTCATTTTTGAATCACAAAGTATGTGAGACAGCAAGGGACAAGATTGTGTGCGCGTGTAGCCTACTGTGTATGGTAGTGGGCCTATTTGGAAGAAAGTCCAGGGCCTTTTTTTAGTCCCAGTCCGTCCTTCTTTGCTACCATGTGAATTCGAAGTATTCCACCAGGATGAATGATGAGATGGGTACAGAACTGTATGTAGGCCTAATACAATTAAATTAAAGTTACTTTTCTCGCTAACCGTTTACAACAGCAACTTTTAAAAGCTGAGAAAGGGCTTTCATGTGATATGATACGATGTCTGTGTATACTTCGCGTGTAGTTCAACAGAGAATAATGGTGAGTTTGGACGCACTTTCGACGTGCGCTGCCACTTGTGTGAGGAGACGACGTAATGTTTACATGCCGTGTACATGCAGTTCTAGCTGTTGCGTAACGTGTTAGTTCTACGTTCCAAAGGGAGGGAACCGCTCGAACCGCTAGAGGGCTCAGAAGGAGCAGCAGGAGTACGCCCTCGTCCGTGTCGCGCTTTGTGTATATCTAGATTTTCTGTTTAAATGTTGATATTGTTTGGAGAAAATGGATTTTGGTGAGCTATTTGACGAACGAACGTTTCCATTTTCGGACTTTCAGGAGTTTACGGTATGTAACTACCAGTTCTGTGACTTTAGTACGCGAGCTAACATTAGCTCTAGCTCGTTGGCAGCGGTGGCTTGTCACGTTAGCTAACGTTAATGAGCTTTACTAGCTATGCTAGAAGTATTTAACTAAGGCAACTTATCGCCAAATAACGTTGGTCTTTAAAGAGACCTGACATTATTCGAATGTGACGACTGCAAGGCGTGGTACGTGTGTTTGTAGCTGTATAATCGGTAAACAAAGTGATGACTGGGTCGTACGGCAGAACAATTTCCTAACTAGCATGCATCAGACTGGCTTGGTTTCTATGCTATCTAATGTTAGCTGTAACTCATAGATATCCATGGCTGTAACTCAAGTGAGTTAACTTATAGCTAGCTAGCTAATGTTACCTTTAATGTGCATGTCAACACTTGCGGGAATAACGTTTTATTTTGAATACATTGTCATCAATGGTCAGGCGCACGGAGTCGGTAAAAATAAATATCAGGAAACGTTCCTGTGACCCACCATTTTGCTGTCGATGTCGTTTCCTTGTAGCTGCTAACCATAACATGGGCAGCTAGTGCTAAGCTAACAATACACAATCAGAAGTTTATTAACTGCAAATGACGTTGTCCTATGTACCTTTTCACTAATATAACTAGATTCTGTCAGGTAATAGTACGTAGTTTGGCATGTATTATCATCGCATAGATTTGGACAGGCTCCTCCCTCTGTATGCAACTAATGCAGCTAACATTGTTTTGTTACAGTTTCTACCCGGACACCAGCAACTGGCAGACCGTGTTCGAAAGCGTTTATACTATGGCCTTGATCCGGATAGTTCGTTGGATACCCTGTCATGCCCAGTAACAGGTGATTTGCATTATACTTGTACACAATGACATGGCAACTGATATTTTAAACACCCAGAGACATTTTTTTGAATTGCATCGCACTCAGTGTCATAGAAGACGGCATTGTCTAAATAAAGATAATCAAGAATATAAATCAGAATCATTTTATTGAGTTTTTGTTTTCTTTTCCACACGAAAAAGAAAATACAAGGAATTGGTGAAATTTTGCAAGACACATAAGAAGTATTTAAATACAATAATAATATAATATAAGCCTATACACATATGTACAAATATGACAAAGTGCAGATGCAGAAAGGGGGATATGTTTTGTTGAGGGGACCAATTGCAGAGGGGAAGAAACCAGCTGTGGCGTGAGGTCCTGGTCATGATTGACCGCAGCCTCAGGGGGGAATGTCTCAAAAAGACTGTGTCCGGGGTGGGAGGGGTCTGCAGCATTCTTTCCTGTCCGCCTCAAGGTCAAGGTCAAGGTACAGACTTTGGAGAGAAGGCAGGCTGCAGCCAATCACTCTCTCAGCAGAGCAAATGATGCATAATATACATTTTGGTACAGTTTACATTTAATATAGTGACATAACTGATGGCACAATTAGTATTTTTGTCAGATGGGTACAGTTGAGTCAAAGAGCTTGTTGTTTTACGATGATAGACTTGTGGTGAAGTTGGTCACCTACATAAAAAACGTCCTCTGTTTGCTAGACATTGCCGTGGAGCTGCTCCAAAAATCTGCACCAAGCCCAATCCGCAAACTCCAGAAAAAATATGCTGCCCATGTAGCCAGGTGAGTGTCCCAGCCTAAGGCGGAGATCACATTAGGCAGCGGCAAGTGTAACGCAACGCTCAGACCATAATAAGTTCTATCTCATTCCTATATAAGTTCTATCTCATGGTAACACAAACGGTTTGCCTTAACTGACAATTGTATACGCTCGCGTTGCGCTTTGAAAGTTGAACCAAGTTCAACGCTCAGCTTGTTCAACGCTAGCGTTACGCCAGCGTTGCCACCGTTCCGCTGCCAAACCATAGAGAACAATAGGAAACCTGCCGCTGGCTAATGTGATCCCCGCCTAAGAGTCAATGTATACCTGGATACAGGTGTACTTGCTATACATGTGTACCAGGTATACATGTAGTCTCTATATACTATTTTGCTGTTGCAGAAATCACTCTCTGCAAACAACTTTAATCACTCAGTCACTATGTTTGAAAGAATATCAATCTATTGGTCTGTATTTTCTCTTACTTAAATAGGGCATGTATACAAATGAAAACGTGTGCTGACTGTACACTGCTTTAGATAAAGCATCTGCAAGATGAAGAGAGTAAAATAGATGCTGATAGATTTGATTTCTCTTGAAACTAAATGTTGAAGCTGCATGGAGTGTCTGGGCAGTCCATGCTGTTGAAAAGTGCATGGGCCTTTGGTACTTTGGGTACTTCTCACATTTGAACCGATATCAGTACCGATATAAGGACGTGTTGTCCAGTACCAGTACCCAACGGTACTTTTTTTGGTACTGTACTCTGCAGTGATGTGTATTGCGTACTCATTGGCAAACAAAACAATTTGTTTGACCAGCTCCTCTCACTTGTTCATAGAATATTGAAACTGGGATAGATTGTCTTCTGTCATCAGATAGGCTGACAGCTGATATCTGACAGATATGTCCTTAATAAAAAAAATTGTTCGATGATAGTTGGTTTGCATGCGAAATTCATTGGATATCTGAACACGCATAATAGCCGTTTTTTACATTACATCAAAACGGCTGTTTCACACCTCTATTTCTAGGTAATTATTGGATGGTGTAAACTAAAAAGTAACTGCCGTATAGCACCTTTTATGGAGGTAAAATCAGAGTATTTTAAGGCCGTTTACTTAAAAACGACACAAACCAATTAACGACTACCAAAATTGTTGTTGATTAATTTAATAGCTGACAACTAATCGATTAATTGATTAATTGTTGAAGCCCTTATTAGTTGTGATCTCTAAAAGCAGGCCAGTTTCATGTCATCATAGCTGTTTGCTAAAGTTCTTGTCCTTTATTGTTGTTGATGTTGTTGTCACTCTCAGGGAAGCCTGCATTTCGCCCTGTGCGATGATGCTGGCCCTGGTGTACATTGAGAGACTACGACACAGAAACCCTGAATACCTGCAACAGATCTCCTCCTCAGACCTCTTTCTGATATCCATGGTACGTGTGTGTGTGTTTTGTGTGATACCAACAAATGTTGTATTTGCCAGTAATATTGTCGTATTTTAAGTAGGTGGTTTAATGACTGCTTGTTTTGCAAGGTGAATAGACCTCTGAAGTTCGCCTACAAAAAAGAACCAAAACGGCCATCTTTGTCCATATAAGGAGATCCGGTTGTTAATTGAAGCTAACTACCTATGGCATTTTGTTGTTCTTTTACCATGTAATGCAGTTTCAAACAGCTTTTTTGTGGTGGATGCCATTGCTATATTTATAAAGTGATGAGCAAGATTAAGATGATCGACTCTGTGGAAACTGTCCTATGGCACCCTATTCTCCTTTGGCTTTGTTCTCTATAGTAATCGAGAAGCAAAAATACCTCTTGATGGATGCAAATGGGAAGTGGTGTTAATTTGATATTCTTGTATGCTCATATGCAGATGGTGGCCAGTAAGTACCTGTACGATGAAGGCGAAGAGGAAGAGGTTTTTAATGACGAATGGGGAGCCGCGGGGAAACTGGACGTGCAGACTGTCAACAACCTGGAGATGAACTTCCTCAATGCTATTGTGAGTGTCACAAAATGCTATTGTGAGTGCCAACGCATGCTGACCTTATATAGTTCAGTACATGTCGGCACAGACATTATTTATGTAAGGAGTATATGTTACAGCTCAAAGGGAGTGTGTCTACTGCGAAATGTTTTTCTACCATAGGGAAAAAAATGCCACTGAAAAATTGGGCTATCTGAGGGCACTTGAAAACAAGCACTAATTCCTTTGTTCAGTCCGCATTGGACACAGATTATTGTCTGAAAGCCTTATCCTGCTGTGGTTAGTATGTCAGCTCATAATTGAACGCCAGCAGTAAAGATTTTGCATGGCAAAGACATTGCTTGGTCATGATGTTAGGTCTGTTATGAAGTGGTGCCACAGCATGTCCAAAAATGGGCGCCCAGCAGAATGTGAGGATTGTGCCTGTTGTATTTTAGGAATGGAGCCTGTACACGGACCCCAGTGAGTTGTTTGACATCCTGACTCAACTGGAAGCAAGGTTAGTGGCACACACACACACACACACAGATATATTTACTTCTTGACTGGAGTTACAACATACTCTGTTGCTGGGGTCGTAACCTGTGCAATAGGGCATTGGGGTTGTATTTCCTAAGATCAGCGGCGTTAGTGTGATGATCATAAAGCTTACAAGCAGGGCTCTACACTTAACATTTTTTTCCAGGAGCACTTGTGCGTCCAAGTTAAAACATTTAGGAGCACAGACAAAAATTTGGGCGCATAGTCAGTTCTGTACTTAACTTAAACATAATCTAACATTACACTGCAGCTAACACTTAAACATGCCAGTGCACCAATTGCGAATATTAAGAATGACTGACAACATTTAGGCTACAGGAAATAGGATTTTAAAGATCAGTGCCTACTTTATTTTCAGTCTGTTCTATTTTCCTATATTTTGTTAATATAAAATAGTATAATACATTGCCATATTTGCATTTAGCCTGTATATCAAGTATCCTGCCAAATGTAGGCTAATTTATTTATCTGTAGCTAATCCAAATATGCCCATGGTGACCTATCTGACTGCATACTGCCTAATACTACTACTAAAACAGTCCATTTTCTCTTCCACAAAACCCAACATAGGCTAATCAAGGATATATATATATATATATATATATATATATATATATATATATATATATATATATTTATATTTATACTTTTACTTTTTATTTGAAATATCTGCATTGATGGGGGCAGTAGGCAAACTTTAGGCCTACTTTCGTTTTGCACTTCAGCTTGTATTCGGTGTAAACAAACAAGCATGCGTGGAAGCCTGGAGTGGTCAGTAGCGTTCTACCTTTGAATAAAATGGGAGTATTACGGGAAGCTACTTTTGTGCCTGTTCGCTACAGCTAAATTTTGCATATTGCAGCCAATACGTCAACTGGGCTAAAAGGCATGTTAGGTTACCTTTCCTTCTCTCACTGCATTCTCAGAATCTCATCCTGTTCCTCCGATATCCAATGAATTCGCTGGATAGAAGAACTCATTTCTTCAATCTTTGCATCTTGGCTGGCTAGTCTAACTTTCCACTTTTTCTGCGTGCTCTTGGATTTGATAGAAGCGACTACTAGCGTGTCACAACGCGAAACTTCTAACATTGATGGGAGGTGTAGTTTTTATGCTGCATTCGCGACGTGATTCTTTTGCACCAGTAATGTTTCTTGATGTTGCGGTGTATTTTGTAGACAAACATTGACATGGTTAGAAGTCATTCGCACCAGTGTACCTAAATATTTTTTTGCACTCACACGAGAGCATGAGACTGCTGAATATTGTAACATCTTTACAACTGTAGTAGTGTTGCTCTCAAAGAGCACATTGTGTACGGGCACATTGTGTACAGACACATGAAGAAAAAACTGCTTCCTGTGACCTCCATTCATTTGTTCACCTGTGCATGGTGGCCTAGTTTATTCTTTATCATACTGTTTAGTGTAACGGAGTCCCTTCTTCCTGTTTCAGCATGTTTGCCTTGACCCACTTAAAGGTCTTTGAACCATGGGACATCTATAGTGTACATAGTGCATATGGACTATATAGATTTAAGCTTTATGTCCAAAACATCCTATTCCCTTGGGTGTTTTTTTAGATTTCACAAGGATGCAGTCTTCTTTAGATTGAAAAAAGGTCCTAATTTTCCCTGAAATGTTAAGTCTTAAGTAAATAGGGGATTTTGTCTTGTAATCTTTGATGTCTCCGTGGCAACCTCAGCATTGCAGAGCGGCAGGGCATAAAGCGAGGCTGGTTCACCTACACGGATCTGTGTGTGCTGTTGGAGCAGTCGTCATGGCGACAGGCTCTGACTGCCATCTATCTACACTTTACCAAGGTGAGCACCTCTCCCTTTTCACCACACACACACACACACTGTTTTAGGGCCGGGACATACCAACCCGACGACCGACCGTTGGCAGAAAAGCAGTCAGACTGATTAGTCAGCTCCCGTCTCCCCAGGCAAAAGTAAATTGTTTATTCCGTGTCCGAAAGAGTGTTTCATTGGCATCAAACACAAGCAATGACATTAAAATAGTACACAATATACAGTATATTTATATTTATATGTTCTTATTGCTTAATCGGTGAAGTCCGAAACTAGTGCCATTTCAGTCTATTGGCTGCTTTTATGGAAATGTACTGTATTACGTCCTGCGCACGCGCAGAATGTATGTTTGGCATTGCTTCAGTGTGTTCTGCGGCACTTTTTTGACCGACTTGGGGAGACGGGAGCTGACTGATCAGTCCGACTGCTTTTCTGCCAACGGTCGGCCGTCGGGTTGTTGTGTCCCGGCCCTTAGAGACACTTAAGCCCTTGTGGTCACACCTCCTGAATAGGTTTAGTTTCGTTCATCAATTGATATGCAAACCAGGTTCTCAGAATCCAGTGGCCGGCGCTCCGCTAGTTCCGCTAGCACTCCGCTAGCTATCATTGACATTCTCCCTCTCCTCTCTCACCCACAGGTGGCCTGCATGCTGGGCCTCCTGTACCTGACCAGCGTGGCCAGTCTGATCGCTGTCTCCGCCGTGCTTCACCAGCTCAGCACCAGCTCCAGCTCCAGCTCCACCTCCACCCGCGTCGTCCACCTCCCGGACTCCCCCCTTCTCGTCCCAGCGTCGCCCGCAGGCCACCCCAACTGTTGTGTCCCGGACAACGAGAGTCAGGACCACCACGACCACCACCCCGACGACCCCTTTGCCTCCTCACCTTTCCCCATCCTCTCCGACACCCGCCCGGCCTCTGCACTTTCGCCGAACTCGGTGCTCTGTTTCTGGGACACGCTTCTCTCCTCTCTGGCCTTCTCTGATCCAGCTCTACCTCCCCTGCCGAAACCCCAGGCCGTGTTCCCTTCCTTCCTGCTCGGTGCAGCCTGCTCAGACCAGCACCACCCCCTTCAGTGTGCCACTGCCCAGAACGCGTCAATCTCTCACTGCGGTCGCTGGAACCCCTCCGCACTCCTGGGTCCCTGGTTCCCTCCCCCAGCCCTGCTCAGTGGCTCGCCCCTGGCCCAGAACCCCCCCCACCAGAGCAGATGGGTGTCCCTGTCGGGGCACACGTGCTGCCCACACACCTCGCTGCCCTTTGGGAAGGTCCCAGCCCTGCTTGTCCCTGGTTAGGCAGGGCTCACCTTACTGAGGAGAGGCTTTACACAGAATCTAAACCAGCGCAATTGCATTTCTCCCCTCCCTGCGCCATGTCCCCTGCGGAATTCAACTTACGACACAACCAACCTTTATAAAATGATAGTGCTCCCTATTACGGCCCTCGATTTTTCAGTCATTTCTTTTTAACAATTTTTGCCTGCAAGGCAACAGGCCTAGTCACATGTCAGAACCCCTGTCGTAATTGAAGTGGCATGATAGATTATGTTAAATGAAGTTCACCAGGAAACTTTGTAGCTCAGAGATACTGCAGGATGTGGAGAGCTCTAGCAGGTAGTAGAAGACTTTGTTGACCAGTGTCTGTCCTGGTGTTGTAAGGAACAGTGGTGGCTTTGCTGTGTGTGTGTGTGTGTGCGTGCCATAGACCGTTCTATACAGTCTATGGTGTGCGTGCGTGTGTGTGAGCATGCTCTTTGCTTCGTTGGCTCAGCTTCTTAAGGGGTGATTTGATGCTTTGGGTTGATGGAGCTTTTTGTGTTTGAGTGCTTGGCCACCACTTTAGAGTGTTTTGTTCATTAACCCAGTTTGACAGAGAGAGACTCTGGAGTGACTTGTAATTACTAAAATGTGTGTGTTCTCGGCAGTTCTCGGGGGCCTGGGTTTGCTCCTGCAGTTTAGGCTCTCGGGTGATGAGTGAGATCAGATGGGGCAGAGAGGGTTTTCATTAAGTTTACATTATCGAAGGTGTTTTCCAAGGTTTGCCTTAACCCAATTAAGCTGTTGGCATATCCTGATATGTTCAGCTAGGAGTTAAATTGAATCTTTTGCAAAAGGGATTTTGTGTGAATGAGTATGCCATGAAAGACTATTTTGGAAGTCCTTGTTCAAAATTATAGTAAAAAGAAATGGATGACATAGTCGGCTCCAACAGGAATAGATAATCTTTCACCATTTTGTTTTCTAGTCACCCTCCAGGTGTACAAATAAGCACTTGTATATGTGGTTGTACAGAAACATAAGACAATGTTGCTCAATCCAGTAGAGAGATCAAAGAAGAAATACCGCTACGGTGGAGTAGGAGCAAGGGGCAGTTCTTTTTTTCAATACAGTCAGAGCACAGTTCATATCTGGCCGACCTGCTACTCTGTGGCGGATTCTGTCCACCACTTCATTCTGTAGATAAACTTCACACATGTTCTTCTTGGAAGGTCATTTCCTAAGTGGACAGTTCCCAAGTTCAAACTGTCATTCAGTTGTATCAGAGACCAACACGAGGACTTTACAGAGACCGCTTCTGTTAGACTTGACCTTTTTCCTATGACATGGATGTATTATTAGATGTATGAAGAAAAACATTTAAAGATTGGTCAGGAGGGGAGAACAACTTGTTTACAAAAAAAAAAAAAAATCCGCCTCATTTATAGTTATTTTTTCACAGATCCATGACCGATGGGATAATGCAACATTTTATTAATGTAATTTGAATATATTTTTACACTTATTTAGCGTTTTGCCAACCAACATCCACTGCACTGAACTGAGAAACAAAACAAAAATGCCCATGTTACTGGTGTCTGTTAGCATCCGAAGTACCTCAGTATGGCATGTCTGGTCATTCTATCTAATCTTCACCTACCAGACCTCAACAGAAAATGTTAAGATTGCTTTTTTTCCATGTTTATAAGGCGTTTTGTGGACATAAGGAACCATTTAAGTTGGATTTCAAGCAACACAGCTTATACAGCAGCAGACCTTGTTCTTTTTTCTCCCTAGATATGATAAGGTAATATCAGTTGAACTGAACCTCAGTTGTTAAAGGATATCTGTTCAGTTTTGAAAACCAGATCATCTGAACACAGTTGGAACACAACACAAACATGAAGTTGTTTTAACGTGCGCACTGTGCATTAATGTATTTATGTTAATGCTTTGCAACCTTATATTTGCTAATGCTACTTACTGTCCCTTTAATACCTTACAAGGCTGTATACACTCTGAGAGAAGACTTTTGTTTTCTTACTCGTGTGTGTGGACTGGAGTCGTGTGAACCGGGAGTGGTGGTCTTGTGCTCAGCCTCATTTCACCTGTGGTCACTCCGTGTCCAGTACTGCCACACAGGATGTGGCATAGACCAGCAGAATCTGCACTTACATTGGTCAGTCGTCATGGGATTAGAGACCCAACGCACACACAGACACGCACACACACTTCTGATGTAGTCCTACGCCACCCATCATAATTTGGATTGTTTCCGTCTGCAACCATGACGTTATGTTCAAAGCATTTTGGTTCAAATGTGCCATTCCAGAGTTTGTGACGAAGCTGGCAAGTGTAAACAGCCATTGATTAAGGGTGCACAGTATCCTGTAGATAATATGTAAAAAGCGCTCAACCATCTGTAATAAAGCAGCAGTTTCAAAAGTTCAAAGTTGTTGCTTGTCATTTCTATGGCAATAAATCATTTTGTTATTTACTGTCTTTGAAGATGTGCTGAGCCACAGCATGCAAAACCATTTACATGGCTGTGTAATCTTTTTTTGTGAATTAAGGAGGGATTTGCCTAAAAGGACTTTGGTAAGCAGAACTTGTAGCCTGGGTGCCAGCTGAATTTAGCCCTGCCCACAACATTTGAGGTTGGGAAGTTCGGTCTGGTATGCCAGAACCAAAGCGGTTTTGGACTGACTAGAATTTTGAGTATGACAACGTCAGGCTACAGAACCTGAGGAAGTTATTTGTGTTCATGTTGACTGTTGAGCCACAAATATCCACCATCCATTGCAGAGGTCTTTGAAACCACATGAGGGCGCTGTTGCCCTATGATTTGTGCTATGACGTTCCATTTACAGTACTCGCACAAACCAAGAGATGCAAGTTTCTGTAAAACATTTTTTGCTTCCATTCGATGTTAAAGTCGCATTATTCGCTGTTTGCTATTCAACAGCACTGTATTCAGATATTACACGCTGTTTGCTATTTAACAGCACTGTATTCAGATATTACACGCTTCAGCTGTACTCTTTTAATGGTTGATCTCTGTGTAGTTGAATCACTAAAAGACAGTTACATCTCAATGCTAATGAGAACATCTGACATGGAGATAAAGGAACATTTTACCTTGTCAAACATATTCTCACTATCAGTTCCATTTCCACTTAGGGACTTTGCAGTACCATATTGGGAACAATGGATGCAGGCCTCAGAAGATTTCAGAATTCAGTGAAGTAATTGCTTTATCACAAAACTGTATGGTATCTTGATAGCTATTTCTATCTGAGAATATCAGATATGCATTGCATGCTTATGAGATCATGTCTCTTCTATGCAATGCCGATTTCTCCTCTGTGTATTAATAAACTTCAGTGGTGAACCAACACTATTGATTAATAAATCATGGCGTAGCCTACTCATTTAAACTGGTAGAGCATGGTGCTGTCAAATTTATTCGTATGGGTTCGATTTCAAATTATGTCTCACTGAAATACAGATATCTAATATCTGCTAAAATATATTGGACTACTACTATAGGTGATATTTAATACAGTTGTTTGGTACCATATGGATATTGTATTTACCCCTGGAAAATTAGTTTGAGATATTATCACTTATTTTATCATAAATCTGTACTTACACCAAATAAAATTAATAATGTAGTGTGTGATACAGGTGTTGATAAATCTGAACTGGATACATCTGTGTAGACACTGATCTGTATACACAAATTTAGTGTTTTACTTTAAAGTGGAATAGTAGGCTATTGTAAACTTCCGATAGATGAATAGCACATCAAACTACCTTCCAGTGAAAGTGAAAGAGAACATACTATCGTGTCACTCACATGAAGTATACACATTGATGCTAGATTTATGAATAAAATATATATTTATTACATTGGAACATTAGCAGAGGAATAATGGAATAAGTTAGTGGAAAAGATCAAGAATGAACAAGGTGAGCGTGTACTTTTGGAAAAGGTTTTATTCTGAGTGAAAATAAAAGATGACTTTGTGTCTGGGAGGGGAACGTTTCGGCGAGCGGTTCACAGGCGTGCCAGGTGCCTTTAGCACGGCTGGCCGGTGATGAAGTGACCGGGGCGAGTCGGGGCAAGGCAGGGGGAGACCCCCACTTCATGGGTGGCCCACCCTTCCTCCCCCGTTTCCCGCCAAGCCAGGGAGCGCCGCCCTGGTGGGGAGGGGAGTGAAGTGGGCGGCACAGGGGGATAAAAAGAAGAGAGAGAGAGAACGGTAACGTCCAGAAAGAGGTTGAGCGGAGAAAACAAGGGAAAGAAGGTGATGTGGATAAAAGAAAAAAAAAAAAGTGTTTTTCTTGAATAGTGACATCCCATAGTCCTTTTAATTCTCTTAGGTTGGTCTTAGAAACAGAGTTGGATGTCCTGACACCCTGAGGGTTTGTAGATTGACTTCATCTTCTTCACCACTTCCACCTGGGGGCCTCTTACACAGACATGACGTGCTTGACGAAAGCTGGGGGTTGAAGGAGGGGGGGGGGGGGGGGGGGAGAGAGAGAGAGAGAGAAAATACCATTTAGAGCGCCTCGCCATATTCCGTTTAAGGACATCTCTGTAAATAAACGTGTCAGGCACTGGGAAGGCCTGAGACTGCAGTAGGCTAACCATATGTGTCTGTGCATCCCGACATTAAAAGGTGAAAGGGGACAAAACTTACCCTCGTAGTTGACACAGCCGTTGTCGTCCTCCTGACCTGTCATGAGGGCATCAATCTCATCCTCCTTCATCTTCTCACCTGTGGGTATTAGAAAGAAAATAGGCTGTGATCTAAGGGAATGCTAATGTAGTTCTTAGTCTATACTTTAGATAGGCTAGTAGTTTAAAAATAGACAAAAGTCTCCCATGGTTCTCTGGCGTGACTACTCACCCATTGTGCCCAACACGATACGCAGCTCAGCGCCCAAGACTGTGCCGTTGCCCTCCTTGTCGAAGACGCGCAGACCCTCAACGTAGTCATCATAGGTACCCTTCTGGACCTTGTCCTGCTGTGCCAGCAGGGGCAGGAAAGCGTCGAAGGCCATTCTCTTGTTGGCCATATCTGTCCAGAGAAGACACACGGACAAACCAACATTCGTTAATGTCTGACACACACACACAGATACGGGCACTGCACGCTTTTATCACCTTTTCGATGAATACTGAACTGATGGAAGCCTATAGATATAGAATAGAGCTGATACTTTACTCACTAAATGATACAAAACTGAAATGTAAATGTAAAACCTTGTAAAACAATTAGTACTCTATTCAGTGAGAAACAGGCATGTATCCAGCAGGGTTGTGCAAAATTCAAATTGCAATTCTGCTTCCTGTTTGCTACCTCAATTGAAATGCAAGTGAAATTCAAGAATTGAATTGGAATTTAAGAGCCAGTTTCAATTCAATTCTGGAATTTTGCACACTGCAACATATCGAAGGGTAGATATCAAATATGTGTCATAATACATTCAACAGTCAAGCATGATTCAGAAGCTGATTTAAAATATGTATATTGTAGTGGCTTACCCTCAACGGATGGGCTGCCCAGCAACTTCTTCACCTCTCCGTTGGTGGGGTTCTGGCCCAGAGCGCGCATGATATCGGCAACCTGGTTGTATCCAACCTGGTTGTCACCAACTTTGTCGAAAAGACCGAAAGCCTCCTTGAAGTCTGGACAATGGGAGAGAGAGGTGATGAGAGTGTTAATAGGGTGATAAAACATGGTGGTTTTACTTTACTTAGTGCACTTAGGGACACTTAGTACACTTCCGCTCTCTACTTCTCCTAGGCACGATACTATTGTTATTACTTAGGACTGGAAGTGCACATTAGTACTGCAATAGGCGTTCCTCTCATAACAACTCAGGAAACAAACATTGTTAAAAAAATGTCTTTGCCCTTCCAGATATGTGGTAATTTATACTACATGGTGAGAACTCGTCACATTTCAAGCCACACATTGCTCACATGTTTTTGTACCATGCTTTCCTACCACCTGTCCTACAGTTAGTTCAAAGACATTTCTCCTCTGCTGTCTCTCTCTGTGTCTCTCTGTCCTCCTCCACTAATTGAGCTGAACAGCTGTGTAATCAACGCCCAAGCGGAAGGTACCGCATAGGCAACGTCTGTAGGAGTGAAAAACAAGAGATTGCAATGTGTATGGGATCCACTGGGGTTGTGGAATTGACAGGGATCTGCTGACAGATTAATGGCCATGCATGATTTTGAGCAAGGCCAGCTGCTGCGGGGCAGATCATGTTTAGATGGCATTTAACGGAGTGCGCTGGGCAATCAATACGCCCCAAGAAGCCAACCCTGGCCGTAAAAGGGCAGTGGAGGTCTCGCTGCGACCCAAGCTGCACGCAAGAATGCTGACAGCAGCGTAATCAACACCCGCCAGCATGGACTCTTGCTGAGGAAGGTGCAGCTTAAAACCTGCACACCGATATAACTGACAGATGTACTCGTCATGTCACAGTTCTAATTAATCTAGCGATGAGATTTTACTAACACAGTAGGCACTATCAGTAGAAGGGCTTTTCACAAAGACCTCTCTATACTTTATTGAAACTAAAGAACATATGTATATTACTAAATGTTTACTCCCCATTGATTGTCTTACATCTAATATAAATATATATTTTGGAGCACACTACTTTTTGAATTAAGAATTATTCTAAATGATCCTCAATGGACGTCTTAATAAAGGACATCTTAGCAAGGGGCTGTAAAGTTCAGTGAATGAAAAAAACTTGAGGGGTGGCAAGGGCGTTGGTGCAAATGTATTTTGAAAACTGACCCTACGCCATCTTTGAATCTTCAGCCCGTAGCTAGAGATTAGTACAAAGTCCAAGGACCACTGTGCAACTGAAGCCTGTGTTACCACCACTGGGAATAGAATAGTTAAGAATGGCCTCAACAGCTGAGAAACATTTTCCAACACTTTGTGTTGCTACCAAGACAGCAGGTGTTTTGGGGCATGTTTTTATTATGGATACACAAGTCCCATAACAAAAGAATGTTTTTCTCTTTCTGAGAAAAAAAAATTGTGGTTTCGTGGTTTTACTCCCCAAAATAACACATCTACCTGCTCTGGGTATTATAGAAATGTCTTCTGAACAGACTTTTTCACATTGTCTTTGTGAGATTTTGTTCATGCTTAACAGTAATTCTGACAATAATTCTATATATCATGGAGAAGAGTTTCAAGATGGAATCTCTTCTTTATCCTGAAAGCTATGTCCATTGACAACCACTACATCTACAACAAGGAAACAAGAGTCTGAGTGTCAACTATCTTGTCAATTGTGTTGTAACATCAATCAACACATGTGACGACCCATCCTTCAACTGGTACATATATATATATTTAAACACTGTAAGATTAGCTAGCCCTCAAACATGCCTGAACACTCCGGCATCTTGTTTTTTTTTTTCAGTCAAAGAGGGTACACAGAGCATTGGCTAATTCACAGACAGTACAGCAACTAATTTACACAGAGTACACCATGTGGCCTACTATAAGTGCACAATGCCATGCCGTTTAAAGATGCACTGAGAGTGCTTCCCTGTACTTTTGCTATAGTTGTCGTAGTAGTGATAGAATAGCATAGTATTGTAATTTGTAGTGTAGTATGTTGATTCTGAAACTTTAGAACTGATCAACAGCACACCAAGCTACCTTCTACTGAAAGTGAAAGAGCACATACTATCATGTCACTCACATGAGTATTCATATTGTTGCTAGATTTATGAATAAAACATTTTTATTTCATTGTAACATTATTGTACTTTGTCATGTCATGTCCAGTGATAGAGGCATACCCTCAAAGTCGTGTCCAGCAATAGAGGCCTCAATCTGGGCAACTTAGAATGCCTCCCATACTGTTCTTTTCCTATAAAGTTGTGTCCAGCAATAGAGGCCTCAATCTGGGCAATTTAGAATGCTTTCCATACTGTACTTTTCCCATAAAGTCTTGTCCAGCGATGGAGACTTACCCTCAATCTGGCCAAATTAGAATGCTTCCCATACTGTTGGTTTCCTATAAAGTCGAGACTTACCCTCAATCTGGTCAGCGGAGAAGTCACCACCTGCAGCGGGGGCCGCGGCGGGAGCCTCAGCGGGAGCATCACCCTACACAGGCACAAGCACCATGTTAGTTCTACTACTAAAGAGTATCACTACAGAGACACACACAAAGGCATGCACACACACACACACACAAGCACACATACATACACACACAAGCGTTTACATAGACGTACACATCTTCTTCCGTCAAACACTGTAAGTCCATCTAGAAGTTACTAATGGTAGTGTAGGAACTGAAACGTCTTCTATTTTTTCTTACATATTATTTTTTTCATAAATTGTATGTATTTTCTGACAAAAGTCTTTTTTTGTTCTTTTTTTTTTGATTATATGATATGAAATCATCCCTGCATATGTCCAATATCTGTTATTCAGAACCAATTGCAGAGTTGAATTGCATGCCTTGACCAGTTTGGTTAAAGACGTATCCTATATTCGCAAAAGATGTGTTGGCAGCCACAGATCCAAACAAAGAGAGAGAGAGAGAGAAAAAGAAATCCATAGAATAATGCAAATATCCACAGTACACACCATGATGATATGTAGATGGAGGAGCGGTTAGGCAGAAGTCAACAGAAGCCGGAGTCCCAGGAGAGTGGTCCTGAACCATGGGCTTAGGCCCTTCTTATTTAAGTTCAGACTGTGATGTCACATGTCGGATCAAGTGTCGCTTTGGAGGTTCTTTAGCTTTCTTAGGGCAAATGGGGAAGGAGACCGATGGCCTTGGCTAGGGGGCTGGACACCGCTCCAGAAGGGGAGGGTGATAAATTTAGAACACGTTCAAGGACTGTTTGAAGACTGCTTGGCTTGGCTCGGCTCAGCAATTTAATTACTCAAATCTGAATAATGGGTTAGTCTTGGGGGCATATAAGATTTGGTGCTAGTGTCCAGCACAATTGACATGTGAAATGCATAATTCAGCATTGTAAGATTTGCTTGTAATTGTGAAATGACTCCTAACCTATGTGTCTAGTTTGCATGGTGCGATATTTTTAACCCATAAGACGGTCGACTCGTCCTCTTATGGTTGGATCATGGGTGCAGTAAAAAGCTGAAGTGAAAAGTGAAAAGACTATGTTCTCTGATTTCCTCTTGTTTCATCTTTACACGCAATACATTAGGAGGGTGTGAAATTCCACTTCATGTGCCAAGCTTTGGATGCTGCTTGTTAGGCAGTTGGCCACTCTATAAACCAACATCAAAGCTTATAACTGTGTTACATTAACCAAAGAGAAAACAGGCAAGTCAACAAATCTTTCTTTGAATCTAAGCTTAATATAACACTTTAAGATTTTAGCCTACAATTCACACAGCATTTGTGGGGCCACTGATTTGTTTACAAGAATATTTATATTCTGCTGTATGTAGCGACTGCATATGTGCTATCCAGTGTCACAAGAACAGGTCTTTCATGTAACATGCCAGCTTCTGAGAGCCACTGATTTAATTGGACGCTTTTGGAGCTATCCGTGGTGCTGATGAAAAGCAAATATGGATGTTTGAGTGCAACAATGTTTCATGTTGTTGGCGGAAACAGCATAGAATAGGGGGGAAAACAACCTCGACAGTGGACACCGTGTTAGAGGGTCTGTTCGACGCGTGTTACATAATTATATGGGTAACACAGAGTAACGCAGCTTCTTTATGCATCCAAGAGGACCTAACCATCGGCGAAGTAAAGGCGATCATGGAGTTGTGTTGTGGTAATGCAATAGTTCCATCCTTTGCAGTGATGCACTTTTATAGCCTCTTTTGAAAGACTACTAGAATAGCCTACATATGTGGTCTCACTTTAATTATGTTTGTTTCGATTTTCACAGTCATTATACAGTGATAGCACGTCAATACAAAAAAAAAAAAAAAACTTTACGGACCTCTCTGTAAGCATAAGCCAGCTAGTTTGCCTCGTGACCTGTGGAACTGGAAGATGCGTCCTTAAACAATATCAATGTACTTTGCATATATCTGTGTGGTTTATCAGCTACGCTATTATGAGCCCACGTGTGCGACCATACAATGCTTTAAAACTACTATAAAGCAACTTCGAATTAGCCTCTGAGTGCATTTCCAAAAAGGCACACGTGCACGCGCGCGTAGGCTACAGTATACGTCTTCAACGCTCAACACAAGTGTTTATTGCCACCTAAAGTTAGTTGTAACAGAGAATTGACAGAGACAATCAACTCAACTAGCCATCATGTAGAAGCAATGCAGTGACGGACAAAATGACAGTGGAGTTCGCAGCCTGACCCCTTCCCGTTTCTCCGTGTTCCGGTCTGGAAGAAGTGGTGCAGGGGCCGCGCCCCTGAGCAGATGAGTCCTATATTTAGGATCTTCGTCTTCTGTCGTGTCGTGTTTCTTCAGAGGTATTCTGAACAGGTCGCTAGCTTCTCAAGGGGTTGGCGACATGTCTGTCACTCCCACCCACACTCAACCCTTGTCCAGAAGCCTTGGCCTCCCCCCCCCCCCCCCCCCCCCCCCACACACACACACACACACACACATACTCTCACATACTCTCACATTCACACACAGTTGGCTCTTTGTTATTAAACCTACAACACATATTTAGTTTCTAAAGGTGAAAAGATTTATAACAAGCTTTTAATAACTTTCAACATTTCAGAGAAGTTGAGATGAGATATTGAGAAATTACACTTGAACGTGAAAACATGTGTTTAGTGCCAGCTCCAATCAGTTATTAATTGGTTGTAGGCTAATAGAGATGTAAATGAGAAACAAAATACCACTGCTATCACTGATCATATATTTCTAGAAAAAGGTCACGATCTCTCAAAAATATTTAACATGAATTGAAAACGTGTGACTGTTTGTCAAATGATCTCACAAGACTTTCAATCAAGTGTCTACTTTTCACCTGACTTACATCACATTTCATGTCAATCATTTTTGCTGCAAAACAGTGGAACAGACATCAAAACAGTTGTCTAATGATCTGATGGTTTTTTGATGATTCCAAACGTTTCAAGTATGGGACACTATCTGGACGCTATCTTTTTTATCCATGGCACCTCTGATATAACCTGACCCTAGCCAGATGAATTTCGCTCCGCCTAGCTCCACTCATCCATCTGGAACCGATCCATTGGAATGGTGTTTCAGAAGGCTGGGCCTAATCAAAAAATGCTTGCATATGATTGAATAAGCCACTTGTCCGTCATCTATTGACGTGCTACTTCAACCACTCACATCGAAGCCAACCCGTGACGCTGATAACAGTCTCACGGTCGCTTCTCCACTACGTCACATCTATGAAACTCCCGCCCTGCGTCCTGATTGGCTGAACCATAAAGTCGGTTGCAGAAATCACTCTCAATGGAAGAAGAATGGTCCCAGATGGATGTGAGTGAAGCTAGGCGGAACGAAATTCATCTGGCGAGGGTCAGGTTACCTCTGATATACATTCTTTTCATTTCACCCTCAGCCTCTTATGTTTCTGCCATCTTTTACTACTTTGAAGTTTAGTAGTATGATGGGTCCATATTTTACCATTATACTATACTATTGTTATTATTGTGATGAGATGGTGACCACAAGTTTTTAATTCAGTTACAAGTTTTAATTCTGACATCGAAAAACATGTCAACTGAAATGGGCATATTAACATTTAGTCCATGATACAACATAACTCGAGAGGATATCCATTTTGGTTAGAACCGATTTAGAATAATTTTGTGTAGCTGATGTTTGAATTGATATAAAAAAGTGGCACTGGTAAATTCAGTGATGAAAATATTCCACTGCACCACACCACTAGCCTGGGTGTTCCCATGCTGCCTTGCGCGCGATTTGATTCACGCTGCTAAGGCAGCCTGGAGACCATGGAGCAAATTTTCGCCTGAGATAGGGAACCAATCACAGAACAGGGGGGAAAGCAAGACGATGATGAGCTATGCACAGACGCATTTGATAGACATCCGTGGCACCCAATAAACGGATCTGGGCATTTTTTTCTAATACGAGAAAATGAACGTTTGGTTCCCAGACCACGTCTCATTGAGAAGTGGTGGCGCTAGCCAGGCTACCACACCACAGCATTCACTCCGAGAAACCCAGGTCTGCAGAGCATCCCCCGAGACATCCTGGTCTGAGATGATCATGTGGCAGGCTTCGCTTGGTTCACATCTTGTCAAAAGTGCCATTTCTGCCTCTCAAGCGCAGATTAGTGCCGTGCAGATAAGCAGTGCCACTTTGTGGAAAAGCTCTGCTACTACAGGCTTGCTATGCTACTTTAACTGACCCAAAGGTGGAACTCCTTACTTTATGCAGAATGTCATTTCATGACTTAATGCATGCAGGGCTCCATTAGACATTTAAATTCAATCTCTGTCTTTCTATAAAATTGTTCTGGTACTTTCCCCTAAATAACAGTAGAGGAAACTAGAGGAAAGGAACGACACCACTGAAAAGCCTGAAAAGTTGTGGGTTCTACCGTTGTGTTCTTGAGCAAGGCATTTAACCCCGAGTTGCTCTGGGGAGAATTGCTAAATTAATAAATCTAAATCAAGTAAACATTGTCAACGGTGCATAAAAAGTGGAAGACAGATGGACAGACGTAAAAATATTATTTTATTATTGAGCTAATGGAGATGTAAGAAACAAAGGTCAGGCAATGTTGCACCTACATGGTCTAGCTCAGTGAACAGGTTTACAGTTACACTGTTTAGTACTTATTTACAAGTCATATTAATGCCATAAAAAAGAAACTGCCTGTGTAAATAGCAGGCATGACAAATTCAAATAAAAAAATCATACATAGCCATGCTAAGTGAATAAAGGACTTAGAAAAAAGAGATCAATAAGGGGAAAAAAAAACAGAGTCATTATGAATTGCGCAAGTGACGTTCAATCCCACTGGCTATATCCACATACAATACTGACACCGAAACATTTTTTTTTCCTTTTTGCTTGTAAGCAACATACATATAAAAATGAATGGGCAGCACATTTTATGCACACAATTAGGTACCATACATGAATTTGATTCCTAACACCACTACTTATGCCTTTGTTCAGTCACACCTTGATGACAAGCAGACAGAATTGCAACATTCTCTCCCCCTTCCCCACACATTTCCTTAAGACAACTCTTAATTCAAAGTAATATTCTTTTTTTCCTTTTTTTATGAAACCTATGATGCCGGCGGACACTTACAAGCTTTTAGCATGCAAACCAACACGGCAAGTGCAAAGGGTGTTCGCCTACAGATCACTGTTCTCTTACACGGTTTCTCTTAAATCCTTGGAAGCTTTGGAGCAGTCCAATGACTATTCATACACCTATGGGCAATAGGCATGAGTTCAAGACCAGACTATAGAAAATTATACCAGGACTTGGACATATATTGAGACTTCTGTGGGTTCACACTGACTTGCACATCACGTTACCATGTGTGGTCACAGAATGTGTGTGTGTAGTGATGTAAGTTGTTTTGTCATCTCTGTGTTTCATGCCAATTCTTTTTTTTTTTTTGGAAAAAAAAAAAGAAAAATTTTAAAGCATGTAGCCATGACAACTAATGTGTGTCAAGACTTTAGAGTTCTCATGTGCAAGCAGAAAGAGAGAGAGAGAGACGTGAAAGAGCCTTCCAAAACATGGTAGTTGAAGTAGCCTTGGACTCGATGAAGGTGGCCATGGATACCTTTATATCTCAAAGGCTGGGAACTTTGACCTCATAGGCTGAAGCAGGTCAGCCAGGAAGTAAATAGTGCCTGCCATGCCTGTGTAGAAAAGAAAAGAGTGTCAGCATAATAAATCACACTTGTAGCAAAAGCCTTGACACAAGCTACACATCAGGATCATTGGCACTTGAACACAGTGCAGTTCATCTACCTAACCTCACTTATAGTATGAAGTGAAATTCCTAACAATGGCACTGCACACAAGGAACACTTGATATTGCACTTTAACGTTGTTAGGATCACGGTCCAATAGGATTGTGATCTTTTTAAATCAATGTATGACTAACTGGGTACCGTCTTAGCACTAAGTGGCGTTGCATATTGACACTACGGGGCATAGATTGTGTGTTCTAATTTAGAGAACTCTTCTTAACAAACAGGAACTTATCTAAACCTTTAATAACCTCATCTTACTTAAATATGCTGTCTGTGAAAGGTTGTAATTTTTGATTAACATTTAATCAAACTACACCCCTACACACGAGATGATGCAGATGAAGTGCCTTGTCCAAGGGCACGACGCACAACATCAAGTGACCATCTGGGATTCATATCGGCAATCTTCCGATAGCCAGCCTAACCCCCTAGCTATGCATATCAGCTATGCATACTGGACTACTGCCTCTCTAAGCAAAAATGCACTGATCCAGCACATACCTCATCAATACAACAATCTGATGTCATTTAAAAGAAGGGAATATTAAACAGACTGGAGAACAGCTCTTAACTTATGCATTTCTTTTACACGATGCTCACACTGGCGAAGATCAGGGGGCTAAGTATTTAAAATAAACGACGTAATACAGGCAATTAAGGCCTCAGTAGCCCACAACCTCATTTCTGCAAGCTTGTGCGTAATTGCTCACTAATGGCAAAGACTCCTGCCAGTAAGTGCTAAACTAATCTGCGACCTGAGTAAATCAAAATTAGGGTGATGAACAATAAAAAGGCAGTAATTAGGAGGCAGCAAAGTTTAATTACCCATAATTAGCAAGGGAGGCACATTTATTAAAAAAAGTGCGGATTATAATGAGGCATCATCAACTTAATGAATTGGCATGGATTTTCGGTCGGTTTTACCTTCAAAGAGAGAGAATGGAGTGTCTGGAGTTCGGCAGCCATGTTTGCCATAATTCATGCACCAGTCCGCAAACTGCAGGAGGAGACAGACGCTATTAGTCATCAGGCAACTTTCCAACAACCTTGAGGGAATTATCCCTCGCCTCAAACCCAATCAACAACGTCATCAGACTGTTTGTGACAAGACACATATCTGGAGTACATTTCAGAAGTGAACACAGCTTGAAGGGAACACTGTGAGAAATATTTTGTTATTACAGTAACTGTTATCACATTCAAAGGTTCGTCTGATTCAATTTAATCAAAGTTGAACGTCAAGAAAGGTCACACACGCTTTGCTGCTCAAAAGCAGGCCACCATCCCTCAAAAACAAACACACACATACACACACACACACACACACAGAGTACATGTAAACACACACACACACACACACACACACACACAGAGAGTACATGTAAACACACACAGAGACACACACACACACACACAGATCCCCATCGAAAACACAATCCCAATGGAAAGCAGTGCAGAACAAAGCTGAGTGTGAGTGTGAGTGTGAGAGTATGCTTGCAGCCTTGGCCCGTGTGGAGTAGGCGCGTCTATTTTGGGGGACGGATATAAATACCCTCCGCCCGATGAAACTACCCTCGAGGGCGCCTGCTGCCACTTGGAGGGCCTCCAGGCGGTGCATGGGGACCAAATGACACCCCCCCCCCCCACAAGCAACCATCCCCCGCCTTCCAACCAACCCCCCCAGCTGCCTGCCCCCTCCTCTGATGCCAGAGAGAGAGCGGCTTCCAATCGTCTATGTAAATAAGAGATGGACATTCCTGCGGAATCAGACGTATTCAAATTGTGGTATAATTTTCCATTTAGGCCTGGGCGGCGGCCAGAGCCTGCAGGAGGCAGCGCTTGGCTGCACAGCAACAGCGGTGTGGTGTGCCTGTGTGTGCCCTCGAGAAGCACCAATGCACTTCTCACAGCAATCACCATGGACCTGTCTAGGACACTGGCCAACACCTTCTGGAAAAAACAAAACAAAAAAAACACCCTCCCCCCCACCTCTCCTGCCCAACACATTTGAGACTAGTATGGCACATTGCCTTGGCAGGACTGCAAGCATAGCCAGTAAATGGCAATGCATTGCATAACTTGGATACACACCATTTACTTCCAAAATGTCCCTCTCTATCCAAATGGCACATTTTGGAGACAAGCATAAAACTAGAATAGGACATAAAACTAGAATAGAAAAAGAAACCAACTGTTCGCCGTTTTTCATGTGGGTATCTCTCTCTCTCCCTCTTACCATGCAGGCGCGGTAGAGGTGCTTAGCCTCGCGGGTGACCTTGAAGAGCGCCAGGAAGCCGTAGGCGTTGCCCGCGGCGCCGTGGCACAGGCCGTAGCCCTTCTTGAGTAGGCCACGCTGCCACAGCACCTCTGCGCACTGGGAAGCGTCCTCCAGGTACTGCTTCACTCCGAACACCTGCAGAGATGAGAGGGATAGATAGAGAGAGAGAGAGAGAGAGAGAGAGAGAGAGAGAGAGAGGGAGAGGGAGAGAGAGAGAGAGAGGGAGGGAGAGAGGGGGGAGAGAGAGAGGTGAGAGAGAGAGGGAGAGGGAGGGAGAGGGAGGGAGAGAGAGAGAGGGAGAGAGAGGGAGGGAGGAGGGAGAGAGAGAGAGAGAGAGAGGGAGGGAGAGAGGGGGGAGAGAGAGAGGTGAGAGAGAGAGGGAGAGGGAGGGAGAGAGAGAGAGAGGGGGAGAGAGAGAGAGAGAGGGGGAGGGGGGGAGAGGGATAGAGAGAGGGGGGAGCTCTGGTGATGGCTGGTTTACACAAAAATCTGGCAGTGACTGTAACAGCAAAAAATAAGCTTTTCCTTTCATTTCTGATTTCTGATGACATAAAACACACACACACACACACACACACACACACACACACACACTTATCAAAGAAACATCTACAGAGCTATAAAATGTACCAAAAGGTTTATGTAAAATTGTCAGACATTTCAGATGAACTTATTCTGCACCTCTGACTGTTTCCATTCAAGAAAATTGTAGAGAACATCCAGAAGACTCTACCTTAGTGTATAGATACAGACAATATAAGTATAAGTATAAGTACTCTTTTGATCCCGTGAGGGAAATTTGGTCTCTGCATTTATCCCAATCTGTGAATTAGTGAAACACACTCAGCACACAGTGAACACACAGTGAGGTGAAGCACACACTAATCCCGACGCAGTGAGCTGCCTGCATCAACAGCGGCGCTCGGGGAGCAGTGAGGGGGTTAGGTGCCTTGCTCAAGGGCACTTCAGCCGTGGATGTGGGCATGGGAGAGCAGTGGTCAACCACTTCCCCCGCCACCTTTTTCCTACTGGTCAGGGATCAAACCAGCAACCCCTTAGTTACAAGCCCGAAGCCCTAACCAGTAGGCCACGGCTGCCCCCCTACAATAATACCTATCAGGTAAAAGGCAAAAGCATCCAAGCACAATGAGAAAACTAAATGATGAATGAACAATCATTTTTTATAATTCATAATTCAATTTTGTTTCTCAAACTACAGGAACAGTAACTACACACTCTGCTTTCTACCATCTGAATCACATTTAAAAGTCACCATGTGTTTGAATTTCAGTTCTCAGTGACAGCCACCAGGTGGCAGTAACGCGTTCCAAGTCATTGGTCACAGTGACTGAGTTTCCATGCAACTCATTTGGATATTTTAAGTGCATTCGTGAAAATTACACTAAAATGCAGGTCTGTATACCTTTCCATCAGCTGTGCTCTGTGAATTACAAACAGAAATCTCAGGCTGTCTAGGGAACTTTGTCGGAAACACTAAATTGTGAATAAACTAGTTCTCTAGTCAACAGTTGCATAACTTATCGTGCCTAAATTTCTTAATTTAGATTTGTATGCTATATTGTATGCTGAAGGCCTTTGTTTGCTCCAAATCTGTCACCTGCTCTCATTGATAGCCTTATCATGTGAAGAACAGAAAGTATGCACATACGTACACGTATGACTTATGACAGTTGATTATACACATACATATATGACTTTTGATTTATGACTGCTGTTTCAGACATAACAACAGCTGGTGAAGAACACAAGCAATAATCTAGTGAAATTAACAATTAAGTGGGTCTGGTTTAATTAATATAGACAACATATTTGATTAATTTATGAAAAATACCCTTTCAATAATAGATCCAGAGCTTGCTAAGATTATTTTCATAACCAAAACCATAGCAGCATCACAATGGTAGTATCATGCTCTTCCAGAGAGTTTAGGGAAGTTTTGTATCAACAAACCTGTTGATTCTGCAGTAATAATTGGTGTGTTTTTAATAGTAATACAAATCTATTAAAGTTTCTATTATCTGTAATGTAATGGTTTGAATTCAATGAAAATGCTTTCACCGGGTTTGTATTCATGTAATTCAATGAAATATATTTAATTTTTCATGGGACCATGACTTCTTTGGGAAAGGATTGAATACTTCTTTTAATCAATTAAATGAACACTAAATGAATTAACATTGGTACTTAAACCCGAACAGTCATAGCAGCCGCTGAATAAAATAAACACATTTTTGTGAGAAATGATTCGAATTTCATAAATGATAGGACACAGATGCACAGGAGTCATTTTGTTTGAGTTTTCCTCTGGGGGACCAGCTGCTTGGGCATATTTCACACCTCTCCCTGCACAAACCCACCCGACTGATCTCATCACATCATCATTAAGCTCTTCATTAGATGAACTACTCCGGCTGTATTCAGCTAATCAAGAACCAGGTGAGGTGTTATACTGTGCTGCTGCACTCCAGAGAACTCGTGGAAGTTGGATATTTCCTTGAAGTTGGGGTAGACCAATTTTCCCTGATTTTATAGAAGGTTGGAGGAGGTGGGGGGGGGGGTCGGGAAATCGGTGATGGTGGAAAATGACAATTTCTGAGTTTGCTTGGAATGGAACCGAAGCCCAAAATGAATTCCAATAGCCCAAAGAGAATAAAGAGGAATAAATCGCTTATTGGAGAAAGTGATTATATAAGCAAAATAAAAAAACATTTATTTGCCAAGCACAAACTGCAACTGTCAAACATAGATCTGTCAATACACTGACAGGTCAGATTACAAAAGAGACTGACAAATCTAATGGTGTGCTCAGTCTGTCTGATTCTGACTTAAAGCCCTCAAACTGCTACTATTATTAAAAAGAACTGTTGCTTGCATAGTGCTGCTTTATCCTGGAAAATCCAGACCAAAATCTAAAAGATTAAGGGTCTGGGTACGAGTAATGAAAATGGCCCAACTCGAGGGGTGGCACCCAGCATGCATTTGAAAATATCACTGCACGCAATTGGATAACACTATGACCAATGTTTACTGACTGATTCCGGACTTCGGTGTTGCAGCGCTGTCGTCATCTGTTTAGCTCGCCTCTGGCCCGCCTATATCAGATACACCGATGTGATTGGTGCAGCTCGGCTACATGGGCATAGGTAACGAACATCATTACTTTTCGCCAGAGTCGCTCGCTGAACAAATTCAAATTGTGCTCTCGCGAGAACTCTGGATTTCCAGGGTAGTGCTGCTTGGTGACAGCTTCACTTTAATCAACCTACACTTTAGTAATGCATGCATACCACAGGCTGCAGCCTCTACCTTGTAATCTGATATCTTTTAAAAAATAAATAAATCAAAAAATCAAACTACAAAGATTTGTTTTTCTCCTCGGCCTCTTTTCTCTATTCTCTTGCCTTCAGACTCACCTTGTAGGCCTGCAGCAGCATGTACATGACCCCCGGGGAGCCGTGGCACCAGTGCACCAGGAGGTCGCGCTCGTCGCCCACGCAAGGCGGGTAGTTGCCCGATGGGAACTTCAGCTGGCACACAAAATCCACGCTGGGCTTGACCAGCGTCGTCAGTCTCTCCTGGCCCACCACGAAGCCTGGCTACAGTGCGCGCGCACACGCGCACACACACACACACACACACACACACACACACGCACACGCACACGCACACACACACACACACACACACACACGCACACACACACACACACACACACACACACACGCACACAAACACACGCACACAGAGAGGAGTGTTAGGAATGCAGGATAGCTATGGCAACAACAAGGCTCTTTGGTGTTTAAGAGTGTGTTTCTTTCTACAGGAGATTTGAAGTTTTCTTAGTCACCACTCTCCACTCTTTGCTACAGGGAGAACTGATGGGAGATAAGTTTTAAATTCCGCAGCGGAGCTACCCTGAAGCTCCATCAAAGTCACCTTAGGGGGCTTCAAAAGAACAGCACCAATAGCCCATGATCTGCAGCTCTCTTAGAAAAATCCATGTTTTTGAAGCAAATGAGTCATCTGAGTGGTTTTCTTAGACCACTCGAGTGGTCCTAGCTCACATTTGGGTTCTTTTAGCCCCGACATCCCATTCGCTGCTCTGATGGGTCTTTTTTTTCCAGAGCACCTGAGATCAACTGAGGCCAAACTCAGAAAGATGTTATCAACATGACTGTCAAGAGGTAGACAGAACGCTTTGAGTGCTTCTCCAACTTAGCCGAACGCTCCCAAGATGATTCACAGTTCATGCCTACCAGCCAGGGAGCTGACACGCAAAGCGCTTCTCCCTACCCACTGGGAACAGCTAGTGCTCCAGCCTCTCCTTAAAATGCACTTTTACACACGCAATGAGAGTGCAATGTGCAGCTCAACTCCAACTTGGACTTTGTTCAGTAGCCAAACTACTGGCGCTCATAACACACAAGGACTCTTCCACAGTTTGAGACATATCATCAACCTTTCAGGCCATGCCTCTTGCAATTTGTAAAGTAATACAGGAGCCATAGGAACAGGCTTCACTCAGTCTCTTTAGTTTCTTAGTGCTGGACTGAACTTATAACTAAGTAAAAGAAGAAGGAAAAGGCCACACTTGGCAGTTCTGTGTTCTGGGTAGAAACACGCAACAAAAGTGAGAGAAAACCTTTCACAGCATGACATTGCTGTCTATATCGCCACAGACAACAGTTACACTGTAGTATGTCAGCAAGCATCTATCGATGTCAATCGCTAGGCTCTGGCGTTGCTCAAGGTTTTGGCACATGCCTTTTCAGGGTTTCAGCTCATCAACTCCGTAGTGTTGCTTTAAGTGAGTAGGTCATTTTCCATATTATGTTTAGCTTATGTTACTAGTAACAAGTGACAGTTGAGCTAAGCGGATGGTTTAGGTCAAAATACTAGTGGGCCAACACGTTGAAATCCTCGTTGAAATGACATACAGTATGTGTAGCCTGACCCACATCAAAATGTAGGGTCTGGGAACTTACCATTGGCAATGCTACAACGCTACGCTACAACTCCCATGCATTTTCCCACCAGCGGAGCTAGTTGGCTAGTTGATCAAACTTTTGCCAATTTAAAATAAAGCTTAACTTGAAAGACCGCTGTTCGCCAGCAGCAGCATCCATCTTCATTGTTTTCAAGTAGCAGGGAATTCACACGGAACCGCCACCGACTCTATACACAATGTGATTGGCCTGATTGAAGTTTCAATTTTCCAGCTCGCAAGCCAACAGAGAGTTGCTAGACTACCTTGACTGCAAATTACATTTGCTGCCGCTAGGGTGCGTCTAGATTTCTAGGCTAACATATGTGTGTAATGGTTATACATCTCATAGGATTTGTTTTCACCATGTTGATTATTCTCGTTAACTTGTTTTTTAAATTCTCTTTCTTGTTGTACTGTCCATATCGAGAAACGGCCATGATGACAACCTGCTGAGCCAATCAGACGGTACCTGCATGAGGAAGTAGTAGATGCCAGCCAGGCCATGGGCGGCGCCAACGTACTGCTCCTGGTACCACTCGTACATGAGAGGGCTCTGCTCCTGGGTGCGGTTGCGCTTCGCCAAACTCTCGCCCGAGGCCAGAACCGCGTCACAGATCTAACCCAGAGATATATCAAAAACACACACACACACACACACACACCCAGCAAAGAGGAATAGGGTTATTAAAGCTGTGATGTATACTCTTTCTTTGAGGTTTCAATAGTTCTACTGCACATCATCAGCACCTAGAAAAAAGAAGGGCTGTGCACAGGGATTTTGAACTTTGAAGGAATAGGGTTAACTTTACTTTTTGTCACTTAATGTTGTGTCCATCATATCTATCTCGTGTCAATCCATGATTTTGGTAATTTTTTTATGTTACAAAAAAAATGCTACCCGGGGCCAATTCTAATATACACAAAACAACAATGAGAAGTGCAAGAAGCATGCCGAGTAAACATGTACAAGTGTAGAATCTCAATGTTGATGTGAGGTGTTGCTTCAGGTGTGCCAGGTGTCCGGGGCTCACCTGTTGGATGTACTGCATAGGGATCTTCTCCTGGCCGAACTGCTGGTTGATGAAGACCAGAGAGTACAGGTAGCCCACACGGCCATACAGCAGCTCGTCAGGCAGGTTCCCAACGCCCTTCACCACACTCTGGTGCAGCTGCAGCAGCCTGGGCGTACACACACACACACACACACACACACACACAAAACACAGAGAGACACACTGAAAACCAAATCCTTTCTGAGTCTATGGGCTAAACAAGGACACTTTTCCTCAGGGGACCTGGTGACCTTGTTTTGCAGTGACTGGCTATACATTATCTATTGCATTTGATTCACAAAACGTTGACACTGGCAGTTGAAAATGAGTCAGACAAAGCACATGGGAAATTTGCTTGGTGTTAAAATAGACGGGGTAAATTCAGCATTAGAGACTTGCATGAAACGAATCATACAGACATATATGAATCCCCTACAGCAATTTATGGCCAAATGACCACAATATCAACTGTGATCAATCATCAACCATCTCTCAAGGTGGTAAGGTGACAGAGGTCAAGAAGTTCACATAACACAATTATAAAAGTATAATAAGCAGTGAAATGCTTACATACCTTTCCGGCTGTACACAATTTGTGGATAAGATGATCAATAAAAACAACCTAAACAGCAGTCCAGGGTTCCTACACATTTTCCATTTCAAAATTCCATACTTTTTCCATACTCAAATGTTCAAACTTCTCGGTACATTTTTCTGACCATATTCTAGACATTGTCAATGGAGTGTTCTACTAGCATTGTAAATAGCTGTATAATAATGTTTATTATTAACTTGTTAGCCCTCAGAAAACACTTGCCCATTGTTGAATACTTTTCGTTGGGGAAGTGCTGAGTTAGAAGGTGCACTCACATTTGATACAGCATAGCCTACATATGTTGGAGACTAGTGCACTAATGGCAGAGGCCTCAGAAATCACCGTAAACAGTATTATTTGTTTGCAATAACAGTTTATCAGATAATGCAGTATCCATGTCTTGGTAACTTTTACAAAATCAAAAAAGTCTACTACTGAAAATAGCAGAGATACGCAAACAAACCAGTGCACAATGGTGTAGAGCATGTGCATAGAACAGGGGTTCTCGATTTGGTTTTGGTACCAGGGTCTCCTTGTGGGAGAGATTTTTTTCTGAGGACCCCCATTCAATTGTATATTGATGTGGACTGACAACTTAAGCTACACAACAGTAGGAATGGTTCATTATGACCTGAGTAAAGTGATTAGAACTGTAGATGCAATAGTCTGGAAACACAAATATTTCTCCATACCCTTGTTTCTTTTTTCCATACTTATTCAGACCTGGAAATTACTAAAATCAAATTCCATACTTTTCCAGGTTTTCCATACTGCGTAGGAACCCTGGCAGTCATGTGACTCACCTGTTGACGCACTCGTCGGCCTCCTGGTTCCTCTGCAGGCGGTGGTAGACCACAGCAGCGATGGCCAGCGGTCCGGCGTCACCACACAGGAAGGTGATCCAGCGGCCAGTCAGGCTCAAGCTGCGGCTCACGTAGTCCAGCGCCCTCTGCAGGTAAGAGGGCTCGCCAAACACGCCGTGCAGGTGCAGATAGAGCAGCGCAATGCCTGTGTGTGTGTGTGTGTGTGTGAGAGTTTGTGTGTGTGTGTGTGCCAGGAGAGAGAGAGAGAGAGAGAGAGAAGAAAGTTTCAGAAAGGGGGAGTGTATTTGCATAGCACTTATTAGGAAGCTGTATACTGAGTTCTGTAAATTAGTGAACACTTATGATTAAAAAACAAACAAACAATTAATTAAAACAAATTAACTTAAGCAAAAACTCTTTTTGTATTGACAGAGTAGTTGTTCGATTTATTTGACTAATTGTTTATGGATGTCTATAAAGTCCAAATTGTATGCAGAAACATGTTGTCTTTACCGGCCCATCCTGTGTAGCCTGTGCAGTCCCTGGGATCGGCCGACTTCAGGCCCTTTTCCATGGCCGTCAGAAGGTCATTGATCTTATGTGTGATTCGGCCAGCAAAGGATGCCGTTAGCTGGAGACAGAAAAACAGCACATGCAATTTGATACACTGCACAATATGTGCCTCTTAGGTGTTTCTCACCTTTCCTGAACTATCTGGACTCAGGACGACATAATATGCTCTAAATATGAATGAAGGGCTTTTACAACAAAAGTAGGAAATGTTGATTAACTGTCTTGCCGTTTTTGAGGATGCTTATACTTTGTCTCAAGCATGTTGACAGATCAGATGATGGCAAATTGTGCAGTCACTTTGTTGCCTCTAAAGGAGAACAATGACGTTACGGTACATTGACGACAAACTTACGTTTCCTTGAGCGTCAAACAAGGTTTGGGTGCCATCGTAATCTTTGTAGGGGTTCTTCAAAGCGCGCTCGTCAGGCATTTTCTGCTTTCTGGGTCAGACGCTGGAGAATCGAGACAGGAGACAGACAAATGATGATGCAGAATGCAGGATGCTCAGCATCTGGATGCTGAAGTGACATTTGAGAAGTCTAATTTACTCAATAAGACAACATGCAGACATGAACAACTAGCTGATGCTACATGATTTAAGCCAGCATTAGCAAGCTAGCTGCCAAGTGGCAAACGTGATCAAGTTAGCAAGCTGGCAAGTCTGTCAAAAATGGATCCATTGAAACGCCCCCCTTAGCTATTGAAGCTACAGGGTCTCTTTCTGAATACACCGGGTCGCTGATATCAATATTTGAGCATTCACTGATATAGTTCCGCGTTTCAACTAATCATATATCCTACATAAGTTTCAACATAATGGAATATTTAAAGCAAACATACCAATGCTTAGTGCTACCTGCCGCACTGTTGTTGAATCTGCTCTTTCTTCGTGCGTTTTACCGCTATCCAAAACTGTATACGCTATGTGTATTAGTGACATCAAGTGGTCGGGAGGCGCACGGGAGCCAGGCAGGTCCCGTAACCAGCGTGTTGAACGTGTCACTGACCTCAGGTAAAGTAGCCTATAGCCTCAGAAATGTACCCTACATAATCTAGTATTTAACGTAAAACGTATCAAAGTTGTTAACTTTGCGTAAGCGTAGGGTACTGTAGCCGACAAAGATTAAATGTCACTGTTTCATAAAAAAAGAAAACGGGTAGCTTGCCTTGCCTTCCCACCCAAGGATGAACTTGCTGACAAACATGATTGAGGTGATCATCACTAGCAGAATATGCTAGGAAAATATCAGATTTCCCCCTACGTGTTAACAAGGAAGAAAAAATTGAATAGGATGGTTGGTCGTCGGTACACATTTTGCTAAAACACTTATAAAGACGCTTTCCGTTATGATGAAGCCATGCATGTTTTGGGTGCTGCCACACGTGCAAAATCAACCCCCCTTTTGCGCCAGTATTGTCCCATCCATAGATGGAAATCGGCCTTTGTTAGCAAGCAAGCAATGATGTGAAATCAGTGACAATAGGCCTACCTAACTCAAAAGTAGGCAAGCCTGTTTTGAGTGTAAGGATTAAAAAGGAGTAGCCTTAGGAGTAAAAAGTGGCCTATAGGCTACATATTTTCTGTAAAATGTAGGGGAGTAAAAGTAAAAAGTTGTCAAAAATAAATGGCTTAGGCCTACTCAAGTTAAGTAGGCCTACAGAAACCTGAAAACTAAGTAGCCTAGGCTGTTTGTACATTATGTATAATATACATCTTGTTCATGAAGAAAAATAAGTCTTACACACTTAAAGCAACTTAATGCCTAGTTTTTACCTTAAGAAACACTTTTTAAATTGACCTTAAAACAGCTTCAAACTTATTTTGAAGGAAGTTACTGAAGCCTTTCGGGAGAATGCCAATGTCATTATCATTATCACTCTGCTCTGAAGATCTGCACTACTTTGGTGTAACGAGCATGACCTCTGTACTCTTTAAGTGTCATTTTCCAACATGCTGGGCAAAGATGTGCCATATGTGCATATTGATGCCAAAAAATAAATAAGCAATTCTTACATCTTATTGCTTTTAAATAAAGGCCTCAAAAAATACCTTTTGATTTGGGTATACTGACAGATTTTAGGTGGTAGAAAGAATAGCCATTGCATGTGAAGTGATCCTTTTTGTCATTTTTTAACACTTTTTTGTCATTTTGGGGTTATGGAAACTTTCTTTGCATAATGAATCGCTGCATGGGTCATTATGAGTGGCCTCTAATCAGTGCTTGTTTTAAAGTTACAGCAATGACAGCACTGAGCTATGAAGAGATACAGTAGCCTATAGCAATTCAGTAGCAAAGAGAGTTGAAGAAAAAGCAAATGTATTCATCAAGTGCAAAGACATTTCTTCCTTCCTTGCGGTTACGGAAAGGCTATCAGCTTACGCAGTGAGTGGTGAAGTCATCTGATTAACCCGAGGTACACCCATCAGGATTGGAAAGAATCCCCAATGGAGCATGGCCAGACCCTATTCACCCAATCTGTTCACAGGCTATGGGTCACCATTTTAGAAATGGCTAAAAAAAAAGAAGAAAACAATTGCAGCAACTGCAGAAACACCATAATGAAATGAAATCTACCTGGATGTAAACATCCGGTTGAAGAGCATTTGCACTGCTGCCTTCTGAGTACTGTGGAGGGCCATGACAGAACGGGGGGGGGGGGGGGGGGGGGTTAGGCAGCTGGAGCGGGAAGAAAAAAGATGCACTCTTAAAACAAATGTGTTGAAAATAACACAATGCGTGTTACACATCTCTATGTTCAGATAGGGACAACACAGTTTGTGCTGTTTCTAACACAAGCTTTTGTTATACTGTGTACACTCTTAAAACAAATGTGTTAAAAGATAACACAACTTGTGTTGTTTTTTGTTAACACATCTTTATGTCCAGATAGGGACAACACAGTTTGTGTTGTTTCTAACACATTCGTTTTAAGAGTGTGTGCTCTCAGGGCTCTGTGTGTGGATGTCCTGAAAGAATACAGGCTAGAGGCTCTACTTAAAGTAAATAAATATTGACATATATCAACAGACAACAAACAGAATCACAGACTGCAACATTAACTATTTGCATAATGTCAGGATATAAAATGTAAGGGTAGCGTAATTTTGAAGGTCCACATTTCTGCCTCAACTCTTTTGTTGATGGACGGTTATAACAGTTATATAATAGTCCAACTAGTCTCCTCAGGACCTGTACATACAGTAATACCATAAAATAGGCTACATGATACTCGATTTTGCTGCTGTGAAAATAAATGGTTAAAAAAAAATTCACAGCAAACACATGACGTTCTACTGACTTTAAGTAACGTTAGCCTATAGTTCTCCTGTGGTTAGTTTTTCAATAACCTTCTGTGTATGTTTCGAGAACGTTAGCTCCAGGCAGAGGAACCATCACGCAGAGGAACATTCTCCTAATGTTCTCGGGAACTAAAAATGCAAACGTTATGGTTGCATTGTGCTTTTCACACAACTACTGTGCTTTTCACACAACTACTGGGTTGTTGTTTTTTTGTTTTGGTATAAAGCTTTCTGCTCTGCCCTCCATCTCCACACCCTGTCTGTCTGTCTGTCTGCCTGTATCTAAAAAGAGATTCCAGAACATGGCCCACCCTGTAAAAAGGACCTCCAAAAAGGGATGTGTTATCCACTGAAAAAAAATAAAAGGGCACCTGTGCTTGTGGGGTCGGTATGTGATGTGAAATATGGTAAGGCAATTCCTTCTCTCACTCTCTCTTTCTGTCTGTCTGTCTCTCTCTCTCACAATCTAGAATACCGTACCTCTGATTTGGCAGCCTCACCTTGAGATTGGGTAAAATAAGTCAATATTCCCTCCCATTGTCATAGTCCAGCATAGACAAAATCCCTAAAATGCCATCATAGACCTTTTCAAAATTGCAAGCCAGTTCTCACAAAAACACTCAAATCTTGTTTTTTAATAAGTCCATATGGTTTGACTCTTTAATATTTTTACCCCTTTTAAAATAATATGTGGCTCAGACTGGGATCACATTCAAAGAGTTTCCAATGTTTGTTCATAATTCTTTTCACCTGCTTAGAGGCTGTGCAGTACTTGGACACAAAGGTCACTGTACTCTCTGATTTTTGATGATTCCTATATTTTTGGCTGGCCTTTACAATTGCCTGATTAATCACTGTATGGACATATCCTCTTTCTGTGAATCTTTGAGACATTTCCTTGGCTTTGACCTTAAAGTCTTCCTCAATGCTACAGATTCTTCTAAGCCTTATAAACTGACCATAAGGAATAGTTATGGTTATGGTATTAGACGCTTTTGTCCAAAGCGATAGCCAGTTAGTTACATTAGTAAAATTAGTTACATGGTCAGGGTGGAAGCTTGATGAATGAAGGATGGTGTTCCTGTCAGTTTCCTGCCTATAAATTGAGGTCTCCAATTTATTGTTATTGATCGTAATTAGTAGATCTAGGAAATAGATGCTTTTACAGCTATACTCCATAGTGAACCTCAAAGTAGGATCTGTCTCATTTATGTATTCATTAAAAAGACTCAATTCCTTTTTAGAGGTTTTTTTTTATTCACATGGTTGGTGGAACGTTACTGCAACCAAATGGAAATCTCTAAAGGTTATCCCAGGTTGCCATAAAGAAAACGTTAGAGGAACGTCGGGAGAGCATTCTGTAAACCAAAAGACATAACCAAAATCTAACATAAAATTTCCGTCAGAAAAACTTTCCTGGACATCCAAAGCAACCTTCAAGCAACGTTCCCATAACAAAAAAACTAAAAAAAACTTCCCCCTAACATTCGGTTCTTATAACCAAAAATTGTTAGCTGGGAATATGGTAGTACTTCTACTCTGGTAGGCTACTTGCGCGCACCCACTAAAAAGATCCACACATTGGGAAAGAAGACCCACCCTGTCCACCAACTAATTGGAAGCAATAAAATAACATGAAAGATGAACGATTGAGCTAAAAAAGATGAAAGATTGATCAAAAAAGATGAAAGATCATCTGAAAGATTGAGCTAAAAAAGATGACCTATTAGAAATAATATTTGAAAGATTGAGCTAAAAAAGATAACCTATCAGAAATAATATTTTTTTGTCTTGGAACATAGCCTACAACAATGCATCCTATAAGGAAACTGGCTGTTACTTTATCTTCACCGATTTCTTCATATAGTGGATTTGTGGTTCCTAGCGCAGTGCACATCATGTACAATGCATTATCATGTACAAAACACAGAGATGCGTGTCTTAGAGGTACCAAAACACTCATCTTTTGAGTGTTATAGACCTCCAGATTAAATCACCTGCTTGGAAGCTCCATTGTCGGGATGGAAATTGAAATCCCTCTTTGCGGTCGCGCTTCATTAGCCACTGTCATTATTTGCCTGATACGCCGGGATCACAGTGTAATTGTTTGATGACTAAGTGCTTATGTGTGCTCTCCCATATGTCACGTTAATCCCTCATCATGAAGTGAGTTCGCGTGCCGGCTGATCTGTCAGTGCCACTCAGGGGCGCTGATAAGGTGAGCTAGCGACCGCATTTCCAACGGATTAGCAATCGTCATGGGGATCGCAATGGGGATGGGAGCTCAGAGAGCACTGAAGGGTTCGGACATGTCGCTGCCATGGAGATGCGAGCATTCCCAAATGGTTTGCCTTCGACTTTCCACAGGGAACATACATCTGGCCCAGATGGATGAATAATATATAAATAAATAAATAGCAAGCGACTTGCTCTGAATCAGCAGGTGCTTGTTTCTCTGACACATTTTTTCTTGCATATTTGAGGCCATATTTAATATAACACCTGGTATCCTACAATACATCTCTTGAATTTCCCCAGGGGATCAATAAAGTATCTATCTATCTATCTATCTATCTATCTATACATGATATATCATACATATTTCATATGTTACTTCCCTGGTCTGGGACTTGACTATATTATTTACTGTGAAGAGGCATGTGTCTGTCATTGGAACAATGTCAGCATTGAATATATTACTTTGATACTCCAATGATAAATATTAATCTTATGTCACCATTTCCGCATGCACAGGAGGCCAGAGGGTCGGTATTGTATTAGCATTCCAGGCGTTCAGACATGACCAAGACTGTGTCCTTCACATTTCTAATGATTTGTTTCATTGCCACAATTCTGGTTGGTGCCATGCATGTAAACATATAGTAATTGACACAACCTCCTAACAGCCCCCCAGCAACCTGCAGGGACTCACACAGCTGAATCCTGGTGATGTTGTCCAAGAGAGAGAGCGAGAGTAAGATGGAGAGAGAGATATTCTGAAAACTAGGACAAGATAACGACCTTCTTGCAGATACATATACATTATTCTATGCATTCCAGCTGTCCGAGGAAGGAAGCACGGGCAATGACAGTGTTGTGAGACTCCAGTGACAAATCATGACGGACACTTCTTAGATCCGACTTTGACACAGCACCATCTCTCTCTCTCTCTCTTTCTCTCTCTCTCTCACAAACACACACACACATACACACACACACACACACAAACAAAACCCTGTGAAATATGCATAGGCTGACACTGACTATTTCTCAGACATTAATTATCATTCCCCAGCTCTCGCTGTCTTCTCCCTCAGTAATGTGATACAACAAAAAGGAGAAAACATGCTTGCTCAGAGGGTTCAGTCCTACAGATCCTTTTGAGATGTTTAAAAATCACCTCGAGAGGATCTGTACTGTATGACTGGAGGAAAGAGAAGATGGAGACGGAGAGGGATATTCCATGAATGTCTCTGGGAGAGTTATACATTTTTCAGAAATAGCAGCAGAGAAGTACACTGGTGGTTTTGGAATCTCATTTTGCTAAGCACGAGTCACTGATTTGCTCTGGTAATGCGTGATAGGCTAACATACAGTATCGCTACCGCACTATGTCTTGGGCACCCATTAGATTTGTTGTATTAGCAAATGCATACATATTTATCACTCCATATTTATGTATTTATTAGAATACAACCAGATGATATAGGAAATATTTTGGTTTCGGCCTTAGGCCACCATTAAAGTTGTTGTTTTAGCAGGGTTAGGACCAACCTTGCAAGAGGGAAGCTGGTATGATCAAAGGTTTATATTCAAAGTGCTTCAATGATACAAACGAGATGGTGTTCCTTCTTGGGTGAACAATGAAGAGGGTCATTGGAGACATACAGTATGTACGTTTCGGGTGGCCCCTCCTTATTGCGCCCTGCTGCAGGCGCGCGGGAATCTATTTTTGACCAGGGGTGCTGAATAACAAAAATAATGGATGTCCGATGATCCCCCTCCCCTCCCCTCCCCTCCCCTGGACATGTTTCGGATTTTGACTGCTAAATAGCCTACGTCATTTTAGTGTGGTGTGCGGGTGATAGCGAGAAGTTTTAGAAAAGTCCTGGGCAGCCACAAATTCCAATGTTCCGCGACAGCACTCCGAGTCCACTGCGCCCACCCTAACCCCACAGAAGCGCACTTGACATCATTAGCCTATTTCAGTATAGCTAAGGAGAATTACTTTTCTGATCGTCAAAACCACACCAGAGATGTTAGGTAAGGGATAATGCCCGACGAGGTGTCCATTATCAGAAATAAATGGACGACGCGGAGGCGTGAACTGTCTCCATTTATTTCTGATAATGCATTGAGGGCATTATCCTGTTTATACCATGGTCACTTACGAAATAAATAAATATGAAATCAATTATTAATACTAAATGAGTTTTAGAGTTAAAATCGTTCGTTTTTTCAGCTGTTTTTGCAATGCTGTGGAATGTTGATAAGTCACAGCTGAGCGGACTAACTCAGGCGTTGTCAAGCAACGTCATAATAATTTTATAGGTGTAGGGCCGTTTATACGAGAACGATTGCGAAGGAAGACGACAAAATATTTTACCATAAGTGCCTTTCGTTTACACGGCGACCCCGCCATCGGGGCTTGAAGACGCACAAATCTGAAGACTCCTTCCAGAGTGTAGAGTTTTGAAGACGACCCGGGTTGCGTCTCCGTCTAAACGGCTAAACCAAAGATCCTTGATTACCTCACTGGCTAAACTGTCAAATTAGAATGTCTGCGCGTGACGTACCGGGGTTCTATCACACCACCACCCAGCGGTCTGGAATGCATATCCAATCAAATATCACATACTCTTGCGTCTTCATATAAACAAAGATTTCCCCCTGAGAATGCTCGTCTAAACGCGAATAAAAAAATGAAGACGAGACGCCACTTCTGCGTCTTCTCTTTTCATCGTCACCGTATAAACGTAGCCTTATGACACCCTTTTCAACCTAGACCATGGTATAAGTAAGGGATAATGCCCGACGAGTTGTCCATTATCAGAAATAAATGGACGACGCGGAGGCGTGAACTGTCCGACACGAAGCGGAGGACGGTTGCTTCCGCGAAGTCCATTTATTTCTGATAATGGACGCATCGAAGGGCATTATCCCGTTTATACCATGGTCACTTACGAAATAAATTAATTAATTAATACTAATACTATTAATACTAAATGAGTTTTAGAGCTAAAATCGTTCGTTTTTTCAGCTGTTTATTGTCAGACAGCGAATTAGTAATTATTTAAAAAAATATAAAATAATTTTTTATAATCTATCTCCTGCCAGCAGGGGGTGCTGCAGCACCCTCAGCACCCCCCTTCCCGCGCCCTTGCCCTGCTGTGGTGGTCTTGACACCGCACAGTCAGTAGCTGATCTAGAGACCTCCATCACAGACGAATCTGCCAGCAGCTTCTGGCGGGCAAGGCAGTGGCCTGGGTGGGTAACGACAGCTCCGTCAACAGCTTCCCTGTTGTGAGTCATTGAAGGTCATTATAAATAAATATATATTGTCCTTATAGCATTGCTGTAGTAAAAAGTTGTAAACTTGATCACAAGATGCATATCTTGAAAAAATCGATTTGTGTGATTTTCATGCACACACACACACACACACACACACACACACACACACACAGAAAGAGACACGCAGACACACACGCACACTCAAGCACAGACACACACTGTGCACACAGACACATCAACACTCACACACACAGACATACTGGCAGTACACAGAGGTTTTAAAGACACACACACACACACTGTAAAAATGTATGTAAAAATAGATGTACATCACAGCAATGTGTACTATGAGCACCAATAAATGGCAGAGGAGTACTTGGATATTTGGGAGTCACCATAGTATACTTTACCGGTTGCTGCAAACTTGTCAAACACACACATTCACACAAGTTCGAACACAAGTTTGTGACCTTGTAAAGAATACAATGATGTGTGTGGCTTTAGAACATATATTTATGTACCAAAACTTGCAGCAAACATTTTGTGAAATTTACATGTATACTTAATATAAGCAAACCTGTGAGTGTCAATGATCATTGAGCAAACAACTGAGTATGTAAAAGTTGCTGTTTACAAGGAGCTGAAGGAGTATGAGAGATGATTTATTCTGGAAGATTGATTTATTTTCTAAGCTTTATTTGTATAGCACATTTCATACACAGAATGCAGCTCAAAGTGCTTTACATTTGAAGCATGTAACACAATAATAGTCAGTCAGTCATTATCAATCACTTTCACTTTCATCTCTACTGATAATGAGGTTTCCTTTGCCAGTGATTTAAATACATTATTTTCCAGATTTGAATCAATTTAAACAAAGGTATATCCTCATAACCAGATATCCAGATATCCTCATAACCATCACACCGATAGTACAGACAGACAGAATGATCATGACTACCGAGGATGTAAGAAAAACGTTTCAATACACAAACCCAAAGAAAGCAGCAGGGCCAAATGAATGCATTCCTTTTCTTGTGAAGAATTTTGCCTATCAGATGGCTCCAGTCCGGCAACCAATTTTCCAGGCATCCATTGACACACATATTGTTCCTTCACTTTGGAAAACTTCCCACATCAATCCGATTCCAAAAACCCCATGTCCAAAAGAACATACTGTGACTTCAGGCCAATAGCTTTGACCTCAGTAATTATGAAGTCTCTTGAAAGAATTCTACTCCGCCATCTGGTCAACACTATAGGCCTGTACGAAACAGGAAAAAATGCTGCCTTTAAGATATCTAACAGGGGAGCAAGGCATCGTGGCATGTCCGAATCAAAAATGCTGCCTTATAAGATATCTTTGTTTTGCCCAATTTTGAAGGCAGCATAGATGTATCCTTCATGCTGCCTCCAACGTCCAAAATTCTATTTTATTGTGAGCAATCTTCTTTCTGGTGTTCTGTGTTGCTATCTTGCTAGGCTGTCCGAAACAAAGTTCGTAGCCGGTACCTTGATGTCTGCTGCGGCAAGTGACTCGGTAGAGAGCTGAAGACAGCGAGGCAGCAGACAGCTGCCTTCCGCTTCGTACAGACCCTATGAAAGAGCAAGCTGATCCAATACCAATTCGCCTACAAGCAGGGCTGTGGAACTGAAGATGCTGTCACCACACTGGTCCATTTCATAACCAAACACCTGGATAAACCTAAGACCTACGCCAGAGCTCTCTTCCTAGACTTTTCATCAGTGTTTAACACAATACAAACAAATCTTTTAGTGAACAAGATGATCCAGCAGAAAATAAACCCATTCCTAATCCATTGGTATGCTTCATTTCTCACCAACAGAATCCAGATAGTTACGGTTAATAGAACCCTTTCATCTGCCACCATAACCACTGTAGGAGCCCCACAAGGCTGTGTGAGCTCAGCAGTGCTTTCTACCCTATACACCAACAACTGTCGCACAGAAACACCTAACCAGTATATTATAAAGTACTCTGACGACACAGTCGTACTGTCTCTCCTGAATAATTCCAACTGCCCCAAGATACACCAGCAGGGGGTGCATAAAATGGTAGAATGGTGTGACCTTAATGCTCTTAAGATTAATGCAAAGGAAACAGAAGAAATTGTGCTTGGGTCACCACCTGACTCACACATAACCCCTATTCTAATCCACAATAAAACAATCAAGCAGGTTCCCTGCTACAAGTATTTGGGCGTATGGATAGATCACCTGTTAACCTGGAATGACCATTTAGACTTTGTCTCCAAGAGAACAAAACAGAGGATATACTCTCAGATTCTTTGGGATGAGCAGTCAAATTCTTCACCTCAGTCATAATGAGCATTCTACAATACACAATAATAGATGGCGTATAAACATACAATAGTATTATAACATTGTTAATAAACACTAATACAATGCTAATAATAAGATACTGGGCCCTAATGTAAATGGTGGGCAAAGAGCAAAGTCAACAAGCAAAGTTCTCATCCATGAACTACCTATTGTGTGGCATGTGAAAGCATTGAGCTGACTCATCAATGTTCTTATCCATGAAGATAAACTTGCAAATTGATTTTGCTTGGTTATTAAATTAGCTTTAGTTAGACTTAATGACTTTGTACTTTGCCTATAATTAAAAAAAGAGCCCACCATTTTGAAGACTGATATCCCACCCAAATGTATATGTGTATGAGAAAATAAGATAGAGTAGCCTGTTTCAGGCATCACAGCAATAAAATCACTTTGACACATTAACCCTTCACAACCCAATGAGCTATTTACATCCATGCAAATGGCCGACACAGCCCATCTGGCTGGAAAGCGGATCTGTGAAGTTCAGTGTCCAGGCCTGACAGATGAGATAAGGAACATTCCGGTCCCTGACACACAGCCCCGGATTCAGCCATGACACGTCTGGAAATAGAAACGGGGTGGTGGTGGTGGTGAGGGGTTGGTGTGGGGGGGTTGTGGGGCAGTGCCTGTGGGAGAACACAGAGAATTCCCCGTCCGTCACACATCACTGCCATTAGGCCGAGAGAGAGAGAGAGAGAACAGCACGGCGGGTCACTTTAGGACCTGTTGGGAGGCACTATGGGAGTAGTTCTTAAGTGTGCTCGGAGTGCACGATTGCCTGTCAGATCGAAAGCGATGACTGTTTCTATAACACATTCTAGACTCCTGGGAGATGAATCTGTTTTCGCTTTATGGTGGCTACAGCACACTGCAAAACTCAACACTCACTCACTCACTCACTCAACTTTTTTGAAATAATGTGCTTTGTCATTTTAGTCATCTCAACCACAGAAAAATCCCAGCAGAAGAAAAGAATCAACTAAAATATTGGCAGACATGCAGGGCAGAAAGTTGGAATGTTGAGTTTGAATGCATTATCTTGAAAGGATATATTGTTGTATGTACACATGTTACCTTGATGACCACCAAAGATGTTAGTACTTTTTTTAAAAACGTAACTATTTTGCAGTTAATTTTGTCTTTTTTCAGTTACAACACATAATTAACATCATTTTGGCATTGCAAAGATGTTTTAACTGTAAGTTAAAGACACTTGCTGTGTAAAGGACATCCCTGAATTCTTTCCCAGAAGGCAGAAAGACAGAACCTTGACGTGTTGCCAAGTGGAGGCACGCCAGGCAAAGGAGACCGGATGGGATCAGGAGAAGGACGATCAGGAACAAGGTGAGTCACACCTAAGTCGAACCTCCCCACCTCCTCCCCACTAGCATCCTGCCAAATTGAGTTATGAAAATTTGATCAGGATGTAAATAGAAAATAAATAAATAAATAAGGAAGCAACAACACGTCGGCTGCTCTCTGTGCTTCCTCTTCACTCAGTGTAATTGGGAGGGTGAGAATAATCAGGCAGTTATTTTTCCTTTTCTGAATGGACCAAGTGGAGAGACGGAATACTAATATATCGTTCCATTCCTCAGGTGAAGTGTGAGGTTCCGTTTTTTGCTAATCTCAAGCTCTTTCACATTGGCAAAGGGGGCGCGCGTTTACAACAATGGAGTGTGTTAAAACTTGTTGCTGATTGTCACACGGTCACAAGGGTCGGGATGTAGGTGGTCATTATGTTTCGGATGCGCGTGATTACAGTTGGTTTTGCTCTTTGAATAACTGAACCTCGGCTGCATGTGTGTGATAGGGAGCACACCGCCTGGGGCTCCTTGAACAAAAACCTTTCTCTCACACACACCTATTGTCTGTATAATTATCAAGGCTATGGGGAATAAAGGCGCAGTCTGAGAAGTAATTGCGCAGGTATAATCCCTGCCACCCTCCACTTGAAGAAGTTTTAATACCCAAGTGGTGGCAGTGATGAATATTAAGTGATGTGTTGAATGCCAAGTGGGTATCTTGGAGTATAGATCTGTGAATGGAGTAATGGTCAGATGAAATGAGAAATGCTTTTCACTTTCCCTCTCCCTCTCTGTCTCTGAAAAACATATTTTGAACTCGGACCTTTATTCCAGTTTTAGAAGTCTGAACATGCAGTTGATCTCACTGTATATCGACAGTTACTCACAGTGTATCAATAAAAAAGTAAGTCAATTGATATAAATGTATGCATTACTGCTAGCATTTCTTTTTAATAAAAGGAGTATATGATTATAGGCTGCTGTTAATTTTCTTTTTTTTTCAATTTAATTGTGCTCATAGAGCGCCAAAACATTACACATGTATCATGTTGGCGCTTTACAAAGTGTAGACAATCAGAGAAAAAGAAGAAAAGAAGGCCCATGGGTAACAGGGGCGAGGAAAAACTCCCTAGAATTGGAGATACATATAGGAAGAAACCTCGAGCAGATCCATGACTCAAGGGCCTGACCCATCTGCCTAGGGTCAGATACAGGACAGTAAGGTCTGTATACATGACAAATGCATATGATAGTCAGGTGTAGAGAATAAGACATGGTGTTTAAAGCCACCTGAGGTGAAAGTTAGGTGGGATGATTACATATCCGGTATGATAATGCATTAATCCTAATTTAAGGATTAAGGATTGTTAAAGGCAAGCAATGTGTCATAGAAAGCTATGGCTGATGTCTCCAGATCTGGAACCTTCTGCGATCTCCATACACCATCTGACTTGAGGTTGCTACACCCACAGTTAGTCTCTAGGTGTCAGTGTTGTAGTGAGCACTCACCAGGAACAACTCCTCTGAGAGCTCATGTTTGCCTTGTCGCTCTAGTTTCTATCAAGGTCTCTGACTCATAAAGTTTTCCCTTCAATAAAAACAGCACCTGCAAAATTATGCAATGCCTTTTTGGCCTCTCGTAGACTCTCTCTCTCTTTCTCTATCTCTCTTTCTCTCTCTCTTTCTCTCTGTCGGTCTGTCTCTGAGTGTCTCTCTGTGTAAGTGATGCATATGTGCTGCGCATGTATAACCAGCTTCTCTTCCTCCTGTCTGTCCATCTCCTGGTGAGAGTCTGTGTGATTCACCCGTGACATATTAGCAGTCTGCCCAGCCACAGCACAAAACAACACAAACAATGCAAACCCGCCTCACTGCTGCCTCTGTTGCCGCGCTGCCTACTTAGCCGCACCTTATCTGAGAGCGGGGCGCTAACAGCTCGGGCTGCCGGCTCCCTGAATGGACTTAATAAACATGCTCCTCATTAAAAGAGACCTTGATTTAATTGCATGGAGGCCCGGGCCTCCCCCTTCTATGTGCCCTCGCGGGAAGAAAACCTTAATCAGGTCTAAAGCCGCATTCATTGTTCCGCGCTGTACACCTGCATGCCACTCCAGGGAGGGAGAGAGGGAACTGTGTGTGTGTGTGTTGTGTATTAGAGAGTGAATATGATTGTGTATATTTGTGTGTGTGTGTGTGTGTGTGTGTGTGTGTGTGGGTGGGTATGAGAGAGAGAGAGAGAGAGAGAGAGAAAGAGAGAAAAGAGAGTAACACTGTAAGGGGAGAAATCGAAACAGAGAATTGATGAGAGAGAGGGAGAAAGGGTGAGAATTAGCATGCAGGGATAAAAAGAGGAGACACACACACACACACACACACACACACACACACACACACACAACCAGGACTGTGAGACAAGACAAGACCAACAAATCACACATATCAGAAAAAGGAAGTCAGAATCCTCTGGAAGGGTAACCTCATGACAAACGATTTATGATTATTACAGTTTGCGAGAGGCCAGTGCTGTGAATGACTCTGACCACAGAGAGGGGTCATTTTGGATGGCACAACGAACCACATTGACTCAGTGACCCCCTCCTCGGAAGTTCTTCGAAGAAAACCTTCAGAAAATTGAATGAAGCGTTTCCTCTCCCATTACTTTGTCTCTCTCCAACGCGCTGTCAACACACACGTCCGATTTTTAAAATTGGTGTCTTGCTAACCTCCTCAGGAGCCTCTGCTGACTCCTCCAGGGTGCGACTGAAAGAGGAACATAACAGTTGAATAGTGAAAAGCGAAGAAAAAAAGCCTTGTTTATAGTCTGTGCATAGCATAGCAAACCAATCTCCAGGCCTTAGCCCTAACCCGAGCCAGCGTCAAAGCATCAATACACTTGCCAGAATATAAATAGTTCCTCTGTCAGCATCTCCGAGGCATTTGTGGGTGCATACTCATCTGTTGAGCATTTATTCCTTACCCTGAGCGTGTGTGTGTGTGTGTGAGTGTGAGTGTTGTCCTCTAATACACAGTCCACTTAACTTTCTCTCTGTCCCTCTCTCTCTCTTCCTCCCTCTCTCTCTTCCTCCCTCTCTCTGTCCCTCTCTCTCTCTTCCTCCCTCTCTCTCTTCCTCCCTCTATCTCTTGCCCATTTCTGCACATCTGCAGTCCTCCTGCTCCATTTCGCTGTCTGGGGGCTTAAATCTTTTGAAGCGCAGATGGAAGCTGACAGCGGTTATCTCTCATCATGCCATGGCAGTTTCATGTGTCACAAGCACTCAATACTCCTCTGATAGAACTATATAGGTGCCATAATGCAACCCAGCGCCGAACCCCAAACGAGCCAGACTGCCAGCAGATCTGGGCACCTGCCAATACTGTCAGGCTTCATCCCCGTCGACTCAGCCCCGGCACACGGGTAGCGCGGTGGAAGAGGGCCCCCAGGAGGCTTCAGGAGAGCCAAGCCGGCATGGAGGGGTGCCTGGTGGTGGGCCCTCGTCTGTTCAAAGCCCTCCTACTGCACGGAAGAAGAGGAGGATAAGTATGGAACTGCGGTGAGTTTGAGTTCAAAGGAGGAAATGGGTGGTTTAGCTCCACCAGGCAGCTGTGATTTTCATTGGGCCTGTGTGGTGTGGAGCTTTGTGTTTGTCATAAACTGCATGTATTTTGTGAATCAGGTGAATGACTCGTCTTGTCTGTTCAAAGCCCCCCTACTGCTGACATCATCAGAAGAGAAAATATATTTTGTAGAACTGCAATTGACTCTGCAGTACAAAGGGATGGAGTCAGATTAGATTTTTCTCAAATTGGCATGCTTGTTTTGTGCATTGTCTTGTGTGAATTTGGTGAACTGCTCATATTCCAAGCGTGTCCACTTCCTAGACAGAAAGATACAGAGGTGAATGCAGGTGAATGGGGGGGGGGGGGGGGGGGGGTACCTTTAAATGTCTCTGTGGCATGTGCATTATACTTTTTCTTGGAATGTGAAATGCGGATTCGTTATTTGTAATCACTTAATCACTAGAGATGAACACATCTCCCAGCAAGAGTCAATTGAGTGTTGCCTATGCTTGACCACAAACAGTTGGACCCACTGTTGACTTTACCAGATATTTCACATTTATCTGAACGAGTTGTGAGTCTCGTGTTACACTCACCCCAGTGGCATGCATGCCCCGGGCCTGTGGTTTTGCTAGTTCGGTTACAATCCAACAATCCAATTATCCGCACGCGTTTAAACCATTTCCGCACAATCCCAAGCATTGTTAAAAATTACTGGCCCAAATGCGCAATTTTAAACACGGCTCCTTTGGAGAGGAAAATGTGTAATTGTGTGGATGATTGAATCAATCAGGCCCTTGCAGGAGCATTGGAAAAAAGAGGGGGGTAGAGAGAGAGTGTGATGGTGGTGGAGGAGGAGGAAAGGGGAGAAGGACTAGGAGAATATGAATTTTGCCTGAGGAGTCTCTCTTTCAGGCGGCTGTCTGCTACGATGTGCATACTTGCATGAGCGTGGGGTGGTGGTTAGGAGGGAAGTGAGCAGTATAAATATTTACCGGCCGAGAGCAGCTCTGGCGGGCCTACTGGTTGCAAAGCTGTCTGTCCTGAGCTCATCAATCTGGAGGCGGAGCTGGCACCTCCCTGGTGGCTGGTTGGAGCTCCCACTCCACCTGCTGGTCACTGGCTATTGTTTGGTTTGTGTGTGTGTGTGTGTGTGTGTGACTGTGTGTGTGTGAGAGAGAAAGAGAGAGAGAGAGAGAGAGAGAGAGAGAGAGTACATGTGTAGGTGTGTACAGTATGTGTTGTCTGTTCTGACCTGCTCCTTGCTGAACAGTATGGGCTGATGATGACATCTTGGGTCACATCAGCAGAACTCGCCAGAGGGGACAAGAGGCCCTTTACTGCAATTACATCATATGGAGGATATGCAGTAGTGTGGCTGAACAGATAGAGAGAGAGAGAGAGAGAGAGAGAGAGAGAGAGAGAGAGAGAGAGAGAGAGAGAGACCTTAAAGATGACCTTGTGTTTGTGACAATTATTATACTATGTCAACCAGCATCAAAGAATTCCTTCTATGCTTCACTTTTATAAGTGCTTCACTCATCTGGCCTTCAAAGCATGATGCCGTGTTACTTATCATCCATTCATCTAACGACTCTTAACCATTAGTCAGGGATTAGAAATGGCTCAAAGAACAAAACAAAAAAAAGAACGAAACGTCAAACAAAATTTTAAGAGGACTGTAGCCAAAAACAGGAGCAAAACAACAAATTGATTTATGCCACTTGCCATGCATTGCAGTGTCATTTGAAGTGCTATTAACCATTCTTCTATACAGTTCTAACCAGTCACCAGTTTCTACAGAAGAAGCCTTGGAACAAGCATGCCATTAGTATGTTACAAACCATGAATTTAATTACGCACCCAATAGACTTGAAGTCCATCATTTCTAATATGGCAGCTTTTCACAATATTGCTGACTGTTAGAGCTGTTTTCTTTTTACAGAGTGGCATATTTTCAAACTCTTATTTGTCCCTGCCCTACCCATGGGCAAAGACTCAATATTTAGAACCATGCAAACTGAAATTGGCAAGACACTGTATAGACCCTTTCAACTGCATAAACAATCAGGTGGATTCCTAAGGCATTTCTGGTGGCACAGAAAACATCATTGAGCGAATGCTAACTTGGGGACAAACAACAATTTGAGAATTCGACATTTTGTAAAGCATTACGCTAAAGTTTGATTAATTTTCATTCCAAAGCACCTGCATTGGTTTTGAACATTTCAACCGGAAACCCTCTAGGAACAGATTGAAACAGTCTATTAAAGAGCTAGAGCAGAGCTAACTTGGACTACTCCTGGTTAGTGGTGTGTTGCTGTTAGACCTGCCCCTAACAGAAAAGTTTTCTGAGTCAAAATGCAGTATGCGGTAGTTCTGATCTTTTATTTCTGTGAGTAAGCTAAGCAAGTAGGGAGATTGAACTTGAAGAGTTTGAAGTTCACATGACAATGGCCTGTGCCAGGCCACATTGTCCAATGAAAATTTAGTTTTGGTGCTGTTGAGGTCAAACTAGGTGTTATTATTTAAAAAATACAATAAGAGTCAATGGTGTTTTATGTTGTATTGACACAATAGTGTAATATTAGCCTATTTTAGCTGCTTATTTACCGTGATAAAAAAAATCTCAGCTCAAATATCTCTGTGAGCCACAAGCAGTCAACAAAAGAGCCATATCTGGCTCGCCAGCCTGAGGTTCCTGACCTTATTTCAAAAGAGTGTCTACTACTTTAGCAGTTGCAGTCATTACATGCAAATCAGTGTGTGAGTGTGTTAACTGTTTTGGTTGTGTCTGTCAATGTTGTTATTCAGCCTTGCATAAAAATGACATCTAATTGCATCAAGGATATGCTGTTTACAATATGCAATTTTTCGTCATTTACATCAATTATCTTTATTAGCATAAAGTTTGTAATGGCTTTGCCGGAGGACAAACTGAGTTTTGCTTTGAGTTTTAACTTTACCTGAGATTCCTCCTTTCCTCTGCTGTGCACTGAATTGTGCTCAGTGCTTCTTCCCAGGTGTCCGTGATTAAATTTGCTCTGATTGGCCAATCCCTCACCCATCAGCGAATCAGCAGAGCAGTGGGAAACATTGGATTTTGATGAAAACCGCCAACCTGCGGGTCGCCTCCCTCCTGCCTCCCTGACACGTGCGCTGAGTGTCGGAGTGTGTGTGCCACAGGCGGAGGTTTCCCTCGCCTGAGCCCAGCCTGAGAGAGAGAGAGAGAGGGTTGATCTTGTTATGCGTGGCTTCTCATCAACAGGTGTCAGACCACGACAGACGTTTTGTTTTTCATCCAGAAGTCTGACAGGGAAGCGACACCAGGCGAACGTACTCGCCGCTATCCACGTCTGGTGTAGCTACTTCCATTGATTATAGTGGAAGCTAATTGTTGCAGCAGATGCATCGCAAGCGGAACGCTTCAGTTATGCGCCTGGTGCAGCTTCCCTGTGAGTCTGATGCACTCAGTCACCTGTCTCTCATCTCCGTCTGGCCTCTTTGTGTTATTTTCACTCTTTCTATTCGGTTACACTCGACATGACACTGTCATGAACGTGTCATAAACAAGTCATAACCATTTATGACATAACGCTTCTGTTATCAAGTGACATTCGGTTTTTGTCATAAAAAGTTAGGGTTAGGATTAGGATTAGGGTTAGGTATAGGGTTAGGTTTAGAGTTAGGATGAGGGTCAGGGTCAGGGTTAGGGTTGGGTTAGGGTTAGGTTTCATGTGTCATGACAGTGTCATATGTCGATACTGTCAAGTAAAGTGTTACCCTATTCTATTCTTTCTCCTTTTCTTCTTCTTTTTTGTTTGAAACAGTCAATTTATGTGCTGTATCACCCCCCTCCCCCACACACACACTTCTTCCCTCGCTCTCCTCAGCGCCTCACGTCCACATTGTTGTCTGGCCGAGTGGGGTGCTGGGAATTTGCCGGAGCAGAACGCGACGCGATGCCGCGTTCCCTCTGCTGGCATGCTGCGACGCGGCGTGCCCAGTCATTGGGTTGACTGATGAAGAGTAATAATGGCCCGAGATTGAGTGGACAACAGAGAGAGAGAGAGAGTGAGAGAGAGAGACAGCGAGAGAGAGAGAGAGAGAGAGAGAGAGAGAGAGAGAGAGAGAGAGAGAGAGCGAGGGGGAGGCTAATGTGGTGGTGGGGCATTCTGTGCACCACACACACCATCCAGCCCCTGTGTGTGTGTGTCTGTGTGTGTGTGTGTGTGTGTGTGTGTGTGGTGCATTGAGCGTGTGCGCCGTGGAACTCGCCGTGACCACTGAAGCAGCCTTGGGCTCAGGTGCGCCAGACTGGATGAGGAGGGAAGGGGAGCGTGACTGAGGCACAGAGAGAGAGCATATGGTGTTTTTGTACCTTCAATAAAACAGTTTCTCACGAAGACGGTTGGAGGGGGAATGGGTTCATTTTATTTTGTCAGATCTGAGACATTTCAGGACAACAGGGTGTCATTTATCAATAACAGAAATCCTACCGACATCAACCTGCAATATAATTGGCATGTAAGGCCTATATTCCCACATAAGATGAGAAGAATATTTGCCCTTAATTTCAGCTTTATAATGGTAATGTTGCTGATGAAGTCTCTGCTATTACCATTATTTCTGCCAATGAGTAAAATTGTAACGTAAAAGTGTAGAAAAACAGCTAGAAATAGTTTTTGGATGTCTTTGGTTCTCTTCCTAAGATAGAGAAGCACCAGTAGATGTAAAACTGCAGATCTTACATCTTGCTCACAGCAAATGTTCAGAATTGGCATCACGAGTGCAGAAATAACATTAGCCAGACACTTAGGCACCAATGCCCTGGTCCTCTCTCCCGACTTGATGTGCTTGCAGGAAGAAAATTATTGGAGGGCTAAATGAGATGAAATCTTGGATCAGCGCATTTTCCATTATTATAGAGGGGGTTATTGCATCGCTTCCCCTATGGGAAATTGGAGTTGAGGAGCTGTTCTTTTAGTAGGGATGACTTAGTTTCTGCATTCAAGAGCTTTTCTCTCCTTTTTTTCCTTCATGTAGAATTCAAAGTTTGTCATTCTAATGGGACTATTGCATAGACCTCTGCCCATACAGACATTCTTTTGTTGTGGGGAGCAGTGAGTCAAGGTTCTTCCTGGGAAAAATGCCAACAGCAGGTGTTCTCTCTCTTCGCCAAAAAAGAGTACAGATGACACTGTGACGAGGGAAAACCTAATTAATGCCCTGATATTACTTCATAGCGATTTGAGCACACGTTTGAACATGCCAGTCCTAGTTGTGCTCATGAACACTGCATATGAAACCATTTCTAACAGTTTCTAAATTTGAGCATCATAACCGTCACTTGAGTACGAATTGATTTAGATTAAGTTTTATTTAGTATAATTTGTATTTTAGTATATTTAGTATATTCTTTATCTTCTACAGTCCTTATTGCTTAGTTGTGTTTTTTTATATTATATACTTTTAATGACTTTTTCTGCTGTTATTGAATGTGTGTGTGTGTTGTCTATGCTACTGTGACCTTGAATTTCTCCTAGGGATCAATAAAGTATCTATCTATCTATCTATCTATCTATCTATCTATGATTACATGTCTGTGAAAAGCAAATAAGCTAAAGGCACAAAAGCAGTATTTGTTCAGAAAATATGTACAGCATCCATGGAACTATACCTCTTCCCAGTTGGTGTGTCCTTGCAATGTTACAATGCAATGTGTTGAGATGTAATGGTGTGTTGTTTATGTGTTTGAGTGGGATAGTTGCCCATGCAGGCAGTAGACTCACAGGACACTTTAGAAGGGATAGCAGATGAGATGACAGACTAGCCAACTTATAGAGATCACAAGCACACACACACACACATACACACATACACACATGCACGCACATGCAAACATACACTAACACACACACACACACACACAAACAGATACACCAACGACACCACATACTGTACATATACTGCACGTATCAGTTAAAGCTAAGTTGATGCATCAACGTGTAATTCTCGTGAAAACGCTTAAAATAAATAGGAAAGACCTCAGTCTCTTCCTTAAGATCACTGTTCATAACCCCAACACCCCAACCTTACTGCACACTGATGGTGGCTGGCTGACAACAAGCAGGTGTAGTCAACACATTTGTTTCAAGACTCTGTGGTGTTCAGGATCCCACCTTTTCTGATCGTCTGTTGAAAGGATTTCTTGAGATATACTGCAAGACATGCAACAAATACCCCTCCAGCCTCTTTGACAAAAGGTCTATGAGCAATACCTTGTATTTGTTGTCTCAGCGCTAACTATTTCACAGTAGTGTGCATCATGTAGGCCTAAGCTACATTGTGATGCAGTCCATGCGTGTTGTACATTAAAGAGTGTCCATTAGTGAGAAAGTAAAGGTGAAAATTAACTTCTTTTCTTAGTGTGTAATTTCACACAATATTATTGAGTCTAGCCACAAAAAGCCCTCTCAAGGCAAAGAGTTATTTGGTTGAGACGTCTGGGTGAGCTTGCCTTTTCTGTGCCAGAGAAACGAGGGAAGCATTCTGTGTAGCGGCTTGCAAATGATCACTCTACATATTCAGCCTGCAGCCAGGAGGGAGCCAGCATCCCCCTCAAAAGAGGTTGCCTCAAGGAAACACATGAATTTTTCAGGCAACTCAAAAACTCTCTCTCTCTCTCTCTCTCTCTCTCTCTCTCTCTCTCTCTTTCTTTCTGATATTCCCTCTGTCTGTGTGTGTGTGTGTGTGTGTGAGTGTCAAAGACAGAAGCAGAGCAAAGACAATCTGACAGAGAGGTTAGTATTCGTGGCTGTTCTGTGGGTAACAGTGGGCTGTGTGTCTTGGTAACAGGAGACATATCACTTTCAGTTGAGCTTCAGAAGAAAGAAACATTTTAGACAGACATTTTGGTTAATTCAACACAATTTTCTGCCATTTCATGAATCCCAACTATCAAGACACCTCACCGGAATATAAAACCTCAAGAGCTACAACTATAGCTGCAAGAGCAACTTGAGTGCAACAGTGTTAAGAAAATCAAACCTTTTTGTGAAACGTAAGCGATAGCAAAGTAGGAGGATGGAGGAAAAGAAGGAGCAAAGAGGTAGAGGAGAAAGGGAAGCACAACAAATAATTATGACCATATTTCTGTACTAGCAATGACCATATTTCTGTACTAGCAAGGAACATATTTCTGTACTAGCAAGGAACATTTCTGTACTAGCAAGGAAGCAGGTCTTACTCTGCCGTGGATGTCCTTGAAATTAAATGTATGTCCTTAAAGGCTAAGACTTAAGACTCAATTTGTCCGACTTAGATTTAATTAACTCAGGAGTAAACATGTATCATCCGTGATGTAAACAAACTATGACTTTTCTCATTTCTCATTTCTCACACCACCTAAGGCAGAAGAAGAAATGCCACTCCACATGAGAATATTTTTCAAAACATGTCACTTTTCTTGTCATGGCTGCAGTTAAATGCAGAAAGAGAGACTACATTTGGGTGTGCCCAGGTGACAACATTCATTAACATAGCTCACAACCTCCCATATCTCATGTACTCCCCATTCATGTTGTCTAATGGCCACTGCTAGAATCCTATCTGTATGGCTTACATGCTTATTCTCCAATTGAGCACTGTAGGATTTCTATTACATACGTGTCTCAGGGGATCGAGGAGTTTCAGAGGTTTATATACAAATAAAACGCACACACACACACACACACACACACACACACAAACACAGTACACATGCATTTGCCTAGTTTGTACATATATTCACAACTTTGTCCACTATTAAGTCTGATGACAAATGACATTCAGCATGAAATATAAAATTATATTTAATTGCATTCCTTTCATTTCCCGTCATTGACTCTTCCCATTCTGTAAGAAAATTGTTTTGATGCGATTCACTGTTTGTTTTTTGCACATTCCACTTGTCCTTCCCACTTTAATGAGCTCTTCTCAACTCTGGCATTATGAAATACACTTAGCGATCTTACTGTTTTTTAAATGTAGCTCTCATTTTTCTAAAGACACTAATTGGCCTAAAATTATATGTTTGATAATTAGCATAACAAAAACATGCTTATCTGATCAATTCCCCCTGTTTTGGCAGGAGAGACACAATTAGGCAGAGAGGAGAGAGCCTTGAATGTTTGCATCTTTAATGGTAAACTGAGTCCTCCTGTGGCCAACCAGTCAGACAATGTGCCCCTGGTAGAATACTAAAGAAGAATGTGGTTTAGTAACAGACATATTTTCATGGCAAATACCTTGATGGCCTCTCAAAGCAGTTTAGTTCGATTAGGAAGACCTTCCTTAATGCTGCCCTCTTGACATTAGCTGCTCTGTGCTAATCCTTGAGAGTGGATATAGCATATTGTCATATTTTTTGTGTGTGAAGAATTATTTCTAGCTAACTCAAAAGCAACTTTGATATCATGGTGGTCTCAAGTATATGATGTCCCAGAACATTGCCAGAATCACACAAATATTCTACAGGCACCATTCTCAATATGAACTATGAAATGGGTAATGTAAATTAATGTATAATGTATTATACTGTCAGTTAGCAATGTAAAATGTCATTAATTATAAATTATGCAAAGTTGAATGATACTTTCCAGAACTCTTTCATGGTTCAGTAAATTGATGGAATGTTGACAATACCATAGGCACATTGACATAACACTGACAGTGATATGTAGTTTGCAGCAATATTTTTGCATTGCAAGCAATGTGTTTGTCAGGTTTCTATCAAGCTTTCTATCTATCTGCCCACAGTCTTGTCACCTCTCTGTGTTTGTTTGTCTCCAGCTACACTGATTGGCTTCTCTCTGGGTTGGTCGGGACAGAAGAGTGGCCGGCTTTCGCTAGGGGCTGATGGGCCCATGATTGCTTCGTGTTCCAGCTGTCGTCCTCCGCACTCTGAGGGGCCCCAACAAGTTTCGGCCATCTCGATTTCTGATGACTCCCCACTGGTCACCACCTGCAGTTAGCCTAACCCCCTCCCACACACACATACACTCACAACCCTCTTCTTCCCTGTCTCCAATAGCTTGAAATGAGGGGCAGGAGACAGAGGTGGCGCACTGAATAACACCATGTCCTTTATGTTGTTTGTGTTTGGAACTTTGAGTTCCTGCAAAATTGTTTGTGTGGTCCCCACTCACTTGTTTCATTTGGCGTAACTAACTTCAATGATAGTGGCAACTGTTTTTTTGTTATGTTTTTGAGGGTTGGTAATAAGAAGTGTAGCATCAACAAATGACTGTTACCAGCATTTAAGTCTGGAAGACATCATAATGTCTTTCTAGTACGGTACCTATTTTCTGGTGTTATCGAAAACTAATAGTCTATGAGGGTGGATTACCGACACGTAGCATGAGAGATGACAATCTGTTGACATAGAGCCACACAGCCTGTCTGCTATGTAAAGGTCACCTCTGCATAACGCCTCTCTAACTCACTCAGATGCCCTGAGGGATAGTGGCATTCAATCTCCGCTGAAGGATGAGAGGTGTCATGGGAATGACAGACGGCCTCACTTCCATATCTGTCCCCCCCCCCCTCAAAAAACAAAAACAAAACAAAATGAAAACGCAAAAAGATGTCTTCATAAGCGGAGGAGGGAGCGCAGTGACTCCTATCACTTTCTGGACATGATGGAATGTTTGGATGTAGACTAGTGCCGAGTGTTGAGTGCCATTTAATCACGTAGCGCTTCTTGTTTGTGGCCAAGTTGTTTTCTTCTGTGGTGTCTCCATGCGATGTGTTTTATCCCTCATTCCTTCATGTTTACTCAGCTCTCTTTCTTTCTCCCTCCCTCCCTCTCTCCCTCCCTCCCTCTCTAACTCCTTCACTGCAGGCCACAAAGGATGTGCCTGACCTCGACACCAAAATGGCCTTGTATGTTTGCAAGTGGGGAAGAAAGAACCCCCCAAGCCATCCCCATGACAACTTTTTTCTTACCTGGTAACCATGTCCGTGTCTGAAAGGACTGGCAGACAGAGAGGGTGCTTTTATGCCCTCTATATCCACAATTAAGCCCCCAATTAAAAGCTCCAGACAGTGAGAAAATAAAGCTATAAATAAGGCACACACCACTAATAAAAGAAGCTGAAGGACAGAGTCTGATTGGATATATCCAGAGAGCAGCTGGGGGTGAAAAAAGAATCCCGTCTGTATCTGGTGTGGATCTGGTCAGGGTCTGTTTAGACCTCAGATGGTGTCTACATTGTAGACTGATCACGGTATCGTCCGATTTCCTCAGTTCTCTCAGGAATGTTCTGGAAACACCTTCCCATCCTGATGTGTGGAGTTTCCTTTGCTTTGGCAACTGGTTTGTGACTTGCCTATTTTGTGCTCCACGTTAATAGCAGTGGTGGCGCACATGTTATGTGATATCATTCTCGTCTCTGTTCTTATGAAACGCTCTCTCTCACCACCCCCTGCCCCTTCCAACTTACAGTATGACTGGCAGCATAATTGAATCTTTGTTGCCGCCACGTGGCTGGGTGCCGTACATTAAAGTCCTGTCAGCCGGGGCCAGAGGATGGGCCGTCTTGCCCTGGTCCAGTGGTTTGTGATGGGAACATTCCCTTATGTGTCCCGCAATCCTGCTCCCAGAAATGCCTCATCCGGCACATTACGACTCCCCGGCTCCTGCAACCCCGGGAGGATTTATGATGTGGCGCCAACAGCAACGGGACTGCAGCTCCTTTACCTGATAAGGTGCAGCCGTTCACTCGATAGGGTGTCACTGTTAATATAGTATTAGATCTACCCACATTGGGCCAGCCTGCTTGATGGAAAATGTGTGCATTTGTATGAGGGTAGTACATGTATGCATAGGATGACGGTAGTGTATAGTCCTTAAGGACCTATACACCAACCATTAACCAAATCATGATTGTTCCATATTAACATGGGACATATTCACTCTAGTGTGTTTTCATTTTCAATGGCAGTTATAATATAGTTATAATTCTTACTTTGGTCTCTGTGCATGCAGTTGGTCATCCTCTAGTGGTCAGCAGCAGAGCAATAGTCAAAAGCTCTGTGGTACAGAAAAGCATCAAGGCAGCTCCTGCAGGCTCTCACTCTGCTAAACTTATTTGGTCACTGCTGGGTAATGATTATAGCCCTCATATATCAGGTGGCTCTGTGTAGCCTACTTATTAAACAAAGAATTGCACCAAAAGGTTTCTAAAAATAATATGATGCCTGTTATGCATTATAATGAGTGGAAGAGAATACCCCCTATTCTTCATAGGAATTAAATTAGAAATGACTGACATGTGGCTTAGTGGTCTTGCATGTATTTACTGTCTGATATATTGATTAGCTTCATGTATGTAAAATGGTAGCTCCTGTCATGTCAACCATTTCTTCTGATTGAGATTATAAGAGTAGGTACATGTCTCAGCATAGGGTCGAAAGGTTAGACACACCAGTGGCTGTCTGACAAACCTCAATTTGTGAGGATACTTTATAGTTGAAATCATGTTTATTCAGCACATCAATTCATCTAACCCAACCTTACCCCAGCCTACAGTACACCACTCATCAGGTGGCTCTTAAACAAAGAATTGCACCAAAGGGTTTTTGCAAATAAAATGATACCAAAATCATGCTTATTTCGCCATATATTTTGCATTACGAGTGGGAAACAATACCCCAAATTCTCCATAGGAATTCCTTTCGAAATTACCAATCATGTGGCTTAGCGGTCTTGCATGTATTTTCTGTCATATAGATAGGATTGATTAGCGACTTGTATGTAAAATGGTAGCTCGTGTCATGTTAACTATTTCTTCTGACTGGGATTATAACAGTAGGTACTGTAGAGGCAAACATGCCTCATCAAAGGGTCAAAAGGTTAGTCAGCATTGGCTGTCTCACAAACCTGTATTTGGGAGGATGCTTTATAATTGTTGAAATCACGTTTGTTCAGCACATCATTTCCACCATCTAACCCCACCTCACTCACTTTTATACTGAAATAAAGCTTTAGTTAAATTGTGCACTGTCCTAATATGCCTGGAGCATACCAGTAATTTATTTGCAAATAATTCAAGCCCAGTAGGCCTCTGTGGGCAGTTATGTTCATTAAGATGATCCGATTATTCTAAGCGTTATACAGTGATGACATTGTTATCAAAATTCATTCAGGAACAAACAAAAGCCTAATTTTGCATGAATGTTTCATGAGTCATGCAAGTTCTTTCTTAGGACTATCATTTCAAATAATATCAAACAATATTCGAAAACATTCATGACTTGTTTTGAAGTCTTTTTAAGTATGTGTGTATTTCTCTCCATCGCAGTGGGTTTGTTTGTGTGTTGGCCTTAGCTCGTCCAATGAAGACTGCCTGCAGGAGTCAAGGCTGGACGAATGTGCATCAACAGAACTATTTGATTCAGATACCCGCATCTATTTGATTCTAGCATTCAGATGTACGGTGTAAATCAGGAGCCCAAGCAGCTCCATATTGACTGGCTCTAATTAGTTTTTCACACCATAAAGCATATTTTTTTCCCACATTAAATAATGAAAAGAAGGTGTATGACAGACAGGGCTGCTGTGGTGGGTGACAGTAGAAAAGAGGTGGAGGAAAACAAAACGAAACGGAACTGTTTATGTGTTCAGTAAAACCACGTTGGCAAATTCACTATGAAGAAGAGTTGGGAAGACTGTAAGGCAGTGAGTCTCACATTTTTCATGGCAAGACACCCTTTGATTGGTTAGCTTTTGCTTACAATTCTTGATCATTGTTTGCAACTTTGAACAGCATCTATCAGAAGATAAATGATAAGATAAGAACACATCTGAGAATATAACATATAATTGGCTGTGTATTGGCCATTCTTCATTCTTCAATTCATGTTAGTTGCAGGCATTAATTATTTGGCCTTATACTGTAGCATAGGCTAACCAATAGGTCCAGACCATATTAGTAAGTGATGAAGTAAGTACAAATTCATCACTTAGTAGGTTAGTTACAGGATACTGTGTTGTAAGGGCACTGCCATACTATGTTTAAGGGTAGTTTACCATAGTATGTTGTAATATTATAACTAGTTTCTCTTGTAGTATACAATAGTAAAATAACTATACTGTAGGAAAGTTCAAAAACACTACAGCCAGGCTTGGAATTTCACCATTCTGGGGGCAAGGCCACTTGGCCTTCAGTTGGGCATATTTGGTGGGGGGCACAAAGGCCTAAGTTAACTATTAGTAGTAGGCTATAAAAATGATCAAAGTTGTATTTAGCCTATTTACTGCAGTAGACCTGCATCACTGTATGAAACATTACAAAAACATGAAATGAAAACATGACATATTACATAGAACTGTAAATCATCTGACTATCTAATATTTACAGATATCTAGGCTATATATAACATTTATTTTATATTTGGCCTGTTATGAAATCATGTATTGAACAATTTAAGCACAGCTCAGCTTTAAGAAACTCAAATAGCCTAGATGCATGCTTAGCATTTTGTGATCATTAAGGCTACTTTTACAAACTCTTAGTCAGCTGTCCTCTGATTTACCAATATATAGGCGATATTTGTAACATTTATTTTGTATTTGGCCCGTTATGAAATTATGTGGAACAATTTAAACACATTGTAAAACTTAAAGCCCAAATTTGGAGACATCCATGTATGTCGAACTTTACTGCAAATTCAAAACTGGATTACTCTGGAACGGCTAACTGTACAGGGGACTGCTTTACACCTTTGTGTTCGGTAAGGTCTCCTGTTTATTCTGATATATGGGTTGTCATGTGTTAAAAGAAGGGTTCGTAAAGTATTACACCGAGATGAATGGGTATGGAGATCATGGGACGCAACACCTTCAGTAGAATGTATGATTAAATTGAATTATATTATTTACTTTTCTCGCGAACCGTTCAACACAGCAATTATCGGCTAACATCGTTTAAAAGCTGAGAAAAAGCACTTTCATGTGATACGTGGTGTCTGTGTGATGAATAGGCTACTTCGCGAGCAGTTCAACATGAGAATGGGTGAATTTGGACGCACTTTCTTTCTTGCGCTGCCACTTTCTCCACTGCGTAAATGACTAAATTAATTTGTGCTGTGAATGCTAAGATTATTTTGACAGGCCACAGGCTAAATAAAAATCGCTATTAGTAGGATGCAAAGCAGAATATTGAAAGAAGGGGGCACCAAGGCCACCGTGGCCTGTAAACCTCTGATTTTCAAAGGGGCCTCACGGCCAACGCAAGGGGCTACGACGGCCATGGCCGTCATGGCCGCCATGAAATTCCTACCCTGACTACAGCATTAACTATAGTACAATATAGTCTTTTTACATTAAGTCATACTGTTATAGCATTTTCACTTTAGTTTTGGCATTTAGGCATTTTGATTGTTTAATTTGTGGCCAATGCCCAGCCACTGTAGATGGATTTTGAATTAATTAACGAACCAAGGTTGCAAGAAACTTGTGTCATGATTGATCACCAGCCAACCTTCTCTAACCATCTTGCTTCAGTCACCTGGATGTGCCGCTTTGCACTACTCAGTATAATCAGACCGTACCTAACTCAATATGCTAACCCATACCTGCTAGAGACCATGATCATCAATAACCTCGACGACTGTAACACCCTTCTAATGGGCCTCCCAGCCTGTACAGTGAAACCCTTTCAGATGATCCAGAATGCAGAAGCGTGTCTGGTCTTCAATCAACCCAAAAGTGCACGAACCAACTGCTCATCGAGCTCCACTGGCTACCTGTAGCTACCCGCATCAAATTCAAATCACCAATGCTGGCCTACATAGTGATCTCACTACCGGAAAGCTTACTTGAAAGCTCTCATAAAGGCATATGCTACCACCTGACTGCTGCGCTCCTCCGAAGAACGATGTCTGCCACTGCTGCTGGAACACTCACACCAAACTATGGACCAAAGATTCTAGAACAGAGCTCTGTTCTAGAATCTTTGCTATGGACCCTTTCAAGAGAGTTCCATTATCAGCATCATAGTTGGCCCCACAAGGCTTCCTTTTTAACATTCCATATGTTATCTTAATGCAGAGGAAGTAGATTGGGGCCCAAATAGAACGTTCAAGCATTGTTGAAAGGGTCTATTCTCATCGGTAGTTCCCCGATGGTAGGATGTGTGATGTGTGATTTAGAATTTTTAAAAATATATTCAAGCCCACTGGACTCGCTCAAGACCAACTAGCAAGAGTATTTGGCAAGACCAATTCCCTAGACCGATACAAAAGGCCATACAAAAAACAGTCTGGACTTGAGTAGGCTACTATAGACCCACGCATATGCCTAGATAGGCAGGCCTATCACATATGAGTAACGTTACGTTGCATAGTCTTTAGCTATAGGCTAAAATTATTTCTCCTGTGGCATGATAGCCTGCATATAGGACAGCTCACTAATTTTGAGTAAGATAATAAAGCAAGAGGCATATTTTTGGGACGTTGAAATTTATTGCAAAATGAGTTTGTGTAATGAAATAGGTAAAAATGTAGCTGAATATCATTCAATCCAACTTTGTAGGTTTACTGAAAGAATGGTGAGTTATTATTGGCCTATTATTGGCCTCAGTTGCTAGCCACTGATGCTGTCGCTGGAAGTCGGTGGACCTACAGAGTTGGCCCTGTACAGTACCTCAGAAGGAAGCCAATCAGGGCCCTTCTCTTTCTCTCCAAATCGACCAGCATGAGAGACAAGCCAAGGCTGGGGTGGAATTTGGTCATCTCTGGGGTCAGAACAGGCTGCTTGGGCTGGGCCACATTTCCCTCATAGAGAAGGGCCTTGAGCTGGTCCTTCGATGTGGAGGGCTCCTGTAAAGCCAAGCCAACCTGCTCAGGGGTCAGCAGGTAAGGTGTTTTCTGGCCGCTTCTCCTTCTCTCCCACATCTGCCTCCGGTGGAAGATCTTTGGTTTTAACCCTGGGGACTATCAATTGACCAATTCCAGTAGATCTAAGCTCTCTACCAGGTGTATATTGGGGAAGTATTTCAGAAAAATATTTGGGGCCAAGTCCATTCATTGACTTATATATTAGGAGTAGAATCTTTAAATCAATTCTGAAATTAACTAGGAGCCAGTGTAAAGATTTAAGAATGGATGTTATGTGATCTCTTTTTTTAGTCTTGGTTAAAATAGTCTAGCAGCAGAGTTTTGAATTGTATCTGTCTAATGGACTTCTTGGGGAGGCCAGTTAGGAGACCATTACAATAATCTACCCTACAGGATATGAAAGCATGAATAAGCTTGTCTTAATCCTGTCTATAACAAAATCTCTGATATTTGCTATGTTTCTGAGATGCCAGAATGCTGTTTGATGTGATCATTCATAGTCAGGTCCCCATCTAAGATGACTCCCAAGATTTTTACTTGAGTCCTAGGTGTAAGTTCTTTAGATTCTAAGTAGTCACCTATTTGTGTTATGTGAATTCTGCACATATTTAAACATATGTCTCCATAGAGGAAGAGTCCAGGTGCTAAAATGGCTTGTCTGCAGTCCAGACCTGTCAAATTGCATCATGGAATGAAAAACATGACTAAGAATACCCCATGCTTGTGCAACTGAAATCCAATAGCGGGCAGGAATGAGGCAACATTTCATTCTCAAAACTCTAGCAACTGGTCTCCTCAGTTCCTAAACATTTACATAATTATGGTAAATGAAGAGGTAAAGCAACACAGTGGTAAACATTCCCTGTCCCAACTTTTTTGAAACTTGTTGCTGGCATCAAATTCAAAATTATGTTCCATGAAATAGTCCACATTTTCATTTTCAACATTTGATATGTTGTCTATGTCGTTGTTGCTGCTAAATATGAGTTTACGAGACTTGTATATTATCACATTCTATTTTATTTGTATTTTAGGGCAGGCACACACACCACACACACATATTTTTATGCTCCACATATATGCATCATTTAGCATGCATGATAGTGACCGACATTATGTTACGACACCTACAGATTCCAGAAATGCAGGTTGTTGGAAGTTGAAACAAGGCGGGGTTTAATCAAGTGGTTTTGAAATAAGAGGCCGAGGTAAGAACTGCATGAGGATGGAACATGACTGTTTCACAAGAAGGACAGTATGGATGACCATGATTGTTTCACAAGAAGGACAGTATGGATGACCAGATGTCTGCAAATGTACCTCACATGGGCCTGGCTGCTAAAACAATCTGTTACGTAACGTGCAATTCAAGGATCTTGTGTCTGTTGAAATTGGTGAAATGTATATAGAACATGTCAAATGTGTGATATATAGTTTGACCAACAGGTGTGATACGAATATGGACATACTGTATTGAGCATACTTTGACAGAAGATGGACTGGACAAGACTAATGAACTATACAAGATAAACCAAATGTCATCTTCAAATAACCTTTTTTATTTCAGGTTCATCCTTTTCTAATCAATGAAGATCCTTCAACAGCTTACAATGGGATACAGCTTATTCATTAGCCAGAGAGAGGAAAAAAAACTTTCTCATGATTTCTTAAATTACACAAAGCCACAGGCCTTCTGGTAAGTACCATAATCAGGTAGGAAAAGAAGCAATTATGAAAATGCAGTGAAGAAATTATGAAAGGTGTGAATGTCATGCATCTAACTGAGAAAAACCACTGATGCTCAAGAAAAGTGCCTATGTTAGAATTTTTTTAAAACTTTCTGGCGAATTTGTTGCACATTATCAGAGACGCCCTCAGGTATAACTGTGCTTGCAAAACCTATGGACGTGGTGTTTTCCAGCTTCCCGGATATTTTGGAGAACTGGGGCGGGTATTTAAATTAGACATGGATTTTAATTATTTTGTCGCAGTGTAATTTCCCTGCTTGAGGCTGTGAATTCCTCGCTGAGACTGTCGGCATTACCATAATTCCCTTATATCAGGTCCCACTCTGCTCTGGAGCCTCAGCCCTCTGATATTACATGGAGCGCAGTAATTGAAATAAAAGCTTCCGCCTTGCAGGTTCTCCAAGTTGATATTTGGAGAGGAAATTTTACTCATGGGGTGTTAAAAACAAACTATGCCTTGTTGTGTTAGAGGAATAATTTTAACCCTAAGAAAATCTGTGTCATGAAAATGAAATAAAAAGTGAATTTCAATGGGAATGTTGTGTAGCTAAATACATATGAGTAACAACATAATGCCGGAAAAAACAAAAACAGTAAATAAGGTTGTTTGAGTCAATGAATCAGCATCAATACAATATATTTCACACTTTTACATATATGACATACAGTAGTAATGGATTCAGAATACATTTAGAAATATGAAAAACAGTAAACCTACAAAAAGTGCAATAGAGCTGATACTTTTGAAACTAAATATTTGAATTGAAGACTCAGAACTGAAATAAAAAAAACATAATAATGGGTTTTGTATAGACATATGGTGTTGCCTATCCTGAAGTATGCTAGCACCTTTGTGTCTTAATGCACCTTTTACTCTATTAGGACTTGCCACCTTGTAGTTCTGCTTCGGAAAAGTACATCTGTTTCCACCATTGTGATAATAAACACAATTAAGGCTTTTACAGCATCAGATATCGATCACTCTCTGTCCAACTCAAATTGTATCAAACAGATAATAACAGACACACGGGAGTCCAAGTGAAAGTTTGAAGCATGCTGGGAAACGTGTGAGAGAGTGCATGTTGCCAGCTCTGCCGAATTTAGCTATAATTGGAAAAACGCCTTGACAACAGGAGAAGTGGTGTGAAGTCACTGGTGATGTCACAGTGAAAAATATCATGTGTCTCCATAGTTCAAAACACCATGTGAAAGCAAAATGTTTACAGCTTTTTTTTTTTTTCATCATTTCTGCAGGGGTGAGAGGGTTTGGTTGGGTTGAGGTGTTTTTTTGCTACTTTGATCTTAAGAAGTAAGTCATTTTTGGGTAACACTTTACTTGATGGGTGAGTTCATAACACATTCATAGCAGCTGTCATAAACTGCATATAAAGCATTCATGACTGTTTCATGAGACATGACTCAACATTCATACCAAACCTTTTATGAATGTGGAAGACAGAACGATGACAACTTGTCAACAATCAACAATCGCAAAAAGCAGCATTGCCGTTTTTCTCTCCAGCCTTTGTAAATATTTCATGAATATCTTATGAAGTCTACATCGAATGTCACTTTACTATACAAGTTGTGAAGTATTCATAATCACTGAATTTAACACTGGGAGGTAAACTAGCCTACATTCAGCTGACCCGTATTGGTGTAACCTGGAACGGTTGGACATTCCCAGTAGCAAAAGATGAGAAATCATCTGCAAAGGTATCATAAAACAAATACATTTTTATGAAACAAAAATTATTTGCTTGACCATGTTCTGTCTTTTTGGCACTGGAGTAGCCCATTGACTCAGATGTGACGTGATCAGGTAAGAGGTTTGGAACAAAAACGCCAATACTGCTTTGCAATTGTTGGACTTTTATTTTGACACATTTTTGTCGTTCTGTCTTCCACATTCATGAAAGGTTTGGTATGAATGTTGAGTCATGTCTCATGAAACAGTCATAAATGCTTTATGTGCAGTTTATGACAGCTGCTATGAATGTGTTATGAACTCACCTGTCAAGTAAAGTGTTACCCATTTTTGTAATATTGCTTTGTAAAATGAGCAAGGATTAAATTAAAAAACTATGTTTACGAGCCAATATAGCTGAATATCTCAGCTGAAATTTCCTAATCCTATGTAGTTGAGCCATTGCTAGTATGGCAGTACAAATGTATGCACACAGCACTCATTTGAAGACAAGAGGGTAATGAGATACATTGTTCCCTAAATTGCATGGAATTAGGGTAAATAAGCATCTTGCATTTGATTGGATAGACAAGTGGAGTAGAGTCTCTAAAATCAGATGGTGCCCTGGAACCTAAACCAAGTGGAACAGCAAGAATTTCCAGGCTTGATTTACTTTGGCACCCTGACTGAATGCAGACGTTGTTTGTTTGTGTGGCACACTTTATCGGCCATTTGATCTGCAGGGCCTTTGAAGACAAGTTATGAGCTGACATTCATTGGATACAATTGCTATTTGCTGCATGATTTGAGGTCTTTGTAGTGCTGCCATCATGCGTTGCAGTCACTAGGACACACGGCCGATTAACCTCTTTGATCCTCCGTGACAGCTTCCAGTTAACACCCAAGTAAGAGACAGCAGTCACTATACACACACACACACACACACACACACACACATTGAATACAATAAAGGAATACTAATGTCTGTTATATCTGAGACATTAGAGGTCTAATATGTAAACCTATCTTTTTGTGCAGACATATATCGTTCTAATGCTCTCGATCAGCAGTCTGTGGATGGATCCAGTCCTGGCCTGTTTTGAATTGAGTTGCTCTCTCTACCCCATGATAGAAACATACACATATACATATACTGTATTTAAAAAACTTGCAGAATGTTTTTGAATGAATTTTGACATTAATAGATTTGCCTGGAAACGTTGCAGCACACAATAAATGTATGGGAGTTTTTAGCAGAGTGTGGGCATTTCATCCTTTTTGAATTTGAAATGAATCCATAAATGTTTTTGCGTTGTTCTAATCTTTTCTTATTACAGTATACGGATACTTGCCAAAACGAAAAAATAAACTCCACGATATGTCTCTTTTACATTTATTATGACCGCCACGCAGTGAATATAGGTTAAGTCAGATTTTTTCTTTTCTTTTTTGCATGGCCAATTTTCCGTCAAGGATTCCTGGGACACTGAAAGACCGGGGTGCACGAAACTTGGTGGGCATATAGCCCCACAAGGATAGCATGGAACCATTGTTTTTTGTTTTGATTTGTAGCCCCCCCGCTGGACTGGACCCCCCGAAAGGAGGGTAGGGCGGACACAGTTTTCTGTGAATATCTCGAGAAATGTAGGGTTTAGGAGGACCACCTTTTTTTTGTATGTTGATCTTAAGGGCCATGTCAACCCATTCCATAACCACTCATTTCATGTATAGCGCCACCTAGTTAAAAACGAAAAAGTAAAAATGAGGTGTTGTAATCGCAGGTATCTGTGACCTAACATGGTCAAACCTGCACAAAATTGGAAGTGTAGGACCATTATGACACCCTCTGAATGCACGCCAAGTTTCGTTGAATTCTGTTCATGGGGGGCCATACAATAAATTATTTGGCCTGTAGGTGGCCGGACACAGTTTTCTGTGAATATCTCGAGAACCGTAGGGCCTAGGAGGACCACCTTTTTTTGTATGTTGGTCTTAAGAAGTCATGTCAACCCATCCCATTACCACTCAATTCATGTGTAGCGCCACCTAGTTAAAAATTAAAAAGCAAATAATTAGGTGTTGTAATCACAATATATCTGGTTGACATGGTCAAAACTGCACAAAATTATGATCATTATGACACCCTCTGATTGCATGCCAAGTGTCGTGGACTTTCGTTCATGGGGGGCCATACAATAAATTAATTTATGTGTACATTTAGTGACCGTACACCATTTAGTGACTGTACAGTTTTCAGTGAATATCTTGAGAACCGTAGGGCCTAGGATGACCCATTTTTGCCTCCAGGGGTCATGTTAACCAATTCCATATGCACATGTACGCACCTGTAAAATCTGTTTATAGTGTTTATTACCGCACTGTTTAATTTTTGTCACTACAATGACCATAATGCTTTATGTTTTTGCAATATGTTGATATGGAATTCGGTACAGACCAATCAGATTTGTTTGTTCTCTGTGTTTTTATTTGAATTTTGTATTATCCAATAATAATTTGTAAATGTTTAATGCCCGCGAAATGGTGAGCTCTGAACATTCTAACACCTCAGGAGCGGAGCCAGAAGCCAGAAAGAAAGTCAGTCTCGGTCCGAGTTTACTTTGCTGTCTGTAGTTTGTGGAGACCATTGGACAAGTTCATAGGCCCACTTACTCTGTAACATTGGTGCATCGTACTTGTTTACTCCTTCTCTTTTAAGTTACCGTGCTGGTCAGTGCTGGTCAGACTTTCCGCTGTCGGTGCTATTTTGTGGCTGAAGCTATCCTGACCTGGGTAACAGCTAGCTAGCAGCTATCTGACTTAGCTCCTGTTGTATTCTCCTTCTGAGACGAACTCGATTTGTGCTTCAGTGCTGGGTCCACCGGAGCCAGACCTCCCAGGGACGACTGCGTTTTGCCTCCGGTGCTGAGCCCACCGGAGTGCCAACCACCAACTACCCGCTGCTGCTGTTGAGGTGTGCGGGCTGACTGCAGCAACATCCTCCACCGGAGTCGCATCCTCGGCTAGCTGGGACATAGCTTCCTCCCATTCCTCTGAGTCAGGACTGAGCGGAATCTCCCGGTTCTGAGTGCTCGGTGGTGAGTAACGTCTACTGCATTTACACTGACATACACACACACTCGTTCTTGGATCACCGGCGAGTTGGAGGGCCGTTCAGCGGTTGCTGTCCTGCCTGCAGCTCCAACGGCCAGCGCTTAGGGGGGGGGGGCTATCTTTATTGCATTATATGGTTAACCTTAACGTTAACGTTCGAGTGAATTGTTCGCTCGCTGACATTTGTCAGCTTTTGGGTTGTCAAGTTTACGACGTGGCTATTATTATTAAATAAACATATGATTATTATATTACATTATTTACAGGGTGTATTGGCAATTCATTGTGACTGCATTCACCACTAGTGAATTGCACATACATTGTTATTTAAATTCTGTAGAAGTGCATAATACACTAACCTAAGGTAAGTGTAGTATTTTTACAGTGGAGGCACCGCGCTACTAAATTTGTATTTATAATTATTCATATTCATATTTACCATTTATAATCCTACTACACAGCTATACAGTTATATTTATGGTATCAGGAATCTCAGCCAACTCACTATTCCACTGCTGAGAATTCAGGATCCTGTCGCGCCATTGTTTAGTGTAACTAAGTTAACCTTTACTGTGCTGAGTGATTAGCACTCGTTAAAAAGGGGTTACACACATAAACTGATATTCACACACACACATACATTCACAGTAATCATACGTATGACTCATACACACACAGTAGACATTTGTACGCATGCATGCACATGCACACACACAGGCACACCCACAAGCACATGCACGCTCGCACACACACACACACACACACACACACACACACACACACGTACACGCACACAATTCAACAATACATGTTTACATGTGAAATCTATGAACTAATCATGTTTTGGTACTTGTTGTCTAGCAGATACCAGTGAGAATTGAGTGTGCATAATGCAATTCAGTGAGACAGTTAGAATCATATATTTCACCTTTTGTTTTTAGCCAGCAGCCAGACCAGCAGATACCATGACTTTGCTGAATTACTGAAGCTAAGCAGGAACAAAGTAGGAAATTAACACAATTTGACAAGCGTGACTTATTTTTGTGGAAAAAATGTGCTGGACTGGGCGGCGGTCATATTTTGTACCGCTCTGCGGTACATCTAGTTTGTTACCATTTCGTTGTGGCTTTTGCTGAGAAACAAATAGTTTGTGACACACGCTGAACTTGAATCAAACGTTCTTTAGAACACAGCTGATCAACCGTCTGCCTTCACTTTTGAATGAAAATCCGTTGCCATTGACAGCGGTCATTATTTGGAGATCCTCAGGCGAAAATAATGACCAGTAAAACTTTGGGAAATCCCATTCAAGTCAATGGAGTGTTCTACTTGAAATTGTGAAGAGCCGTATAATAATGTTATGTTATAAATCGTCCCGGGCTTAGTTTCCTAGCATTGCTTCTTGTATTTCAAGTTTGTAAAGCCTCACTGTCGCTAGTTGACAAGTTCCACTAGGCTATTGTACCACCAACTGGTATGCATATGAGCATAAGCAGAGCATCTTCACAAGCATACACATCTCCATCCCATTAACAAACACACACACACACACACACACACACACACACACACACACTCTGACACACAGGAGCACAAAGGCAGTGCACAGAATGTCCAACCAAGAGAGCAGAAAGAACGAAGAGTCTGACTGTGTGGCAGGGATGTGGCGGCTCACTTTCGTGAGTGCCACCCTCCCACTTCTCCAGGCCTTTTTGGCAAGCCGGTCACGACTACTCGCCCCTGGCACGCGCTGTGTAGTCATTACAGCCAACGGGTCCCGGGGTTGTCTTGCTATTAGAAAGAATTACTTTGCCTCCTGTGTGACATTGGCCACGCTCTGGCATGAAGGGGCAGGCTAATCTGTGCGGAACTGATGCAGGATTTCCTGTCAAGGTCCCCCCCCCCCCCCCCCCCCCGACACACACACACACCCCACCACCCCCAAACTCCCCCATCCCCTCAACCCCCAAACTCCCCCATCCCCTCAACCCCCACCATCACCACCACCACGCCTGGCCAGCCCCTCTCTTTTCCCTGAATCCCTGAAGTGAAAGAGAGACGAGAGTGGAATTACATGGTACACACATTCGCGCTCACAGAGGAAGATCCGGGGGCCCAGGGCTGGGATTTTGAAGGGCCGGGGCTTGCTGGTGACACGAGCAGAACAATGGATGTGGGTGGTGGGAAGTTGTAATGCTGGCTCGCATGTGAATGGGTACTGTAGCTGCACTGTTGATAGAGTTGTCTTGAGAACAGCCACTTCTGCATGTGTAATTTGTAAGTCTGCCTTATAAAACCACTCACATAGCCTACATACTCATTGTAATAAAGTGACATAACAAAGAATATTCCATTTCTTGAATAAAATAATTATATGTATTATGTACATATACAGTACATTGCTATTATCAAAACTATTCCCTTCATTCCCCATGCTAAACTAGATAGAACCATTGCCTGTATCCACAATATTCTCCAGCCAACAATGAGCGTCGTCATGACACTGATGACATGACACTGGGGGGACTGATTACGAGGGCCTCAAGGAGCAGGTTTCATATGGCCTGCCAGATGTTTTGTGTAGGAATGGAAAATTAGAAAAAAAAGATTGTCTTCAACAATGTGTAATAATGATATGATAAATTGATTAACTCTAGCACTACAAACCATCCTCAGGAAGGAGGAGGCCAAAAAAAGTGACAGGTAAGTAGGTTATTTCAAGAGACAAATTATAATGACCATGACAATGACGGCCTTCTTTTCTGCCAACTCTTTGTATTTGTATGTGTGTCTACTGTAAGACATGTCATGGGGGGCTGGATGAGGGTGGAAGGGCGGGTAGGGGTTTGGCTAAGTCTGTTTGCTGTATTTCATACTCATTAAGACTCGTGTGCACTATTGCAATCTTACTTTTAATAAGGAAAAATCTTGAACAAGGTATGTGGAAAAGTGCCTTGACTATCTTGGTACTGAACCACTTGCAGGATGATGAAATCATTGCAACTACATGACAGTGACAGAGATTGGTGGGATTTGCACATGAAAACATTACCACCTGGGCTGAGTTTGAGGCACACTTTCTTTCTGCTTTCCTGTTGGAGGACTACAAAGATGGGCTGGCTAAGGGAGTTAGGACCAGAGTTCAAGGAGAGCGGGAGTCTATCCAGGATTTTGCCTACAGCTTTCATGCCTTGTGCAAGAGGTGGAAACTTAAGATCACAGAGCCTAAAATCAACAAACTCAAAAACATCACCTCTCATTTGGCCAGTAACCTTTGGGGTAGAGTCAAAGATGTAGAGGGACTTGTGAGAACAGGCACTCAGCCGGAGAAGGACTGGGGACACCATCAGCAGCTTTCTCAAGTCAGCTCTGCCTCTTGTATCCCTTCACTTCATCCCTTCACTATCATCAGATCCACACAGACTGCCAAAAAGACTGCTTTGCTGAAGGTGCAAGGACAAACATATTCCTGAATCCTGTCCTTCTCACTCGTCAAAGGGACTTATGAATGGACAGAGAGGCACACCTGGGTAAGAGCAAATAGATTTGGATGAAGGAGGAGGAATGAACACTGTTGTGATAGGCTTGGATTGTATGTAGGCTACTTCAGAGCGCTAAAACTTTGCATCAGAGATCAAACGCATTGTTTGCCTTCCAGTGCTTATCTTCATCCTTTTTAGCATGGTACAGCCGACATGTCTAGCTGGAGTCTTCAGATACAGTCTTATGCGGACTACACAGAACGGGAAAATAAGGAAAACCACCAGCTCCAAATAAAACAAAACAACAATTCAGCTCTTCTGATGGCAGTTCCTCCTGTTGCTTTTGACATGTTTAAACCAAATGCCTTTTTAAATTCAAAAAGCAATTGAGAATGCTTGAAGAGGACCTTAAAGACTCATTTCGACCGGCCAGAAAAATACAGACGATGGTGCAGCAATTGACAAGGTTCTCTAGGAATGAGCACCTTTTAGTGATGGTAAACTATTTCTCTTCATCAGTGTGCGAGTTATACCACGGTCTCTGGGGGAGCTGGGGGGCGGATACGGGGGGAGGGGGGCAAAGTTTAAATGCTGATCCTGTCATTAATAGCAACATCATAGACATATGCCTATTATAAAGAGAAAATCCGTTACACACGGGTGGTGCCATAGGTCTATGTTTGCTTACATGAAACATAATACATAATATGTTTACAATATTACAACACCCCGATGGATCATCAATGGGCTACGCAAACTTCAATGAACTTGATAGTAAATAATCCACGGACCCCGACCACCAATGATGTGTCTTTTGACTGTTTAATTCAGGGGTGTCTAAACTACGGCCCGCGGCACGCAACACACTTTAATCTGGCCCGCCGAGTATTTATTAGTTCATCATAGATCCGGCCCGCAACGCACTTTAATCCGGCCTGCCGAGCATTTAATTAGGTTATCATAGGCCGCTCTGTATTTTTTTCCAGCGATAGACGACGTTGTGAGTAACTTTAGGCTACTGCAAACTGCTTTACACTCTTCTTAGAGAGCGATTACAATGGCAATGTCAAAACAGCTTGTTACATCGAGATACATAGTATCTCCTTTGCAGCAGATCTAACTACGTTATGCTACTCCATTTAATTGGGAACGCATTTGAGCGTGCATGCATGAGAGGGAGAGAGCGCGGCAGGTTCCAGCTGGCTTGTCATTGTTGAGGAAATCACGATGGCAACAGTAGTTCCCACTACTGACCACTTATAAACTGTGACGAGCCATAGGCACAGCACTAGCCATAGGCTATATTTGAGTGGAGCTGGCAAAAGAGTCTTAAAGTGACAGTGTACCATTTATAAATTAATTAAACAACATCAAATGAACAGTATTTCTTAAGAAATTAATTTTATACAACAAAATTACTTGTCATTTAAATTATAATATAAATTATATAATTTATTTGGCAATCAATATTTTAGAGCTCCCCCACAATTTCACATACAATGTTTCCAGGAGAGCTCAGGTGGCCACTAGGGGAGCCATGGCTCCCCCTGCTCCCCCCTAACTCGCATTCTGCTCTTCGTAGGTGGAACTTTTTCCTCCTCGGAAAGCTACTAAGTCTGTGATCTCACAGATCCTCCGAAGGGATGTCTTTACATGCTGGGGTGGGGCTTTCAGACTGTTGGCCTCTCTTTGTGTCCTCTATCTTTCAACATTTCTGTTCCAGTAAGTAAGTGGTATCTAAGCTAGCACACCATCCTAAAACGACAGCATAAGAAATATGGAACCAAGTTCCATTTTGATCAGTGCTGTCCAAAAGTCACTTGGAGTTTCCCTTGCTGAAGCCCATCTTGGAAGACATCTTCTTTGACCCATTGATTGTCCTTACATCTCTTTACACAACATTCTGTGCTTGTACATTGTTTTACATGTTTTTTTACATTATTCTTTCTATCTTTGTGACTGTGCACAAGAATTCCAATTAACATGTACTTTTGTCTGAGCAAATGGCCAATAAAGATGAACTGAACTGAATGGGAGTTAAACATGCATAGTGGTCACTTTAAGAGGCAAAAGGTTTGTAGCCGCCAGGATACATTAGCCACTAACAGCATTAGCCTACTCGTGTTCGGTAGCACTGATCCCCAACAGGGCTCTATGTTAAAAGGGAAAATGCAACATTTTTAACTTAAAGGTGCTCTAAGCGATGCCACGCATTTTTAAGCTAAAACATTTTATGTCACTTACTGCAAAAATCACCTAACCAACCGTTAGCTGTCTGTGTCCTGAATACACTGTAAAAAAACGTAATCTCTGTGGACAGCGCAGGCTCCAAAAACGGCAACAAAAACAACCTGAGCAAACCTAGCCCATAAAAACATAACAGCAAATCACAGACGAGATGCGCATTTAGGAGAGTTTCAATTGCACGGGAGCAGCACGGGAGGGAGGGGGAGGAAGTAGCAAGCTAGCTCTCTGTTTTGTTTGAAAGTCAACAGAAGTGACGTTACCCAGCATCGCTTAGAGCACCTTTAACAAAACAGTTAAGAAATCATTGTCATGGTAAAATGAGCTATTGTGGAGAAAATGGCAGCTTTCCCTGCTCCCGCTACTGTCTCCTAGATCTGCACTAGTCTCCTAGATCTGCACTAGTGTCCCAGCAAAGTCTGAATCGAGCGAGAGAAGCGTGAGAATTGTGAGAAGCGAGAACAAGCAAGAAACACGAAATGCTTAAAATTCTCTGGACATACACACATCCACCTCAAGCACCGGTTAGCGATGCTCGCTAGCTATAGATGGCTTCATTTTTTAGATGCAGGTAGGAAATAGGTGCGCTCAACTCAACGTAAAAAAGTGGGTTTTGGGTACGAAAACACTGGATGAAACAAAAAGGAAACACTGGATTAAACTTTCTTTCTTAGAATAATTAAAGAGTTAAAGTTTGAGAGTGCGTTTACTTTTTGTTTCATCCTTAATTTTTTAGATGTTCATGATGGCAGAGCCAGCGAAAAGACCAAAGAGACAGTTGTGAAATATGCACCCCAAAGCTGTAGGGGGAGGTCTGTAGAGAAAAAAATGCACAACAAAAGTGAGAAATCAGTGTATAATGGCAGAGCCGGCGAAGAAGCAGCGAAAACCCTTGGCGGAAGATACAAAGAAAAGGAAAAGAGCTTCAGACCGAGTGAGGGCTCGCACACGTATCGACACGTACTACAGACGCTAGGGGGAGTTTCGTAGAGAAAAAACACTCAGGCTTGCCTGGTGTCCCTTTAACTCAGGAGAACGAGCATTCAACTAATTTCTGTATGTTACATTTGTATATAACTTGCAAACTGAACTAACATCTTAGTTACGTCTGAAAACAAACATTGAATGAATGTGACGTGTTTTGAATTTTGATTTCATGAGAAATTAACAATGACACTGAATAACAATAATTTATTTCAGAAAGAAAAACTTTTGTATAATCTAGATTTATTAGACATGAAGTGAAATATTTCAAGCCTTTATTTTGTTTGTTTAATCTTGATTATTCAAATCCTAATGATTACAGTTTCCCACTCATGGAAATAAAAAATCCAACATCTCAAAATATTACAATAAAGAATGTAGAAATGTCGACCTGAGAAGAGCTCTAATGAGCTAATTAAGTCAAAACACCGACAACAGTTTCCCCGAGCCTTTAATCTTTAATCTTGTGCAGGGCAATGGACTTTTCCACAATATTCTACTTTTGTGAGATATCTGAGCTAGCCGCTACATGGTTGGTATTAGCACTAGGCCCATGGTAGGACATGCATGCCATGGCCAGACAGGTGAAAAAAAAAAGTGAAGCACATAATCAAGACACAAAAGTCCCTCTGTCTCAGGACTCAGCCTTTATTAAAATCTCGCAACACCAGGCTTGGTGAAATAAATGAAGCTCTCAAAAACAAAAAGACAGGAGGTAGTCAATCACCCTTTTGATGGACAGCCTTCATGGTGGACTTCATTTTACTTCCTAAGCAGTACTCCTGGCACTTCAGTTAAATGACAAACTGGCACTCTTGTTTGTATTCCTCTTGCCTGTTGCCAAGCGATTATTTTTGGCATTCTCTTGTGCCACCTAGCACTCACTGTTTCGGCACATATCTGAAGGCTATTGGCAGTGCTTTCGCTCCCTAGCACCTACAGTGCTAAGCACTCAGCATGGGTCTGCTTCACCTGCTTTGTAAAATACTGGACCCATTCTGTCAGCTGTCAAACTGTGTTTCAAATGCCTCTTCGGAGACAAGAAGAAAGCAGAAAGCGCTCTTTTCCAGCCACATTAATGGTTTCTCTTCACCTACTTAGATAGCACTCTCAAATCAACAAACTGTCAACCAATTTTTGAAGGTAGCATTTTTTTGAGTTAATGTTGATTGATACATAGCATTTGTTCTCCATTATTACTTAGATTAGTGTATTTTAATAAATGTTTAGTGGTTTTCGGTGGTCTTTTGCATGTTTTCTCCACTGGTTTGCTTCTAAGTGAGCAGAGGTCTTGCTAAACATTTCTGTGAGAGTGGTTTGTTTGTTTAAAGGGACACCAGGCAAGCCTGATGCTTTTTTCTCTACGAAACTCCCCCTTCGCTCGGTCTGAAGCTCTTTTCCTTTTCTTTGCATCTTCTGTCAAGGGTTTTCACTGCTTCTTCGCCGGCTCTGCCATTATACACACGTTTGCAACAATCTCTAGCGTTTCGTTAGCCTGTCTCTATGCCATAAACTGATCCTGCTTCGGTCGGCGGGTAGGATACACCGAACTTGCAAGTGGGATATTCTTCCTACAGGCAGTAAGGGTGGGCGAGAGAGCCTTCATTCGCCCCGTAATGAGTCATTTAACCATATACCAACTTACAAAGATGATTAATTAACACGAAAATGTTGCCTGGTGTCCCTTTAAAGCTGTGTGCCAGCATAATTTAACCAGCATAACCCTTTATTCTAAATACAGGCCTTTGTTGTCGCCAGCTGCTTAATTGCTCATTTGAGTTAATCACTAGCCAGTCAGAACACTTTGAAGGATGCCACCGCTTAATAGTGTGTGTGTGTCTGTGTGTGTGTGTGTGTGTGTGTTTGTTTTGTGACAGCTCTATCTGACATTTTGTAGTCCTCCTCTCCACCCCATTGCACACATTTTCCATGTTTTTTTTTTGTTTTCTTAATTCTATCTTCCCGCCGAGCTTGGCATTTAACTCGTACACCTCTCAGCCTTTTACTTTCACTTTCTTCAGTGCGAGGGATGGTGCACTGCAGTGAGAAAGTCAACAACGCAGAACCCATTCCCCAAACCATTTATCCCAATTTAACAAACATCACTTGAATGGAGTGGGAGGCCACAAAACAACCCAGTCATGACAGGTGGCTATTATTGTGGAAAAGAATCTCAGGTAGAATCCCAGGCAGATCCTTTTAAAATCTGCTAATTCCCATGGATTTTATAGGACTGTTGTCATTCCAATGCCACAACATAGTACATCTACGTGTGTTGGATCTACGTGAGATATGGAACTAATACTGAGAGTCTATTTCTGCTGGGAAGGACTATTTCTTTCTTTGTGATGTTGGCCATGATGTTCATCATGCTTGTCCATGTCATGCTGTTATCAGATAGTGAAACACCGTCAGTTGTCATGATGTGAAATGTTGGTTTGTGCATCTGTGTGTGTGTGTGTGTGTGTGTGCATCTGTGTGTTTGTGTGTGTGTGTGTGTGTGTGTGTGCTCTGCAATAATGAATGACCCTATGGCTGAGCACGGAGCCCTTTATCGTATGTCTCCATCTCAGCAGTACATCTTCCCTGACAGACAGGAGAGGAGTATATTTTTGAGGAGCCCTGACAACCCTGCCGTGTCTGTGTGTTCCTGATGAGTCTGTTGTCCTGGAGAGAGCTGTGCGAGGTTGATAGAAGCATGTGGAGTGGCCTATCACAATGCTTCTGTGCCACATACCCCTCCAACAAGCTTCACAAAGCCACATAAACACTTCTGTGGGGTATCACAGAATACACCAATGCCGTATTTATGGTGTAATTCTTCTACATTTTAATAATTATTACAGCAAAGCCTATCCATAGCATTGCGTTTTATTGCATATCAACTTCATCTCTTTTTTCTTGCCAACAAAAAAGACAGTCAAGAGGAAAAATGAAGATAATATATACATAATAAAGAGTCTCGGATAGATACTGTATGTATGCTCAATGTTAAAGAGAGAATGGGAGAGAGAGTGAGAGAGAGAGAGAGGTAGATTTCCACTTGCTAGTGCGTGTCGGCATTTTCAGCAGATGGTGCTGTTGAACCTGCTCTGTGTATTTCCCACATCGTTCTCTCTCATGTTAGAAAAAGGCCCTGGCGCCACAAAGGAGGCCTTTTCTTTTCTCTCCTCACAGCCTGTCAATGCGTCCAGTATACGCACAGCCTATGGGATCTGGAGGGGCATGGTACAGCTGTGACGGAGTAAACACTACACTATGTTTACTTGCTTGGTGAAGGTCAAGCAGATTTATTTTATTTCTCGGGGAGACTAGATGTGGAGGTAGTCCAGGGAAGATGATCACTGTCATCACGCCTGAAGTTATTAGCGGGTGCAAAGGGAGGAATTGGATGCTGAGGGTATTTAAACAAACAATCTAATAATTTGACTTTTTTGAACATTCACAAAATAAAAACAAAAATCGCCTGCTGCTCAACGAATATTCAGTAAACCTTCAATTAACTGTGAAGTGCTTATCAACTATGCCACCTGTCAGATGATCCGGTTAGTGTCGGTAACCGGACACTAAATCATTACTCAAATCAAAGCCTGTATGCAGTGCCTGTCATCATATTGTATTATCATGAGATCACAACATACAGTAGTTAGATGAGTATATTGTACTATTCAAATAAAATTAGACTGAACTTCTTTCTAGCATACTTCATCAACAAAGACTTCTGAAAAGCTTTTCTTGAGACAAGACATGATTTCAATAATTTGATGTGGACATGTGGGATATCAAATGTGCATCCTTTCATCGAATCCTTCAGGAGTTCATGATTGAGAGAAGCAGACACGCTCACATAGCCATCTACATTTGTGCAGCCAGATAGTCTCACCCCTTCCCTTCTCTCAGCAACACCAACTCTTTCTCCCACCGGGACAAGCTGAGAAGACAGGTAAACACATCTCATTTCCAACCTCACACTGTGTATTTAGCTCTGTGTGTATGTGTGTGTGCATATACACACGTGTGTATTACACTCTCTCTCCAATCAACTCCATCCTCACCATCATCATCATCATCATCATCATCAACAACATAGGTGATCGCTGAGCCCAAATGGCAGTAATGAATGTGTACAGCTCAGCGGTGAGCCCCTGCTGCATCTGCGATGATAAAAAAAAAGCGAGCAGAGAGGCAGCCTCTGTGCCACTTCCTCATAATTAAATAAGAGCCACTGCGGAACTGATAAATACCTCTAATTGGGCCTCCAGAGAACCACTGGGTTCCATAGCCTTTATTAAGAGCAGCCTGTCAGCAAATGTGGCCAATCCATATTTAACGAGGCTCACTTGATTTAGGACATTGTCCACTGAAATGTTCAACAGTGGCAATTCTTTTCTAAGTGTATTAATGACTATGATATAACCAGTATGAATTTCAGTGCTTAAGTAATTTAAACCTTCATTTAATGATGTATTATCCATTGTTGTGTTCATAAATCATTCAAGCCAAAGACTCAACCACGAGCAATATACTGTAATGTACTTCATGCTTATCAATGTTCATAGTTCAATATTAGTTCAATGTTAGAAGCATCAGCTGTTGTGTACCACCTAGGCATTGACTTATTGCCTGTTGTGCACCCAGTATCACTGAAATATGCTGTAACAGACACACAGTTGTTGAATTATATTTCATCACTTTCTATTCAACTTCCACATCTTTAACTTGACATCCTGAGTAAACTTCGTCAAAACAAACCTGTCTAACCATGCTCTTGAAAATATAACCAAATATTTTTCATTGCTATCATAATATCCCCCTTTAACCCTCAAGTCTTTGTGTGTCTAGGAAAACAATGTTGTATCATCCTGGTGCTGTCAAGTCGGCATCTCAGATCTGCAAGGGTTTATTTGACTCTCTGTAGTCATGGAGCTAAGGGAGGAGGCAGCAGAGAGCTCATCCAGGCTCGCTCGGCAGTCGGCGTCATGTTAAATGTTTCATGAAAAGCAAGAGTGATCCAAGTCCAGCAGTGGCTTCTGAGATGAGGCTTGCAAGGCTGTCCAGTCGGTTTCTACTGAAGCCAACAACATCTCGCTCCTCTCCTTAAAAACAATGCTTCATAAAGGCAAGTGAGTGAGAGAGAGAGACAGAGAGAGAGAGAAAGAGAGAGAGAGACAGGTGCATGATGTACTGTACACGTCCTATTTTCTTGACATCTCTTTCTGGACCTGCAAAATTTGAAAAAAAAAAAGAAAAGCAATAGAAAGAATAAAGAGAAGCATAAAAGGGAAAAGGGAAAAGAATGGCTGAGCCAGGAAGGTTAAATAATAAAGCGATAGTAAACTTCTCTCTACCAAAGGAAAGAGTACGAGTAAAGACACTCTGTCACAGTAAAGATATAGAAAGACTTCAAGTTTGAAAACAAGAGTTTGTCCTCAGTGAACCTTGTGAAACTGTTTTAAAGCTGTCTGTGTATAGACTCTGACACAAACAGTTTTAGTCTTATGTAGGGCCCCTTCCCCCTCAGTTTTTGGATTCAAGTAACCTATAGCCTAGCCTGGAAATCCAGACCCAAATCTAGAAAGATTTAGCGTCTGGCTATGAGTAATGAAAATGGCCTAACTTGAGAAGCGGCATCGTTCATGCATTTGAAAATATCACTGCACACAATTGGATAATACTATGACCAATCAGAACAATGCATGGGGTGGCGTATCCAGAGTGACGGAAACTGATAGATTAGACTCTTGCCGTATCCTGTTGGCAAAACAGCGAAAATGTCCTTCTTGCAAAGGAAAGATTTGAGCGCCGTCTTCTGTTCCTCTTTTAGAGAAAAAGCCAAGTCTAACTTGTTCACTGTAGCGGCCAAAGCCGTTTCAAACAACTGGTGTTCATCCAGAGCCATCTTGCAATGTTTACTGACTGATTCTGGACTTCGACGTCGTAGTGCTATCGTCATCTGTTTAGCTCGCCTCTGGCCCGCCTTTATCAGATACACTGATGTGATTGGTGCAGCTCGGCTCCAACGGCATGTAATGAGCATCATTACTGATTGCCAGAGTGACTCGCTGGGCAAATTCAAATTGTGCTCTCACGAGAACTCTGGATTTCCAGGGTACCTATAGCCTTGAGTGCGTGTGAAAAAACATACTACTGCAACGATATAAGCATACACAATGACCAACGATGTAAGAATCTTGTCCTTTCTTGTCTTGTTTTCCCTGTCTATACCTTGATTTTTTATTCCATTGGCCCTTTCAGAAGCTAATCCCTGCCCACTCCCCCTCGATAAGTGAGTAGTTGGTTTCGGATAGCCCTCAATATGGCGGATCCTCCGCATGAACGCGCAAATGAAGTGTGAGTAACTAGTAACTAGTTAGTAACTAGAAGTAACTAGTTTTGGAAAGGGCCTTTATCATGCACAGAAGACATCCCATGGCCTTATAAAATCAACGTGGAGGGAAAATGAGGCACTGTTTCAACTGAAAGTGTGTCAGCTGAACTTCAGTTTTGAGAACCACGTTAATCAGCAGGCACTGACCTTTCAAGGAAGTTGTGAGTAAGTGACACAGCTTTGAAAGGAAGAGTTGGGTGGTAGGGTAGCCTACATCCTCACAAATGAAGGGATTCTGGTTGAAGAGGTCAACGCAAAGCCCCCATGTGTTTCAGCTGGTGATACACTGGGGCTCCTAAATATTATAAAATAACAACATGTAACTCACATTCAGCCCTTCCAATGCATTCCTACTCATTGCAATTGTGTGATTTCTTTGGAGACTTTTTTTTTCTTCTGCCTTAATCTCATGTTTACAACTGCCACATCCAACAAAACTCTGTCATAAGATTCAAAGCCTGATAAATACACAGGCTAAGTGCTATTGACAAAAGTAGATTAGCATGGAGATTGCCAACGGATCATATTCTAGACTGTCACTGTCATGGTCTGTGCCTAGACTGGGTCTGTTGTCCGCCCTGCTGGCCATTCTGTTTGTTTTTGCTCTCCCTGTGCCTTGCGTTAACCCTTAAAGGAGTACCGTCACACTGGTGTGATAGGAATGTTGAGAAATGAACGTTCTAAAGAATATCTGGGTTCATTGAATTCAACATAGAATTTTAGAACCTTCACTTGTTGCGGAACTTAGAATGTTCAAAAACCTACACCTTTAAGGCTACCTTGTCTGTCATGTGTTCTTGTCTCTGCCTCTGTAATTTTTTGCCTGACTTCCTGCCTATGTTTAGTTTCCCTCCAGTTTGTCCTTGTCTGATTCTGTTAATTGGTCTGGTCATCGCTTGTATTGATTTGTCCTCTATCGTTGGTTTGTCTTCCCTTGTTCGTTTTTAGCTTGTATATGAGTACTGTGTTTGTACCTATTACTTGCTAGTAGTTTGTCTTCTTTGCATGTGTCCTGCTTACACTGTTGTTCTGCACCCTGTCTTGGCTACTGCATCTTTGGACCCTGGTTGTGTTTTGAGTCCTAATTGTCCTGGATCGTTTCCAGTCCTGCAGCCTGTGTTTGTCAGCCAAGTAAAGCCTGTCTAATGTTGCTATTCCTGTTATGTTGGTGTCATGCATTAAGGGCATCCCTTGCAAAGCCACAACAGGCCAGAAAAATTAAGCAGTGGGCAGAAGAGTGTCTTTCACATTCAGGTTGATGCAGCTCTGTTTGTGTGCTTTACTGTATTCCTTATAAAACAGTTAATAATTCAGGGCCCCTTCAAAAGCACATCAGCAATCATTAATTATCCCTCGGCTTCCACCGACCACAGCGATACTGGCTGAATTTTTTATCTATTCACATAATACATTTTTTATGATTACATATACAGCACTTGTGCTCACAAGGACTTGAAATGTGATGCTTCTGAGCTGGTTTGAAACGACTGAAACCAACTGTGAGATGATATTCGTAAACAGCCCTGTTTAGTCTTGTGTGCTAAAACTCTAGTCTCTGAATGGAGCATTGGGTAATCTGAGGTAAACTCTCCCAGGGTAGAAAAAAATATTAAAAAACATCACCATCTCATGGTAGAGTACAGGGAACTAATCAGACATTCTGTACAAGGCCACTATGATATTGTTTGGGTGTTTATATATATATATATATATATATATATATATATCCTTTGTTCTACAACTGTATCTACTGTATGCTGAATACCCCTGTGCACAGGCTACATGCAAGAGGACCAGAGCACTTGCATGCATGCATACAGGTGGGCTTTGTGCATGCACAACAGCTCTCAGGTCTCATTTTCTGGAATAATCCAGCTCCCTGTTCGGAGTTCACATGGGAGTTCAAAGCATAGCTACAGGTACATCTTAGTCAGAACTAGGAATGAAGAAAAGTCTAAATTAATGAGCTTGACCACTGGGCAAGTGAGTAGTTGACTGTGCTTGGCCTGGCATATTTTAAACACTGACCTGAGTCAAAACTTTGGCTTTGGTTTTATGTAATTTGACTATTTATAAGTATATACTCTTTTGATCCTGTGAGAGAAATTTGGTCTCTGCATTTACCCCAATCCGTGAATTAGTGAAACACACACTAATCCGGAGCAGTGAGCTGCCTGCTACAGCAACGCTCGGAGAGCAGTGAGGGGTTTGCTCAAGGGCACTTCAGCCGTGGATGTGGGCATAGGAGAGCAGTGCTCAACCACGTTCCCCGCCCACATTTTTCCTACTAGTCGGTAGGAAACTGGTAGGCCACGGCTGCCCATTTGTGATGCATGACACTATACCACCGGGGTAGGTGATTTAGTAAATCAATGTTTCTGTAATAATCTAGACTGGCTTTTGTTTTAAAATATTTTGGAATATTTACAATATTAAATATTGTTCCGTTATATGACTTACACTTTTCTCCACTGGAGAAATGTTAACCAAACAGTGTTTTCTAACCATTCTTGGTAGGGTAGTGACTCATGCGAAAATATCTTTCTGATGTCTTTGATATTTCATGTGGGATTATACAAGTACCCACATCTTGAAGCACCCAAACCAGTAGACAATTCTGCCTTTTCCCCCATGCCCAAGCAGAATAACAGAAAAACCCTTTTGAAAACCAGTTTCACTGCTCCAGAGATTAGCTATTAGGCAAAGGCCCTGGGCCAATGAATTCTTCATCTCTTCCTGGAGATGATTACAGATTCAGATGATGTGCTTGATCACATGGAAACATAATTGAGTTGTCAATTGAATATCGGACTAAACATCATAATTGCACAGCAGCGAGTCTGGCAGCCAAGTTAATTCTAATTACTTCGCATAATTTAAGCACAAGGATTTACCTGTGTACGGGCTATGCATGAAAATGGTCCACCCAGCCTGGGCTGAATATGAATTCATTGCCCTCCAGAAACAAAAAAAGAGACTTGTGTTTATTGATGACAGCACGACTTCAGATGACAAAAAAAAAAAAAAAAGGTTCATTACAATTCTGTTAGTCACCCTGTCTCTAAAGACAACAGGGCCTACTTTTACCATGTAGCCTAAGGAAGCAAAAAAGAGGTACTTTTATGCTTCAAAATTATTATTAATTTTCACCCCTGCAAGATATGTGCTGAGCTTTGATGTAAAAAAAAAAGAAAAAGAATGAAAAAAAAAACATAGCTTCCAAATCACAGATTGAGTTTGAAAAACAACTCCGGTGGTAGCAGCGAATCGTCTCCGTGACGCCTCATTTCTCATACGCATGCATCACTGATTTGGCAAGAGCGGCGGAACATTTTCGTGCTTCTCAAACACATCTCTGCACCTGTCCTATCTTCATTGTAATACTGCAGGTATTGCTATTACCATCCATCACTGTATGGCATTTATTTGTAGGAATGCACAGTTGTTGTCAGTAATATATGTTCTGGATTGGTGAGCACAATACATCTCTGACCTGTTCCCTCTCTTGCAGAAGTAGTGGAAGTCAAGTTTTCCTTTTAAAGCCAGAACAAATAAATTAAGCCTCAAGCCTCCACAGCCGTCCTCAAAAGTCCATTGTTCCCAGCGCAAGAATTCAATTATGAGACGGAGGTCTACTGCAAGGTTGCCCTGACAAAATCAATGAAAACAATATATAGCCCTATTTCCAACACTTGTTACAGTGATGGAGGCTTTGAGTGTACAGTTTAAAGGGATATGTCAGCATTTTTCCATCCTAAGTTAACTGGTAGGTCACAAGGGACTTGTTTTGTCAGAAATGTGCACAACCTTTACATAGGAAATGTATAGGCCTACTAGAACTCCTTCTTGATTTCACTTTTAAGTATTTCCATTTTGGACATTTGTGTCAGCATGAGTGACATGTACAGTGAATGATTGATAATGCGTAAGATCTGTCCTGCGGAAATTGACATGGCTCTGAGCAGTAATGAAATCAGAAACATGTGGAAATGTTTTCTCTCTCTCTCTCTCTCTCTGTCTCCCTTTCCCATCTACCCCCCCCCCCCCCCTTCTCTCCTATTTCTGAAGAAATTAAAGTTGGCTCATCCTCACTGTGTTATTAATATGATAGGGTCTTGGCTGCCAATGAGTGTGTGATGGATCCATTTTGGGTGTGTTGGATGTCTGCTACAGTTTTATTTTCTGGCATGGGAACCAAGTGAAGAGGTTGTAAGGCTTGCCCCTTCACAGCTCACAGCAAATAAAAACTCAAGATGGAGATGCATCACTCCAATTTATCCGACGCGAACTTACATATTCCTCCTCTCCTTTGCCAACAGTCTGTTGTATTTCAGCCATTTTAGTCTTTCACATGTTTACAGAGTTCATCCCCTTCACCGCTTGTGATTGTTATTTTGAACTGCTTTGAACGACTAAGAATTTACCGCTATGATACACAAACAGGCGTTTTGACGCTCTTTTTACATCCAGCTCTGTATTTTTTTTCCTTCAGAGTCGAGTTAACTTCTGTCTGCCTTACTGCCTTTTAGATGCAAAGCAACATTCCAGTGTCAGGGAATACGGCTGCTCAAACACTCTGGCACTGTTGAAGGCGTTCATGGGGGGCCCTGTCGTGTAAATGGGTTTTGTCATGAATGAATAACTGCCGTAATGGAAGCGTTTTCATTTTCGCCGGTCGGTGCTGAGTGAGGAATGAGAGGCTAAATCTGCACTGAATGGACATGTGAGGCTTGCTTTATGGGAGATGACAAGGAGAGACAGTTGAAAGAGAGCTTAGCTACACGCACAAAAAAACGTCAACTGCTGGAATTGACTGCATGAATAGTTAATGCCTTGTTGTGACAAAGGAAAGTTTGAGATGAATTGAAGATGCTATTATTATAATCCAAGAAAAATGTTTTGGGAATTTTTATCTATCTTGTTTTTTTTATTGTTTTGTTACTTCTTCAAATCCTTTTTTGCCCCAGAGAGAATGCTATCTGTTGGGTTTCCTTGACAAATGTATGTTTCAATCAGGATAGGTACACAGACCACATTCATAAGCAAAAACTAGACAGAATATATTACAGTGAAAATAATCTGTCTCTCTCTCTCTCTCTTGAAAGGAAGATAAGTGATGCACCTGCTCCATGGCAGCGATATCTGGGATTTAAGTGTTCTAAAAAGATGTATACTTGCCCTATGGCCTGCGCTGTCAGCAGCTAGTAACCAATAATTTGCATGCTGGTATTGGTCCTCTAATCAGCACCTTGTAACTGCAGACTCCATACATGCATTCACACCTGACACTTCTTAAGCAGAGTCTGTTCTGGAGAAGAAAACAAACTGGTTACACAGAAACATAAAATGACCACAGTCTGCATTACAATCTGCACAACAATGAAAGGAATTTAACCACTGCTCTACAGTATGCTGTATGTACCGTACATACATATTAACATATGGAGACATACACACTCATACACAGACACGCACGGTCGCTCACACATGAATATTCAAGCACGCCCACAGACACACATACTGTACATTTGGCTGTATATGTTGTATATGCTGTATGTATCATATACCGGTATATTTCTCACATATGGGCAAAACACAACCACAGCTCTCTGACTTTACTTGCCCCCCTTCCTAAATGCACCCAAGCCCCCTAAGCAAAAAACACCTCTCATCCTTAGGCCCCGCGTGTGAGTCCTCTTATCTCACACAAGTGTTTACCCCCAGTAATTGCATCATTAATCAAGTTAATGGAAGAGCCCAGAACCAAATAACTTCTCCTCTCCCACGTCTCTACCACAGCCATCCCTAGGGTCCCCCCTGGATAGGTGGGACCTTCAGGCTGGGAGCCAACGAGAAGGAGAGAGGGAAGGAGAAAAGGGAGGGAGAGAGAGAGAGATGGAGAGAAGGAGAGAGAGAGAGTGGGGGCTCCCCGTCCTGTTCTGTCTCTGCTGTGGGCCTCCCACAGGGCTAGGCTGCTGTGTGCTGTTTAAGCACCACCAGCCAAGAGTTTTACCTCAAGGTTGTTTGCATTTCTCTGTGTCTTGCAGTTGGTATAATGTGTGTTATGTCCGAGGCGGCAAATACACTGAATCTCTTACCCTTTGCAACTGTACAGTATATGGGTTTATTTTTGTACCATTTTTTTCATGGCTTCTTTTTAGTTTAACAGGAGTGGGTGACTATAAAAGACAAGTATGGGTATCAGCAGGATCTCTTCTAGAACATGAATTATAAGGATAAGAATCAATTTCTGTTCCCAATGGAGTTTAATACAAGTGTACAGAGTTCACAAACATTTCTTTAGGGGATATATACTACATGCTTCCTCAACAGTACATCAATGGAGTGCATTATAAAGCAGACACAGTAGTCAGTGAATTAGGTTGTTTGAGGCAGTGCTCTCCTCTCTGATTAAGATGAGGGTAACACTTTATTTTAATATGTCACTGTTACAGTGTACTTACCTAATTAGGTACAGTGGTACAACCTGTGTAACAACATGTACTATCAGGTACTATCATTGTACTTGCATAATGTATTTGTGAGTACCTACATATAGTTGTTACATTGTAATACTGAGTGCTTTTACAAAACTTTGCCAATTTGCCTAAATTTTCATCAGAGGCAAAGAGCTGACCTGAGACCTGCTGGATGGGGTAAATCGGGTCATGATAGATTTGATATACAAAGCATGCTTAGCTCCAGTCAAGGCCTCATTGTCTTCAGTGTACATGTAACAGCTGTGCTGCTACAACCTTGTTACTCTTTGATACAGTGGAATAAACTGGAACAGGTCTTGTCTTGGAACAGGTCTACTAATTCACATGTACTGTGTGGTGTAACAGCAGACACGTTTTAACACATCAATTACAGGATGTATATATGTAGATGTAAGTACTTAACTGGTACACTTTATTTTAATGGGTTTATTCCACTGTATCAAAAGAGTAATAAATGTGTACCAACACAGTTGATACATGTACTACAGTATGTAGGGTAATGGCAGACCATGGCTACACTGTGGGAAAAGAGGGATGTCAAAGTTACTAAATCACAAACCATGGAATTACAAACACAAACAACCTAGCATGTATCTCTCTAAAATGTCAATACACTGAATTAACATATTTTGCCACAGCCATGTATCCATCCAACGGAATCATGTAAGATGAAAGTGAAGGCAGGGAAACATCCTGCAACCACTTCCTTATGTTCCCATAAGTCTTTGCATGAACATTGGGATAATTGTCCTCATAATCCTGTAAGTATAGTGTGGTGGGGCCTCCACGGATACAACGTGTTTGTCCAGCACATCCCACAGATGCTCGATTAGATTGAGATCTGGGGAATTTGGAGGCCAAGTCAACACCTTGAACCTGTTCCTGTTCCTGTTCCTCAAACAACAACAACACGTTACATTTATATAGCGCTTTTCTCGACACTCAAAATGCTTCACAGGGAAAGGGGGATCTTATTAACCACCACCAATGTGTAGCACCCATTGACTGTGATGCAGGGCAACCATTATGCGCTAGAACGCGCACCACACACCAGCTTGAGGTGGAGAGTGAGGGAGTGAATGAGCCAATTACACTGGGGGATGATTAGGGGACCAGATTGAATGAGCCAGGTTGGAAATTTAGCCAGGACACCGGGGAACCCCCTACTCTTTGCAATAAGTGCCATGGGATTTTTAATTAGCACAGTGAGTCAGGACCTCGGGTTAACGTCTCATCCGAAGGTCGGCATCTCATCAACAAAAAATGGCTTGAAATATTTATCTTTATATCTAATGTATCTAGAATATGAAAGATCCACTTTTTTTAACTCAATTAGGGGGGAAATGAACTTTTCCATGATATTCTACTATTTTGAGACTCACCTGTACAAGCATACCTGCAACAGGTCTTACTTGGAGTGATGAAAAGACCATGAGTCAGAGGATAAAATGTGCCTTCACGGGGGGCATAATGGCACTGTTCTACACCGCCCATACTATGTATAGATCCAAGTGCCCACGGGGACCCAGGTTCGGGTTTGATTCTGACCTGCGGTCATTTCACGATCTCTCCCCATCTCTGTCTCCTGCTTAGTACCTGTCAGTTTTCATTTTCCTATCTGAATAGTCAAAAAGGCCAAAAAATATAGTAAAACTATACATCACATCAGGTGAGGTGTATGACAGCTAGCCTTATTGTTTCACTACGTTAGTGACGTACATCGTTTACAGTTTTTTCTGATTGCTTAAGCACATTTTTTGTAACTATGGCTTTTTTTGCAAAACTCTACACACAAATGGCAAAACCTCTCACCCAATCAGCAAAACATTGTAGTTCTCTTGCAAAAGCTAACACACCTTGCTTAACTCTTCACACCTTCGTAAAAATGGTGTTTTCGTATCTAACAGTAAACACAAGCCATCACAATAGTAAGCACACAATGTGCCAACAACACACTGATGGTATGAATAAAAAACACATCTGGCTTTTGCTTTCTCTGTGCACAAGGTAGACTATGTCAGTTTGAGGTCATACTTTTGTCATAGTTCTGTAAACATACAGGGATCCCAACTTCAAGTATTAGTGTTTATTTACACACATCAAAACAAACACAAGTGTGTTTTTCCAAGTCAAGACACAAAATAGCATTTCACTGAGACAAAACAAATCAGTCTACATCGGGTCGTCTCTCTCAAAATTCTGTCTACATCACATGCAATGTCCTAGTCCAAGGCACCGGGAAAAATATATTCTGGAATGACGTATCCAGGCCTGACATGACAATATCCCCACATGTAGACTGTTTTTTTGTCTGTTTTTTTCTCTTCTCACTCTTCCTGCTCACTCCATCGTACCCATTGTACATTACCTGTGGCTTATTTATAGTGCTTAGGCTGATTGCAAAGTGAACTAATTATCTAACACAGTTTTCACATGAGAAAGTGTGCCAGAGAGTTGGCAAAATAGTGTAAATAATAGCCATTGTGCCTACAGTTGTGCAAAGTGTGTGTTACAAAATTGCAAACTGAGTGCAAAGCAGTATTTGTGCTTTTAGTTTTGCGAACTCAGTGAGTGGTTTTGCCATTTGTGTGTAGAGTTTTGCAAAAAAAAGCCATAATTACAAAAAATGTGTTTAAGCATTCAGAAAAAACTGTAAGACAAGAGATGTAGCCCACTGAGCGGATTCACACAAAACCCAACTTTTGCAGTCTATCAAACAACAGTATTTTCTTGATGTGAAAATGTGTCTTTTAAATTTACCCACATCATATGTGATTCATCCAAAATATTATTTCCATTGACTCCCGTTCATATGTTTTCAAAAGACACAACATACTTTTGTTACATTCTTTGGTTTGTGCAATGAATGTTGCTGAGTTTTCTTGCATTCAAAATAAGACTTGATGTGTGGATCAGGATAATCAAACCATATTCGGGGGTGGTCGACAACATAGAATACTCAAAGAACACTGGAACCTATATTGCTTTGGCCAGAGAGCGAGGCCTTAGATTGCATAAATGCTTACTTAAGGAGACAGAGAGGCACCTTCTCGGTGTGGCTGGGGAACCTTGACCGCTAAACTAGTAAATCTGCATCTTACTGTTTGCTTTCCACATATGCACAACATTGTTTAGTCAGGCTGTGGCTGCATGCATGGTCAGAATTAGCGACACTCATATGGGAGTTCTGTGCCTCAAAAAGGGATTTTGAACAGTGTTGGGAGTGGTGTCAATTAGTTCCCCACATCAGAGATGAGGCAAAGGGGGAAGACATGGATTGGCCTACAAGCCGTTTCAAGGCTGGAGTGCATCTTTAATTAAGCTCATATTCACAGTTTAGCCATGGTCTGCCGTGGGTCTTACTGATTATGCATGAGGTATGAATAAAACTTTAAAGTGATTTAAAGTGAATTTTACTTTCAGTATGGTATTTGCATTGTTATTAGTATTCCTTTTAGGTCTCCACATTAATTTATTGATATCAGTAGTTAAGTACATTTGTAGTGCTGACTGAAACTCATTTGTCTTGCAATTTAAACCTTCTTTTGCAAAGTATGTTTTGAAGGCCCACTACATTTGTATTTATTGTTTGATGTAAATTGTTTTAATGAAAATGAGTGCAAACTATTTAAAATATAATTTAAAAACTATTTTCAAAAAGTGTACAAGTACTAAAATAAAGACATTCTGAAAATATTTATGAGAATCTGAGGTATGTGTGTGTGTGTTGTGTGTGTGTGTGTGTGTGTGTGTGTGTTTGAGTATTTGAGTCTGTGTGTGTGTGTGTGTGTGTGTGTGTGTGTGTGTGTGTGTGTGTGTGTGTGTGTGTGTGTGTGTGTGTGTGTGTGTGTGTTTGAGTATTTGAGTCTGTGTGTGTGTGTTAGTGTGTGTGTGTGTGTGTATATTAGCAAGAGTGGTTAGGAGGTGCATTCCAAATTTTGAAAGCAGCTTCCCTGCTTCCATGTTCATATTCCTTGTGTGTTCGTGCTCTCCCTGGGTTCAGTCTTATAATACAGTCTTGCACACACACTCACACCCAGCACCTGATGCTGCTCGTAACCTACCTGCCAGACAGGCTACAGTAATTGCCTGTCAGGCCTGTCAGTTTGCCTTCTGTCTCTATGCCCTTGACACCAAACATATATTTACACATGAAATGAAATTACCCGCTATCTCCCAAACAGGACTTCTCTGCCTGCCATACCAGACTACCTGTCTGGGAGTCACTGACTCCACTCTCACGCCAAATTTGTGGCTACAATAGGAAGAAACGCTATGATTTAGGGCCTTGCTCTCTCCCGGAAAGAGGGCTCTTCTGCTTGATCTGAGAGGGAGAAAAGGTAGGGAGTTCTAGATGTACGCCTCGCTCTGCCTCAGAGCAGCACTCTCTGTACTGCAATGCAACTGAATTGGAATTTAATTTGAGTAGCAAGTAAGTGTAGTTTCTTCAAATGGGAACATTGACCGTGCCATGTGATGGCCTAAGCCAGAGAAGACACTAGAAATTATGTGAAATGATCCTTGATTGTGTTGAAAACCTTTGTGGGTATACACATATCCAAATTACTATATAAAACCATAACAACTAACCATTATACCAGAACAGTGGTTCCCAAACTACGGCCCGCCACCTCATTTTGGGTGGCCTCCCAAAACATGTCCGTGGTATATAGCATCCGGCCCGCACAGGATTATGACACCATCAAACTGTTCCTCCTTAATTTCCCCCATTTATTCTCTATGGCGAGTCGTAACAGTACACATGTAATACGTTTTTTGTCCACTGGTGGTTGTTTTGGCGCTGTTTCGAGATTGCCATTGAAAACGGAATGAAATGTAGGCCCACTTGCAAACAATGTAAAATAGGCCAAAGTATTCTAAAAGATTATCTATTAATTGTTAATAGGCCTAACTTCTATAGTTATAGTTCTGGGGTAATTCTTTCTATTTTTTATTCACTCGTTCTCATATTCATACAAAGACAGCAGAGTTCACACAGTTCTCACCAGGTGAGTAAAGTTAGAATGGTGGTCATTTCAGATGTTTTTTCCAGCTCTTCATAAAACTCTCATAGTTTGAGAACTTTAAATTATTTGTAGGATATTGCTTGTTCACAACTTGAGCTGTGTATGCAAAGACACAGAGTTGAGTTCACACATTTTGAATAAAATATACTTTTGGGAATGCTAAAGTCTTTTTATTAGTATTATTTCATTTGAGCTATTTCCATGTTGAACTACATTTTATATTGATGTGGCATGATGGCAATATATCATTGCAATAGCCTATGGTTAAATGTCATGGATTAATATTCAACTAACAGCCTCTCTTACAGCCAGGCATAGTGAGCTGGCACTCTGAAGAAAACGTTTGGGGACCACTGTACTAGAAGATGTTCAGGTCCACTCAGAGGTGACTCGAACTTGCCCAATATATTTCAGCCCGACCACAACTCATATCGTGAATATTATTAAAGAGAAAATGATGCCCGACCCCCTTTTTCACATACTAATTTATACTGTGGCCTACACTTAAACCAGAATAGATTTGCCCTTTCTGACATCTTAGCGTATCACAACATCCTTTATTTAAATCAAATGCATCACAAACACAAATATTTTTCAGTCAGACAAACATTAGGCTGTACACTCGGTTGTACTGGGGACTGTGAAATACATTGGTAACAATGCAGTGAAGTCAAGCCAAGTCAAGTGTATTTATATAGCGGATTTCATACACAGAGGTCATTCAATGTGATTTACATAAACAAAAGCAAACAGTAATAGCTAATGAAAGCATATGCAGTGTTATATAACAATGCAGTTATCTCAGCATTATTTTACTGGGCTGTTTATTATAGGTCCCGTGTCAAGATTGTTGGTATCAACAAGAGGCTACAGTGTCTGTACCATGTTTGGCTCCAAGTGAACAGCCGTTCAGTAAATGTGAAGGACATAGAGACAGTGAAATAAGTCCTGGCAGAGTCCGATAATGTTTTATCCTATCCTCCATAATTACAATGTACTGTGAACGTTGGGTAGAGTTTCGATGGTTTACTGCATGGGACATGCAGGAGAGATCTGCTTTTAATCTCGAGTAGGCTACCTTTCCTCTCCATTCAAACTGTTATTATGGGAAAGGAAAAAAGGCTTTTATACCTTAGGCAACCTGAGGGGATTCCCATCTTTATAGGCTTTCCCCACTCTGAACGATAACAAATGACCAGCATGTAGTTCTACTCCAGCACTTTACTTGTTGCTTTGGCTTTCTGGGACTGTGGAGAGTAGTGGACAGTACTTCTATATTTCTGAGGACTTAAAGCTGCAGTTGGCAAGATTTTTTTGATTATATTCACTGAAACCGACACTATGCTCTGACAGAACAACATAAATCAGCCGGTTTTAGAAAAAAACCCGCACTTCTACCTCTACCTAGAGCCTGTTATTTGTTTTACAAAAATTCACAGCTCCCAGTTCTTCTGGTCCAATCAGAGCAGGGCTGTGTGAGATCTGACTGTCAATCACAGTCTGGTGCGCACTGACGAGCACAAACTCGATTAGGGGGTGCTCGGTGGTAGTGGGGGAGGGGCATGAGTGTTGTAAACATTCAAAATTTGAATGTTTACAACTCTCATGCCCCTCAATCTGTCAGACTTGCCAACTGCAGCTTTAATAGGACCAAATAGTAGAGGTGTAAAATTACTTTTGCTATGAGTAGGGGATTTTCCAAAGTACCCAATCAAAACCCAAGAGCATTTAACGTTACACAACATGATGTAAGATACAAACACAATGCACAGTTGGCTGGCAGATGTCGTAAAACGCGTCGCATGTTGTACCCAGGATCCGTAAAGGCCCTTCTTCATTAACCCACATGCATGGAACCCCCAATCATGAGTCCCCAGACTATTCACAAAGTGAATGAGTCTGGTTTTAACCAGGCTAACTTGATGTGTGGCTGTAAGCACAACTTAAGTTTACGAGGTGAGAAGGTTCTGTCGATGGAATAGATAGCGTCAACAATAAATTCTCGGTCACTTAAATCTTGTATGTTGGCCACTCAATGTGGAATTGTACCACCTGCCAGAACTTTTCACTGTTTTTTCCACAATAGATGTAATCACCTAGCCAACAATATACAACTTTTCTACCACTAATGTTTCCACTTATTAGATTCACCTCCACATTAAGGTTTCACCTGTATCCTTACCCATTTTAGACTGTCATTCAAGTTGGCTAACAGCCAGTGTGTACATAGAGTGGTTGTTGTCAGCGTTGTCATGTCACGTCTATATGGGCTCGGATGGGAGGTAACCGGGTACCATCCTGCAGCCTTTCACCTCCAATAACCAATTTTGACACCCTTATACAGTACTTACCTCCATTGTCATGAAATCGTAAATCCAGCTATGATACCTCCAAATGCTGCCAGGATGTGGTGTAGCTGCTTGTGGTGAAGCACAACTGAATGTCCTCAAACTAGGAGGCCAACTGAAATCAATGAGGCTAACTAAAGCCCAAATCTCAGGGACTGTAAGCCACAGATCCAAAGGCATTTGCCTAAAACACCACCTAGATGTCTCTGTCCTCTGTCCTCACTGTCTGTGTCTGATGCTAAATCATGCTACTATATTCCGAACTATTGACAAATAGGAGTCCCCAGCCTTCTTGCCACAACGCTAAAGAATATCTTTCCTTCAACATTAAGGAGACTTATAGGTCGAAGTTCTCCTGTGGCGTTCTCCTTTAGAATAAAATTGCCACCTGTCCACATCTTTGGAATTGTTCCAATTCCATACAATCGCCTTCCTTTATAGGCCTGATAAGGTATACCATTTGGGCCAGAAGAGAGGATGTTGCCCAAGCACAATGCACAACCTCTTTCAACACATCTTTTTCATCCTTCTCAGCCAGGCCTCGTCCAATGATGTGCCTATCTCTCCAATTGAAGGAATGTCTGTGGGTAACACATGCCTCTGATTGTCCGTATGTACTGTACCTATCGCAGATACTCCTCCCGTTTTCTCCTTAGTGAATAACTTCACAAACTTAAAAGGATCCTAAAAGAAGGCAAACCTAGCGTGGTCTTTTTTTTCTTCCTTCTTTGTCTGAGGAGTTCTGCCCTCCTTAGTGTAGCAAGTTGTTTCTCTTCAGCACTCTTTACATTACGGCTAGACCTTCAGTCTGTTCTTCACTTGGCCTTTTCCACTGTTTCATCAGCTGTCTCCTCTCCCAAAACCAATCTTCCTATTTCAATTTGACGACTTCACTTGGGTTGACTTTGGTTCTCCTTCCTAGCTCTCAGACAGGCTCCATATCTTTACATGCCATAATCATAAACCTACCCACTCACCCATCCGATTCAATTTATTCTTGTTTGTCCCATTCAATCCTTTCAAAACTCCTTTTAAATCAACATGGATGGAACTCCATTCCTTGACCTCAGAAGCTCCAGGTCATTTATCTTTTGGCTTCTGCCCGCTGGCGGTCTCTTTCACATTTTGATTTGCCGCTGTTGTTCCGTAGCTGCATGATCCCCATCATGCCAGGTCTTCCTTCAGATGTAGTAGCGGTATTGATATTCTGCGATCTTTGGTGCTCAACCCGTTGCTGGACTGACTAAGCTAAGTTAAGCTAAATTCCTAAGATAATTAGCTGAGCTCATTTGTAGCAAGTGGCTTGAACTATTTTGTTATCAATGCCCTGTACTCATTCATCCAGGCATTTTTTCCTTCCCTGGTGGATCCTCAAGCCATTCAGTGAAGTTTGCTTTTTCCATACACATTCACAAATCTGCAAACATCTCCTTGCATGTGATGAATCTTTCTGTCCCTATTCTTGCTGACTATAGGTATTATGTTAATTTACATTACATTGCAATATACATATTTCATGTTCTGTTGCAAAACATTTAGACGGAAACCTCCCATATCACAATGCTAGGAAATGTTCACTAATGCACTACTTTTCAGTACTGCAGTTCATGGATCTCCGTAGCACACCTGTTAGCCATTGATCTAGCAAGCCTATTCATCTTGACATTTTTAATATTCAGATAATTTCTACTCCAGATTATTGAGATATAATTGAAGATCTTCTCAGAAGCAAAACAATATGAAACAGTATAGATCAAATTATCAAATTAAATCAAATTCTAAACATAAAGCGTATTCCAAAGCAATTAACAATAATGGATGCTGTCATTGTAAAGTTTCAATACAAAACATCAGATCTATTGGATTTACCTTAATACAGCAAAGATAACATTTGAAATGGAACAATAATTGAGTTCATGAACCACTGTTATATTGAATTAAAAGTTTTGTTTTAGTTGAATATTCTAAGAGCAGTTTTTAAATAGTTTTTGTGTTTTCAAAAGGTTCCCTGAGTATCCTTGGGTTAGAGAGGTCCATTGTTTCTCTCTACGATACAGAGTTACCAGTTACCATAGAAACCAATATAGAACTCAGTGGGACTTCTAAAGATGGGTCCCTTTTTAGGACACACACACAACCTCTCTCTCTCTCTCTCTCTCTCTCTCTCTGTCACACACACATATACACACACACACATGCACATGCATCGTGTCATCAACAGGGCCTTGCAATAATAGTACATATCTAGCTCAAGGAATTTAAGATCTTATGCTGTGTAGGAAGGTATGGATCGAAATGACTGAATCCAGAGAAAGTTTGTGCAGTAAATCTGTGTACATTTGATGATCAAGTGAACTTTGCAAGGCCTAATTCATCTTGAAAAGGTCACTGGGAGTTAAAGTATTTGCAGTAAACCACAGAGGATGCTGGAGATATGAAATGACTCCTGTTTACATCTCATATCAAATATTTCTGAGAGCAGAAGGCCTTTCATGTTGTTTACCTTTCACAGATATGTAATATTAAGTCAAATGATTTATCAACAGCCTTACACTCAATCTTGGGACAGATTGCTGCTGAACACTTTCTGCCCAGTGCATTTACACATTTACGCAATTAACACATTGCGAGGATACACTGCATGGCACTTAAGTTGTTTGCCTGCTTGCTTGACGCAAAGGGGTGAGGAGGACAACTATTCATGAACTTACGTAATTTCTCGCAGGCCTTCATGACGGTAAACACATTGCCCTGGCCACGTAGCATCTCCTGATTCTGAACTGCTGAAGTACCTCAGGATCCTGAAATGCTTCACCTCAACAAGACAGAGGTGAAAAGAGCTGTTTCATAAGCATCCTCTGCAGCTTTCCTTTAGTCAGCAGCATCCTGCATATGATATTGTAACAGGCCTCAGACAAACCAATCACTTGGTGCCTTTCATTCAGGCTAAAGAGGCATATGTGAAGGTCAAGATTCAAGACAGCGTGTATATGTGTATACATGCCACTGATGTCTTCTTAAGTGCATATGACTGAATTGAGCCTGACATCCAGAGAATGGCGTTGTGGGGGGTGGTGTGTGTGTGTGTGTGTGTGTGTGTGTGTGTGTGTGTGTGTGTGTGTGTGTGTGTGTGTGTGTGTGTGTGTGTATGTGGTGGGGGGGATCAGTCTTAATGGCTATTTCTGGCTGACAGCAGCATGATGTGTGATGGAGTCAAGAGGATGGAAGAGCATGGTGGAAGGACGGTTGAGGCCTGGGGAGAATATGATTGATATTCCCATTTCCCCTCTGACAAGGTGAGGCCACGGCTTGTATAATGAATTGTGACATTTTAATTAGCTTGTCCAAGATAAACAATATTAGGCCAGCCTTGTTGTTTTGCCAGCCAACACTTAACCCATTACTTATCAAATTGGAATGCTGTGATGACTATGAGCAATGGGTTCCTGTGAGCTGCGCATGAGCTGTGTGTGATAAAGAGAGTGTGTGTGTGTGTGTGTGTGTGTGTGTGTGTGTGTGTGTGTGTGTGTGTGTGTGTGTGTGTGTGTGTGTGTGTATGTGTGTGTGTGTTTGTGTGTGTTTAAGTGTGTGTGTGTGGAGGGCAGGGGTGATGGGGGTCTGTATGCATGCTTGCGTCATAGCAAGCCAAACCAAAATGTTGTTGTCTCCCTTGTCATTGTTGGGTTATGATGACTTGACTAGTGAGTCGGCAGGTGGACTCCCCCTGGCCGCTTTCCTTAAATTAAACCAGCAACACAATCACAACACAAATACAGTGTGCTCTACACTTTTTTGACTAAACAAAGGCTTACAAGACAAGAATTCTGCCAACTCTGTTCTCTGTCTCAGGCCCAGTAGATCCTCGTCATATTGATTACAAATTCTTGTTAGGGCCTCAATGGAGTTAAATGTTTCTTAGCTGCAAATAGCTAATCTTTTTTTTTCTTAGTCAAATTAATTGGAAAAAGTAGTGAAAATGCTAGTATATGCAGTGAATATATATTATTTGAGTGGCCCTGTGTCAGTACATTTTAAATCTGATTATTTCAATGTTCTTTCCAATTACTTTAATCAGACAACTTTTAATGCATATAGTTCACTTGTCAGTGGCCATCATACAATTCTACAACTTTTTGCAGCGTATATGAATCTATCATTTGTGCAGCCTTAGTTCTCGATCTAAATGAAGGCATCAAAAATGCATGTGCATTTTGAGCACTCAGTGACTTTGTTTTTGCAGGTCTTGCTATATTTCCCCAAGTTTTTAAGCATCATCCCACACTGTGACTGATGAGTAGGTGTGGCAGGGTGTGCAAGTGTCTGTGTGTGTGTGTGTGTGGTGTGTGTGTGTGTGTGTATGTGTGCGCATGTGTGCGTCCGTGTCTGTTTATGTCTACAGTACTTACCTGCCGGCTGTGTGTGAAGTTCAGGTCAGCACAGGTGTATCGATGTCGCCCAACCCCCCTCCAACCCTCCCACTCCCCACCCCTCCCTTGAACTGCAGCCTGGGTGACGACTCTGAACGACTGAAGTGCATCCCCCTGGGATCTCATTAAAATCCTCAGGAGCAGGGTGTCACCACCGCCCCGACAAACAGCATCCTCCGCACTGCATAGTGATAGGGGCCAGTCTGGACGGACCCCGCCGCAGATGCTGAGGGACGGAGTGCGTGAGGCAGGCAGGCAGGCCGGCCCATACTGACAGTCCAGGGACAGAGAGTGAATAAGTGAAAAAGACAGAGAGAGAGAGAGAGAGGGAAGGAGAGGGAGAAAGACAGAGAGAGAAGAGTGAAAGGGGAGGAGAGAGAGAGAGAGGGAAGAAGATGGAGGGAGAGAGAGGAAAGAAAGGGAAGGATAGGGAGAAAAACAGAGAGGAGAGAGAGAGGGAGGGAAAGAGAGAGAGAAGGTGGGAAGGTCTGTGGGCAGCTCCATCGTTATTAGACGTAGCAGAGTTGGTAAGTGGAAGTGTGAGGGCAGGGGGTCGGCAATAAGCATTCATTAATTTATGTGCCTTTGAATTTTAAATGGGGCTCGGAGAGGCCACGGCATACCTATTTGGCAATCAGGCTAGATGGACCGGGCAGGATGACAAAGGGTAGCGATTTCACCGTGGAAACAATGCAGTGAATCTGTAAGCAAGGCGAGGGATTTCAGGACCATGGAGAGCATCCTGGATGATGCATGGGCCAGCCAAATGTTAAAGTAAGGATAGTCACTTCAGTAAACTGAATTACGTTCAGATTTGGGACATAACGTATGGGGATTCTTGAGGTTACACAATCATTTTTATGTGGGCAAAGCTTCCAACAGTATAATCTCAACATTGCAGCCACATCATTTCCTCTTGACTTAAAGCACAGTTTATGGGCTGCATTCGGTGAAAACACAATCACATGGTTGTATTTCTGCATCGAAAATATCGCAGAACTATTCTGATGAGCTACATAGAATGGCAAAACTCGATCCACAGTCTGATGACAGCTGGATCGAGTGAGTGCCCCTTCAAGCTACAGTACCTGGGACTAAATAGGCTGAATATTCTTTGTCATTTTTGAATTCACTTCAGTTGACCATAAATATGTTTGTTTCCAAACCAAAAGTGGTCACAATGTTGAGAATACCATCTAACAATGCCTAAACATAAACAGTAATATCAGTACCATGAACAGCGATGATGTTCCTGTTAAGTCAGGACCCCTATGGGGTTCACTGCAGGCATGTCTGATACAGTACATTGGGTAGAGGAATTACCATAACGTTTCCCTTGCGGTCATTTCTGGAGACTACTCAGGGGGTAAAGAGGCCTGTGACTGAGGCCTGCTGAAAGAGATGGGCTGCTGAAGAGAGTGGACTGAGGACAGAGTGAATGGGGTTTTAATTGAGTGTCTCTCCCTTGACAGACATGACGTGGAGAGTAGAGGGTAATAGAACTAATATTAGATAGATAGATAGATAGATAGATACTTTATTGATCCCCAGGGGAAATTCAAGCCACCAAGCAACTAATGTGATACATTTGAGTAAGATGAATCTAAATATCTTTCTTACACATGATGATTATGCTGAGATGTACATTCTCACATGAAAAGATAATAATAATAATAATAATAATAATAATAATAATAGTAATAATAATAATAATAATCATAATAATAATCATACACAGATTATGCAGCTCGAGGTGCTTTACTGTACATTTGGAGCATTTAACACAATGCTCTCACCTTACCTCTTACACTTTTGTGTGCTTTCTTTGTGCTCAGGTTGTTTTAGACTTGAATCATACACAGATGCACCCATTCCAGCACCCAGTGCACATTCTCCATTTTATGCCCCCAATATACTGCACACACACACACACACACACACACACACACACACACACACACACACACACACACACACACACACACACACACACACACACACACAAAGAAAAAGACAAATGCAGCTCTCTTTACCCTACTCGCTCTTGCTCTCATTCACTTGTGGTCACAGTGCTGTGGTCATTGAATTATTTTTCTATTGTCACAGCATTTTAAGAAAGCATAGGCCCTCCGGAGAACAGTGAGGGCATTATTTAATTAATGCACTTTCCTGGACACAAAGTGATGAGTCATAAGTCTTCTTTTTTTGCTTACTCCTGGATCTACAGTACCTATAGCCCGCGGAATTGAACCAACAGAGGAAGGATGCAAATATTAGACCTAGTGGCTGAATATCTGGGGATTACTCCTTAAGAAAGTTTCACTGAAATGCTGACCATGTGTGTGTGTCTATGTGTATGTGTGTGTGTGTGTGTGTGTGTGTGTGTGTGTGTGTGTGTGTGTGTGTGTGTGTGTGTGTGTGTGTGTGTGTGTGTGTGTGTGTGTACATGGCTGTTTGCCTATGTGCTAATGCTTTTTTGTGGCATTTTGCGGTGTGGGTTTGTTTGTGTTCAACAAATAGGCACTGACACAAATTATGAACATTTATGTTTATGAATGCTATTTTAATCAAAATACTGTACAAAGGTATGATTCCTATTCCATTAAGCCATAAAATTGCTCTCACAGAGTTATCTGTCTTCCCAGTACGCCACCACCAAAGATTCTAGAACAGAGCTCTGTTCTAGAATCTTTGGCCACCACCATTTCCCTCTGCAGTCTTTGATAAGGTGCTTCTACTGCTATACCGCTAGGTCATCAAAGCCTTGCACTGTTGAGCAGGACAAGGCCAGAGCACTTGCACTGTTGAGCACAAGGCCAGAGCACACCCAAAGTTACCTTTCCACTTCACAAAAACAAAGTCTTGCTAGATTATTCCAGTCCTCAAGCTCAACTAATCAAAAGACTACATCTACAAATGCTATTCTCAGATAAGAGTGGTCAGTTGTAGTCCTGGGGGGGGCAGGGAGTTACACAATAGCCGCTGCTTCAGCACTCTGGCTAAACAAATTAAATTGTGTTTAAGTGATTATATTTGATGCATGGCAGTACAGGAAAAACAGACGTCTTGGCATCTGACCAAACCATTGATATCAGAGACCAAGACCTATGCAGCCGCATAGAGGTTACATCCCAGTAACCCTTACAGTAGTTAAGGTGAGATGATGACTCAATCATGTGGTAAAACAAAACTATGATCTACTCACCCGACAGCCTATGCTACCTGGCATAGCCCATAGCTTTTGCCCACTCTACTTTATGACCATTAGGTACTATGTACCTAATCAGTACTTAAAGAGGGTTTGGGGAAGGAATATATAAGGTGTGCTTATCTAAGCAGCACTTTTTATCAAAACAATTAATTAAATATGTTTGACTCAAGGGCACTTGAAATAAAATGAGTTGTATTCCTCCGAGCTGCCACTAGGGGGTACGCGAGACGAAAAGGGAAATGTCTGAAAGGTGTTAAAAATGATTGAAACGGCTGGAAACTGCCACAGTGCTTGGTTTGCAGTGAGGTGCTATCTAACCAGTCTAATGTTGTCCTCCACTTTTTAGCGTGGAAGCTCATAGACCAGTTTGATTTTGTTATTTGTTATCATGTAGGGCGGCTAATTAAACATGATGCCTGGAATGCGTCAATAGAATGTGTTACTTTTTTATGTGTGGGATGGTGGGGGTACGCGAGCCGACATGACCTGAATATACTGTATATTGGAGATATGTGATATGTGGATTAGTGTGTGCTTCACCTCAATATGTGTTCACTGTGTGCTGTTTGTGTTTCACTAATTCACCGATTGGGTTAAATGCAGAGACCAAATTTCCCTCACGGGATCAAAAAAGTATATATACTTATACTTATATACTATATGTTTGAAGAAAGCAAGGACTGACTACTGTGATAGCTTCATGAAAGACCTATTTTCGATGAAGATCTAACACTAAATGTAGCAGATCAATGAAAAAAGCCAGACTTAGTTTCCAGAAATGTTTATAACATTTCAGTTCTGTGCTGTTATGCCACTGTCATGTTCCCATCCTGAACCAGTTTAGTTTGGTTACCCTCACCCTCACTCACCAGTATGGGGAAAAGAGTGTATTGTAATCAAATCCATCTGTCCATCCTTAATCTATGTGTGTGTGTGTAAGACAAGTACTTAACATATTAAGTACTTGTCTGACATACTTGATATTTTTTTATCTTTTTTACAGTAAGACAATGTTTGGTCAACATATCTCCTCCAACAACCTCACCATCCAGATCTCGCATAGAATGGCTTCTCTTTGGTTAATATAGCAAGACAGGGACAAGGGTCTGCAGTCATCTGATTGCTCTTATGCTTTCTCTCACAAGTGTGAAGTTTCTGTGCTCCAGGGCCCTGGGATGATCTGCACCGATCAGCTCTTCTTTTAAAACAGATCGCTGCCCTTAGGATTGCATGAGCATTTAAAAAGAGCATCTGTGAGGTACAAAGTGACTGCCAAGCGAAGGCAGTGTTTGAGTCACCCCTCTCTCAGTGGGAGATAACAGACATATTACTGAATGTACCGTATCATATGGCATCAAATCGCTTTTTTCCCCCACACAGAATTAGGATGTTTCTTTCCATTGCTGATACGGCCTGTAGTGAGTCATAGTTCTATTTGTGTTACACTTTGTAAACTTTTCTCAGTTAGACTGAATAACTGTGTGTGTATCTCTTAGCCTTCAGGAGTGTGTGTGTAAGAAAGAAATTGTGTGTGTGTGTGTGTGTGTGTGTGTGTTCACGTGTAATTGTAAATGTGAGTAAGCTGAGCGCAAGTTTGTGTGTGTGTGTGTGAGAGAGAGTAAATGAGTTTGTGTGTCTATGTGCATGTGTGCACGTGTGCATGTGTGTGTGTGTGTGCATGCACGCAAGTGTTAAGAGTGGATCTTGGAGTGGGCTTGTGTGCACTTTAGCAGGAAATGGAGGGCGGTGGGCTGGAATTGGTCAGGAGATGATGGTGGGCAGGCTGGAAATGAGGCCTCTCCATCTCTGTCCGGTGCCTCTGCCTCAGCACTGCACAACAAACACAGCAGCTCCGAACCCACTTCACACACACACACACACACACACACACACACACACACACACACACACACACACACACACACACACACACTGAGAACCAACCTGAGAGAGAGGAGTCCCGGTGGTACTTAGGGTTGCAGAGAGAGAGAGAGAGAGTCAGAGAGAGAGAGAGGGAGAGGGAGAGGGAGAGGGAGAGGGAGGGAGATAGTAAGAGTAAGACAGAGATACAGATAGAGAGAGTGTGTGTGTAAGAGAGGGAGAGAGAGTGTTAGAGAGAGACAGAGAGGGGAGGTGGTTGTAGAGAGAAAGAGAGGGGAGGTGGTCGTGAGTGAGTAATCATTGAGTGTTCAGATACAATCAGCTTTTCTACAAGAATGTGGAGGACGATTAGGAGGAATCCACACTCAGAAACACACAGAACACATCAAGATATCCTCACACTCTCTTGGGTTGTGAGCATTTTGGTCATGAGTTTGGTTTTGTATTGCACCACAGAGGTCACCATGATCTGTCATGACTCTTCAGTCAACATCAGCCCTAATGCTCGTAATCACCCCAAGATTATTATTTCACAATGATTTGATATCATATGAATTGGATAAAGGAACCTGATGATAAAACGTATCACAAACAATATTGTTTTCCAGGTTATGCATTCGGCTGTTATTGTGTAGTCTCTTATGTTATCTGAATATTAATTTAGAAAAATGTTGGAGGGGGAAAATTATGCTTTCCTTACTGTTGTTCATCTGTTTTTGTGAGAACTCATTAATGTCACCTAGAGGCAGATGCATCAAAATCCTGTCTGGAGTGAAGCCTCTTCAATCTTCTGTCTTAATGGGGCCGCTTTGAGAATGTGAGTGTCAGTGGAGGAAAGCTTTCTGGGCGTGGACGAGACTGGACAGGATTGATTGGACTTGGCTCACCCATTCACTGTTTGGGTTGGATTGTGCTTTGTTCATTGTCTAAATACAGAGTTATATGAATTAATTCTCTGATAAAAGCACCATACCCTGGCACGAAATAAGTACTTGGCACCAGATAAGTGAGGACAAAGAATTGGTTAGTGAAAATGGGTTGCTAGGGGAAAATAGGAGTGGGGGTGCCACTCCATTTGATCCATATTTCCATATTATCCATATTTTTGATCACATTGGTCCATTACTGACAAGTATAATTGACCATGTGAGAACAAAAAAAAGCCCAAAAACACATTAAGATAATCTTATAATCAAATGATATTCTTAAACCATGATTGTCATTTGGGTTCGGAAGATAGCTCACTGAAGTGGCAAAAAGGACTTGTGAGTTGTGATTTGACTGGCTGTAAATGAAATGTCTTTAGAGGGGATTTGGGATGCAGCCCATATATGGACGGAAGTGATTAGCCTGCGGGTAAAACTAGAAGAGACAACAGTGTCGCTAATTAGAAGACAATGTGAAAGAAATAGAAGAAAACAACGCATTAATGCCCAGCGGTATGCCACACGCTTTCTTCTCTCAGTGTGTCTATATTTCTCCCTCTCTCTCTCCCTCCCTCTTGTTCTTACACACACACACATTTTTTCTCTGACAGTTGCACTCTTTCCATGCCTTTATCTCTGTACTCTCTCTCTTTTCCTCTCTGCCTCTCTCTCTCTGTCATGCACTTTTTCTTTGACCACTGTCTTTCTTGCACTAAGACTAAGCCATCACAGTTCAAAACAAACTGCGGTATATGGATACACCATGGGCCCTTGTGTTGTAAAGACAGCTCTCTTTTTCCCCTTGGTGATAGGGATGAGACAATTAAGATAAGACAAGCTGGTGTACATGTCCCTATGCATGTAGAAGCCCTCATGGAGCCCTCTTTCACTCTCTCTCTCTCCCCCTCTCTCTCTGTCTATCTATCTTTCTTTCTGTCTCTAAAGAAGAGGCAGCTACATTGAGATGCCTTTCCATGTGATAACCCCCAATTAAACATCCATTGTCACCTTGACAAAAGGCTGTTATGGTGATGTCACCGCACCGTGCTAGCTGCCAGCAGCCGTTTTGTGGGTAATTGCCCGTCTTAGGGACCAAAGCCGTGACCTCTGTCAGAGCACCGACACTCGATTAGGTGGTCGTCTCTCGCACTCCAAAGCCCATCGCACGCCCACGCACTGCTTCGCCACCGTAATCACCATCATCATCATCATCATCACCATCAACATGATTATCATTGTTATTATTACAATACGGATAACTCATCTGTGGGTTTTTTTATCCGAGCGTGTAAAACCTGATATTAACCTTGCAGGGTTCTTCTCCCTCGCTCTCTTCAGAGTGGAGGAGCATAAGAGCAACCCAAGAGGGATGGAACTCAGAAACGCAGAGGTTTACTCTTTTTCAACTGGGTGAGAAAGACAAGCTCAGTTATATTTCATAAACAGTGCTTACATTCAGCACCCTTCCCTTATTAGTATTAATAGGCAAAACTTCAGAGGACTGCTATTCTACCATTGGACAGTTTTGTATTATTTATGATTGAAATGAAAGTCTCAGAAAGGGGTGGCTTGCTGCAGAGAGAGGAAAAATCCTCCTTTTTTTGCTTACACTGGTTTATGTAACCACTGCCCTAGTAAACAGAGAACTGGAGAGAAATCTTAAGTAGTTTTGCTACAAAAAATTCTACATTTCTACATAGCAGCATCCATCCTCAGTTGACTGTGAAGTGGTTCTTGGGCTTACTAGTTCATGTCACTCTTTCAGCGTTACTCTCAGACCTTGGCATAATGTGCAGCCATAGAATGTATAGCTCATTCTTGAGTATTACTTTTCTCATCCCAGTCACAGATGTGCATGTGCCTCGCCCCAGAGGTTTCTGGTAATCGACGACCAAAATGCAGTTACATGAGACTGCACACAACAGAGTTTGGGGAGACATTCACTGCCTAATCTGAAAGACTATACATTTTCAATACAAAACTATTTAGAACTGTTTTAATCCTCCCCGATTGTCATGCTATGACCAGACTGAAATATTGAAGGTTTCCCAGTGATAATCTACAGTACTGTATACTCTGTATGTGATATGTATGTTATGAATTGCTGATAAGGAACATAAAGCAATCATCAAGCCTCCTCAGGGGAAATAATTGATCTGATCACTGACACCAACAACTGTTGAGTGGATGAAATGGTTTGAAACAAGATCACAGATTGTGCTTATTTTAACATTTGAACAAAGACTGTCAAATCAAAGGAAGCTGCAGAGAATACTGTCCATATTGTGAAATGATCTTTACATTCTGAAGTGTCAGTAATTTGTTCAGTAACATGTGATCTTTCACGACAATAATGGAATGCAACCTGCGTTCCTTCTCAAAGTCATGTACTGTCTTTGGAGTGGGAGAGCTAAATGTCACCCATTTTGGTGGCATTTCAATGTTCAGAGTTTACTAAATTAAATGAGCACAACTAGACTGGAGCCGTGACTCCAGCTCACTCACTAATAACTGTGAAGTATAACATTTGCTTTGGCAGGAAAACATCAGGTTGTAACAGGCTTATGTAATTTTTCACATTTTTTATATATTTTATTGTTGTTGGATTATGTCACCTGAGAAAAAGAATCTAATTCTGCTGATGATGTTTGAGTCGGCCATACATTGATGGTTGCTGGAGAAGACCTTTGTGGAGAGAAACTTGGCACGGGAATAATTTCAACTGAGAATACACTCAAAATATTTTTCTTCTCAATCTCACTTCATTTGTGTATGTAGTGTATGTATACCATGACATTGCTAAACATTACTATAAATATTTCATTGGTGAGGTACCTTTTACTTTCTCCACACATACAAATGAATTAACCAAACCCTGCCATTCAAGACAAAAGCCACACATACCACCAAACTGCTCAAATATTGAGTTGATCTTTATTTATATTAAATTAAAAATATACTTTCTGACAGATTCATGTAAGAAATATGAGGAAAAGTATTTCAGTGATATAAAGCCTGGGGTATGGTAAAAAGTACAGTGGAGCGATATAGCCACTGTGGCCAACAACAAGCCGAGGAGCAGAGGGGGGAGAAGGAATGGTGTGACTAGTAACCGTAGCAACTTCTCTGTACCGTTTATGGAACATTGATAAAATAGTTAAAGAATGATAATAGTAAAAATCAAAACTTGTTTCAAGCGTAACTTGCACAAACCGTGGCAGAATTGAAAAGGACCGTAAATATCCTTTTTAAGATAACATGTTGGTATATGAATGAATATAACAGTTGAAAATATCATTACTGAGATCACACAGGGTAAATAATGGTGGATTGTTGTTCATTTCAGGTAGATTCGTACCAACATTGATAATATTTATATGCAGATTGTAACTCTGGTTGATTTTTAAATTAAACGCTAACACATAGATAGGGTGCTTACAAATGCATCTCCAAAACAAAAAGACACTCAGCACGAAAGGATTTGGTTCAAGAGTGAGAAAAAGAGAGAGAGAAAGAGAGAGAAAGAGAGAGTGTGTAACTGAGAGACCTAGAGATAGTAGGCCTAGAGAAATAGATAGAGTGAGAGAGAGAGAGAGAAAGAGAGAGAGAGATGGTGATGAACGAAGCTTGTCGTTTTGTGAGAGGTTTTCCACAGCTTGGGTATTTACATTGCAGGAAATCTAATCAAAAGGAAAAGAATAGTTGATGGCGGAGTAGGAGACTGGCACAGCGAAAAGTTTAAAGCGTCAAGAACGAAGATACAAAACTCCACAGAGCAGTGCTGGATACAAATCTCACACAGAAAGAAAAAGAGGAGGGACAGAAAAGAACACTTCAGGGGTAAGTGGCAAACATGAACTCAACAAATCAAAAATTCACCATCAAGAAAGCACATACAGCACATTATATATACAATACAAGTACTATGTCTGGTCACTACCATAGACAGTTATTATATGTTGAACATAAATATCAAGTCAAAAAAAAAAGAAAGTAAGTAATTGAAAGAATTAAATGAATAAAAAGCTAATTTCCCCCATATTTACAGTCTCACCACGTACTGTAAAGTCCTTCAGTGCTCTATAAAAATACTATTCACATTTTCTCAGAGAACGTACAGTCATTGTTCTGAGGACCCCCTTCTTTGAATGCCCCATTCAGTGTTGGCTCAGTACAACAGGGATTTATCTTTCAACAGTAGCACGTGCAAACTGGTCAGTGGTCAAGACTGTGAGATTTGATGTTAATAGTTTTGTTCCGAAATAAGAAAAATGAAAAAACAACTGCAGAAAAAAGAAAAGAACACTGTGAATGGAAAGTGTGAGAAAAAAAGTATAAAATGACAGTAAGTCCATAAAATCATCCTTCATGTATTAGTATAAATAGATTTGTACACGGTCTTCTTGCGCTGACACATTTTTATTTAGGAATTCACAAGTGGATCGTCACTGTTTATTCATGGCGATGGTCACATGTTCATGTTGTCAAATGTCCAAAAATGTCCTCATACGTCAACTCATTTCTGACAAACTCAGAGTTGTTAATTGGGAAGTGTGTAACCATGAGACAAAAGAACTATAGAGAGCATGAACGAGTTCATCCTGTTTTTTTTTATGTTGCTTATGAGTTTTCAACTAGGGTCACACCAGCAATGTCATGGCTTTCTAAAAAAAAAGTGGCCATACTCTGGCATTTGGAGTTACTTTGGATGAAATTGCAACAGTAACCTGCCGTTAGCAATTAGCAGCTAACATTTAGTTACCAAGATAATGCCCATGTGTATTTAAAACAAAATCATTTTCTAGATTCACACGCTTCAGCCCATTAGAGTATTTATTGGTTTTAAACAAATACAAAGGAATGAGAGTGTTCTAGTCAACCAGTGATCTACTTCAACTTTATAAGGATTTAAATACACACAGGAATATCTGCTATGATAACACCCTGTGAAAATGGCTAATATTTCGCTGCTTCATGTTGTCAAAAGTTTGTCCAACTTTGTTGTGGTATTTTCTAAGTTTTGTCTTCAAAGTATTTTCAACTCATTGAGTCAGTGGTAATGGCGCTACAGACATGAAGTAAACACACACATAGGTCAAATGGCAACCCTATACATTAAGGATCCCTTAATTAACATTGATTATGCACTGTAGTCAATAATCATGAAGAATTAATGGTATTCATAACATGATCATAACATGATATCAATGAGGTATTTATGTTAAATAGTGTAATGCATAAAGTCTATGCATTACTTAACAAAACACAAACCACAGACTTCGGCATTTAATGAAGTTGGTATTGACATTGATGACTTAATGCTAATTGCGGGGACCTTAATGTAAAATGTGAAATGTATAAATGGCAGTCAACAAATATTTTTTATTTCACAGGATAAATAATTTACAGCAAGCAGAGCAGGGCTGCTGCAGCATAAATAAATCTAATTTACTTTTTTTAAAATTGGGAATCTAAGTTATTTTTTTGTACATACTTGGATTAAAAACCAAGCTATTATAAATATTTTACACTGGTATCAAAATTCTTTCAAAACACTTTTTATATATATATATATCCAGCAGAGAGGTGTCCAAAAAGGGGGATAAGAGAGAGAAACCTCACTCCTCACGGAGATGAACACTGTAGAAATGAAGTTAAAAAACAAAATAATATAGATGTTTAGTGGTCCTCCCTTTAATATTCTCTGCTCCCTTTCTCATACAACTATCCATCCAGCCAACTAGCTATCAACTCTCAACAGGCCATCTTCGCCATGTGGCCATTTTTATAAAAATATCCATGTGCCTAGAGCAGCCAGTTCCCAACTGCAATAGACAATCTATGCAGACGGATGAATGTCACTAAGGACAAGGTTGATAGACTGCTCTTGTGATGGCTGTGACCAGAAAAAAAAAACAAGATGTCTGACATGTGCTTCCCCCTTCTCTGATGAAAAGTGCATATCTGGCCATTTTTTATTTCTGTATGTGCAAAATGGGGGGTGGGGAAATCAAATTTTTGATAAGAAGAAATCGGCCACTCCTGTACACGTATCGTAACTCATATTGGGAATCTCACCAGTTATCCAACCCATCATTCCGTTTCCTCATTGCCTGCAAATTTGACCTGACTTTAACACAGTGTGGGCTGTGCCTTATTTCTAGTTTGATAAAAGTGCTTCGTTCAGGGAAAGACACATCGAGACCCATATGCTGTACAAAAACCTAAATGTTTCGAGGACAACACTTACTCCCTTCCTTAAACCCCATACTGAAGTGCTGAAAAAATAATCAGTATTGTCAAATCAAGCTGCTCTACTGGAGGAAAATAAATATACTGGCTCCACCAAAAAAGTGCTTGTAAAAAAGAAATGTAGAAGAAAACAGTAATATGCCCTAAAGCACTCGTTTCTGAAGGGTAGCGTTCCTTAGCAGCAGAATAGGCAGTGCCACATTGAACTATGAGGCATGCCAGTGTTATCTCTAAATTGATTTGTACAACATATAAATGGGAGGAAATATGTATCAACACAGACACACACAGAGACATGCAGAAAATAAATAAAATAAAATAAACCTTCATCGGTACGGCTCACCGCAAAAATGAGGAGACCGATACACCCTTGGCAGACCCAGTCCTGTTCAGGGGACCTAAAGTTTTTCGCCATCTCATCCCTGACTTGGAGTGAGTTTCCCCAGAGACTTTCTAATGTGGAGACACAGCACTCAAAAAATACTCCATAGAAATGCATGGGGCTAGTTTGTCACGCCAATATGGCCGTGGCTGCAAATCATAGAAACCTTTTTTTTTTAATTCTGAGGTTATCAAGTTAATTCATTTGTTCATATAGGCGGACATTGTAAAATTAATGACTGGATTGAATAAACTGTCATCAGCGGGCAAAGGCGCATGAGTCTCATCTCGTCTCTTTAGGTAATTATAAATAAGGTTGCATGATGGTTAGCAATGTCAAATGTTAACCAGTAACCTGAACGTATTTTTAATTATTAATTTTAACACAAATAACTGACATCAGTGACGTCTTATGAAGATCCCCAGAACTATGCAACCACAGGAGAGCTGTAGTTCGAATGACAAAACTGAACGACAATGTTTGGAAACCTCTGTTGGAGCTACTGTATGGTTTTGGGAAACACCTGTGTCACTTAACCCTTAAAGGTGTAGGTTTTTGAACATGCTAAGTTCCGCAACAATTGAAGGTTCTAAAATTCTATGTTGAATTCAATGAACCCAGATATTCTTTAGAACGTTCATTTCCCAACATTCCCGTCACACCGGTGTGACGGTACTCCTTTAAGGGTTAAAGGTGTAGGTTTTTGAACATTCTAAGTTCCGCAACAATTGAAGGTTCTAAAATTCTATGTTGAATTCAATGAACCCAGATATTCTTTAGAACGTTCATTTCCCAACATTCCCGTCACACCGGTGTGACGGTACTCCTTTAAGGGTTAATGATACATCGGTCTATGTAAGTTGCACCACCATAGTTTAAACTACGGTTTTGGGAAACACTTGTGTCGCAACTGCATAGTTCCAACTATACTTTTGGGAAACGTACCCCAGGCCTGTCCTACAGCATGTGTAGTCAGTGGCCATTTTAGGAGAACAGAAGGGATTCAGTGCATGTCAGCATTCAGAGAGCCACTCATTCCACTACCACTACTACTAATGGTTTCCATTACCTCTCCACAGGCCCATATATAAAAACCCATTTTATGAGGGACAGTGCGCGACTCCCATCACCTGTCGGGACCCTTGGTCTTTCAGGGCCTGTGTGTCGAGCGACAAGGGGCTCTACAACCTACATAATTGACACTCTGCAAGGAGACAGATGCCAGCTCTGGGACTACATACACACGAGTATGCGCCTCAAAGCAACCCATGCCTTACCCTCCCAGTATATACAACCTGAGCCTGGATTGAGTTTTGTACAGACTTGAAAAGAAAATAAAAATCACCAAACGAGCACGAGTGGTAGAAACATAATGGCCATGAAATGATGGTATAAACACTGAGAGATCATGGAGTATGACTGTTTGTCAGACTGCTGGATTCCAATTAGGTGCCCAGGAAAAGGGCATGTAAATATTTACTCGGTATAAATTCCCTCTGTCAGCGCATTCAACTTCAAAATCTCCGGAACGTTCCGCGGAGTCTCCCTCGACGTGTGTGTGCACACTGTGTCTGTGTGGATTACTGTCACTAATTACGGCGACTCAACTCCATATTGCTTTGAAGCGCTTGTTCCTTTTCATAGAGCCGCTGTGCCCCACACACAGGGGCCAGACCTGTCTGTCTATAGACGAGAGAGAGAGGAGAGCTGCACGACACATGTGACTGTGACTGTGTGTGTGTGTGTGTGTGTGTGTGTGTTGGGAGAGGCATCGACTCATTTGGAAAAGGTCACCGTGACAATTTTTGGGACAGGGAGGTGTGCGCAGAGACGACCAGGATTTGATTGGCGTGTCATCGCCTGTCTGGAAGGGAGAGGGAGAAGCCACATTTCCAACGGAGCCTGCTCTCAGATATATCTGCGTGTGTGTGCGTGTGTGTCTGTGTGTGTGTGTGCGTGTGTCTGCGTGTGTGTGTGTGTGTGTGTGTGTGTGTGTGTGTGTGCGTGTGTGTGTGTGTGTGTGCGTTTGTGTGTGTGTGTATATGCCTGTGTGTGTGTGTGTGTGTGTGTGTGTGTGTGTGTGTGTGTGTGTGTGTGTGTGTGTGTTTGGGGAGGAGGGTATTCCAGAGGTTCCAGAGGTGAACAACCTGTGTGTTGGCTCTCGCGCTGCACCTTCCAGTTCTGAGGGACACTTGGGAGGAACCATGGTAGGGTCGAGTGCTGGTACCAGGAACCAGGCTCTGGAGAGAGTGAATGAAGGACAAGGAAACCCAGCTGGTGGCAGCGGCAGGGGGGGGGGGGGGGGGGAGTTTCGAGGACTAGACCACAGTGTTCCGCTGCCGGTACGGTGGGGGTGGCAACACAGTGCCCGGCTTGAGGGCAAACTCGGAAAGGTACTCGGGGTTCTCCGCCACGGCTGGTCGGATGCGCCCGTTCTGTTTGTAGAAGAATTTGGGGTTCCCCGGCACCTGCGTGGGGTCCGCCGGGTTCTGCTGGCTGCTGGACTTTGGCGGAAGGCTGTGCTGCCAGTACTCTGGATTGTCGAAGGTCTTCTTGGACTTCTTGTCCAGCATGATGGTGCCGGCGTGGCCTGCCTGCAGCATGGCGCCCGGGTGCCTAAGGTGGGCAGTGAGAGCGGGCAGGCCACTCTGGCCGATGACCATCGGCTTGCCGGCCTGGGCCGCTGCCTGGGCTGCTTGGCTGACTGTCTGACCCGCAGAGACGGACGGCAGATGGTGGCCTGTGCCGATGCCCACGGCCGAAGCGTGGCACAGCTGGCCCGGGTGTCCGGCCTGGGCCAGGTGAGCGGGCTTGCCAGGAAACGTGCCGTGGAGCATTTGTGCTGGGTGAGGGGGCGGAGGCCCCACGGACTGGCCCGTGCCATGACCTGGTGGAAGAACAAAGTGGACGTGCGGAGTTGGGGCCTGGTGGGGCGGGTTGCCCGGCTGACTGGTGGCATGTGGCCCGTGGGCGACGGTTGTGGCCGCTGCCGATGCTGCTGCGGCTGCCGCCGCACTGGTCACAGCCATCGGAATGGGGATGCCGTTCTTCTTCAGCATCTCCGGGTTGACCTCTCCGGTGTTGTGGAAGGTGTTGAGGTACAGCGGCTCATTGATGTACTCATCCTCTCCTTTTGGCTGGCCGTTGGGGGTGCTGTGGTATCCCGGGTTGTCCAGAGCATGAATGTCTCCATTCTTGCGGCGAGTGACAAAGGGATTCTCCTCCACGGGATTCAGATACTCTATTGAGAAAAAAAAGGAGCAATATGGTGAGATTATTCATTCAGCAAAGAGCCTAGGGTGTATGGAATGAAGTACGCACAGTCAGGACCTTGTGGGCTTGCTGCCAACAACGCTTGGGCAATTTTTGCTCTTAAGTTCTGCTAGTTGAATGCAGAGTTGAATAATAAGCCACTGTGAAGATTTAAGATATAAAAGGCCAGCCACCCATTGATTTCTCGACTACCCAACCCTTGACACTGGTGTAGCTGCTTTCATGTTGCATTTTGTTTTCTGTAACGCTGTGAAATGGTGATTGCAAAAGACTGCAGTAGAGAAAGGGGAGAACAACGGAGGACGATAAGAGAGAGATTTCACTAGATAAATGGAACCGCAAGGTAATAAAATTAATGAATAAAGGAGGTGCATTATTAACAGAAGTAAACAAACTTATATCCAGGGACAGAGGATCTGGACAAACTTGGCAACCTTAGGCTAGTCAGTGCATAATGAAAGAGAGGGTGGATGAGTGGAGGAGTCTCTTTTAAAAAGTTGTGTGGAAAAGTTTATGTTGATATTGATGAAAACATCTTGCATATAGGTCCCACTTCATGAAAAAGCATGCTTATACATTGTCACAAACAATACCAGTTGACTTAATTGACATGTGAAATTTGATCCACTTGTTTATATACAGTACTAATTTCTGCTATATTATATAACTATATGTTACTGTATTGTATTACTCTATATAAGTGATGAGTATTTTATTGTATAATTCCATGTTTGTTGACCACACACCTGTGGAGCTCTTGTCCTTCATTGGGGTCATGTATCCATCCTCGTCCGTGTCTCCTCGGGCCCCGCGTTCCCCCAGGAAGATGGTGGGGTCGGCGCTGTAGCGCTGGCCATTGCTGTCCTCCACCACGCGGGCTGTTGGCTGTTTCTGGAGGCTTCCGTTGCACCGCTGGTCTTCCAGGCTCTCCAGAGCGCCCCCTTGAGTGCCGGAGGGCTCAGAGACGCCGCTGCAGCTGGAACTGCCCACACCGTGGTGGCGACCGCCAGAGCCCTCGTCCGAGGCGAAGCCGCCTTCGCGGTACACAAACTGATTCTGTTTGACAGCAGTGGAGGAAGAGACTTCAAGTCAACATTGATAACCTCGCAGGTAAGATCACTGCATGCACTGCACAAATTGTGTAGGTTTATCTGTGCCACTAATTATATTTCACATTAATATTTGATGTTAGGAAGCCATGTGTTGTCTAGAATTATACATGGTATACTGGCTATATAGGCTTTTGATGATTTATGTAACAGGGGCATGTACACACATGAACCATATGTCATGAATATGATCTATGATAATGATCTAATCATGTCAAGAAAACTGCACATTTTTACTGATAACACTTAAATGATCAAGTGTTCACCTGTGCCTTGAACCTATTGACTTGATACGATATGATACGTTCCCGGGAGGACAAGCAAACATGATTGTGTGAAAAAAAAATACATCACCATGCTGGATGACCAGAGAACATCGTGATGAATCACAAATGCCTATGCAGATGTCAGAAATAAGTGAAAGTAGAAACACCAAGGTGAATGTGTCACATGGCCTGTCATGGCTTGTCATGGCCATATGTTCATGGTCTTTCTCCCTTTTTCTAGAATTTTCTCTGAACTCTTGCCCTCTCTGCCTCCCTTCCAGCTTGGTCAGTCTCTCTCCTAACATGTCTACAAATGGGTTATCAAAGGGCTCAGAGATTCCATTTTAAAAATGGAACCCAGTGCTGTGGGAATTGTTACATTATTTTTAAGTAAATGTGTGGGCCTTTTGCCTTTATTCAGATAGGACACAATACCCTGTGAAGAAGTTAGAAAAGCCTTCAAGGCATGATGTTGCCAACAATATCACCAAAAGACTCCAGTTAGCATATTAGCAAGGCTTTCATAAGCACCACCTGGGGTGATGGTGCAAGGCTTTTGCCGTTTTTAGGTGGGTATATCTCCCGTTTCAGACCAAAACTCCATAATGTTTCTATAATTAAATGGTGGGGACTCATTTTAAACGGATTGGAAGGACATGGAAATTAATAGGAATGACCAATAATGAAACTAACAGACTAACATACAGACACTGACTCCATGAGTATGTAAGGCTCCTCTGTTTTCCAGTATCCAGTAACCTTTGTCATGTTGTGAAACCTTGTTGCCACAGCTCTATTATTCTGTAAATTAAAATTCAATTTGCGGGATCGAAGAAATTACTCTATTTAAATTGGACTGACCCCAAACCTGACCAGTGGATGCATCTCCTGGCTAGTGCTGATCACATGACCAACCCCCACTGTACCCGATTTCCCATCCCCCTTCGAATGGTGAACTGTGACATCACAAGGAAATGGAATCTCATAAATTCTTTCAAGCGATTCCTGATCAGAAACAACTGCAGCTATTTTCAGCGACAGTGTTTGACCGCATAATTATACTGAAAGATTTGAGGTTGCCTCAGCGACCTTTTCCTGTTCCAGAGGCCAACGAGAGAGAGAGCGAGCGAGTCCGTCCACAGGCATGGTCTCCGGAGACGCTGGGTGGGCCCCGGAATCCATCGCCGATATGAAATGCGCCGTCACGTCTCGAGACGGTGCCGCCGGACAGTAGAGTAAATATCCTCGGCCCGGCTCATTGTCTCTGAGCAAACTGCGCGCGTCTTAGTAGAGACACTGCTATTTGCACACAGAGGTCTTGGTAATGAGAACGGCTGCCGGGGAAGGACTGGCGCATAGAGTGTGTCTGGGCCTTTAATGTTCGGGGATCAGGCCTCAGAGAGCACAGACGCCTCGTCGGCTCACTCAACAATACCCCCAGAGAGAGAACGCGATGGACTGAGAGCAGACGGAGCGATCAGCATTATAAAAAAAAAAAAAGTACAATAAAATTCATTCTCACATCTATGAAATTGTGTTGACATGGAATTGAGTTTCCTGTTAAAGGAATGTTTGTGGATAATGAATGCAACTGAAAAAAAAAAACATGAATATGCTTGTTTTATTTGAATGGTTTCTACTATGGCACATCTACATTTTCCTGAGGTTTGACAGGCTTTATGTCACTGTCCATTGTCTTACTTTGATGACATGTTGCTACTGTGTACCAAATGAAATAACTGTGTTTAAATAACTAAATATTACTGCACACTATAAATAAATACTGATCAGAAAGCATGAAATAAATGGCACAGCAGATCTCACCCTATTGGAGTCCACATGGAGCCTGGACGTGCAGGTGGACGAGGGCATGTTGAACCCATGGGGGACCAAGTACTCCTCAGCATCCATCAGATCCTCAAGGTCCTCTTCATCCAGAAGGCTCTGGAAGAACTTGCTGTCATTGGGGCTGGGCAGCTTCATACGATCATCTCCCTGACATGGATAGAAGTATCAAACATGTTGTCTCCATTTCTGCACTCTAGGGTGAATCTCATCCCTAGACATACAACTACAACGCCACGGCCGATCAACTCTGCTGACTCCACACATACTGTACCTAACCTGATGTTAGTGGTTGAATTACAGTCAATCTATAATAATTTTCTTTATACAGTATATTTGTTGATCAATGTCATTAATCAATATCAATTCCCAAGAAATGAATTATGTAAAGGAAAAGAGTAGATACAATTGAGTAGACATTGCAGGGCTTGTCTCCAGGGTTAGTTGGCTCAACGGTGCCCGTAAAGTATTGATCCTACCTGTATGACGAGGTACCGCTGGGGGTCCCGAGCCATTCGGCAAAACTCAGCGGCCAGTTCTTTAAACTTGGGCCTGCTGTCGGCATCAATCATCCAACCTGCAGGAAAGATTAAGTTGGCTGTTTAGGCTCCTTTGACTTAAAATCTCTGGACAAAATTTTGAGTGTTCAGATGGGTAATATTTCTACCAACAGAATACAACCAAAGACAACTAATGTAAAGTTTTTTTGACATTGACAAATATCTACACATTTACATTTATATCAAACATGTCTGTGGCATGTTTCCAGTCATCATGCCTTCTCAAGGAGGTTCAACTGCACAGCATAGAATAGAATAGATCTTTATTGTCATTGTCACAGGTACAATGAAATTTAAAGCACATCTGGAGAGATTCATGAAAATGTTAAAAGATGTAACAGATGAGGGAAACTGGGCTCTAAATGGTTCTGCCTGAACTGAAATAGGCAAACGATTTAATGGCTCTCATTTACTGCCTTTGTTGTTTGCATAATTTTGTGAGAGGGAGGTCTTCTGTCTGTCCACTAGATCAGTTTTGGGCAGTGTTGTATAAAGTACTAGAAAGCAATACTTGAGTAAAAGTACAAGTATCGTACTAGAAAAAGACTTTGGTAGAAGTGAAAGTTGCCTTTTAGAATATTACTTAAGTAAAAGTCTTAAAGTATCTGATATATACTGTACTTAAGTATCAAAAGAAATGTTCTGATATTTAATGTACTTAAGTATTTGAAGTAAAAGTAAAAAGTAAAAAAAAGCAAGCGGTTTTATTTTGAACTTTTATTGTAAACTTTATTTTGGCTTTCTTATAGTAAAGCATAAAGCATATTCAGGGTTCCCATATCTTCTTAATCTCACTCATCAAATCAAATCACATTCTTTTCTAGGACTTTTTAGGCACAATTCTCTGAAATGAAAAATAAATAACTTATTTCTTTCACACACAAAAAATGACCTGCTTGTAGGGAGAACATTTTGGTCATGTGGCATGAGCATTTCTAGGGCTTACTCCCCAGGTCACCGTCACTCACAAACACACACACAGGCCACCTATGTCCAGCAGCTACTAATATGCCAGTCATTAGTTGAAACTGAAAAGGTGTCTGTTCATCTTCAAAAGAAGCTGGTTTTCAAAGTTGCCAGAATTCAGTGCCCGGGAGTTTCAGGCCCAAGACCGACCATAGTGGTGGAAATTGGATAAATTAAGCAAATATTCCACTATTCCACAAGTTACCAAAACAGAAAGAAAGAAAGAAAGCCTTTGAAATGTAGCCTATCACATGCTTCCACAAAGAGGCATATTCAACTAATGTTTAGGCTACATGTTTTTTGCATGGGTAGGCTATATTGTTGTTTGGTGATTTAGCCTACTCCTTTACTACACCCTCTTCTGAGCAAACAAGGCATATAGGTTTATCATGTAGGGTAATTGCTCTTTCTTACATTAAAGAACTTTAATTTATCCTCTCTACTTGTCCCTGTAGTCATGGCCTCCTCATCACTAATTTCGGGCTCATAATTTTCAGTGGTCGACTGGTTGATCTGCTGCTCAGTCTCTCCTGGCCTCTTTCTACTCTCCATCCTGACACTTGTGTCCACTGTAGGGCCGGCTTGGCTATCCGTATCTGAGAAAACTTTTTGGAAAAGACGGGCTATATGGACCCAACCAACTCTTTTTGGGAGGGGAGAACTCCCTCACGTAGGCTACAACCCCATGCAGAGGCATTGCATTGGTGTCATGCACAGAATGCGGAACGTGTCCTACTTTAAGAAAAGATAGACTAACGTGACAAATGTCAAGATAGACTGTTTTAGATTTGTTTCCTTGACCGGCCCAAAAGTGAAGCGGCCCACCGGGAATTCTCCCGATTACCCACCCCGGGCCTGATTCAGTCTTAGGGCTTCTACATACTCGACGCACCCGACCGGTAGCGCGACACCGTGACGTCAAAATGACATAGATCTTGCTGGCGCGCCAGGATTTTAGCCAGGTAGTGCGAGGTAGCGCACCACTCATTTTTTTTCAGACGAGCGCGACAAAGCGGAAAACAGGAAGATGGACTAGTTCGAGGGCAAGTGAGAGTTGCAGTGTTTTGTTACAGTCGTGAATTTTTAATAGTTTGCTGGATAAGTTAACAAAGTTACCAGCGAGAGTTGCAACACATGGAATTAAGAGGAAAGAATAGAAACGATTTATTTTCAAACAAAGGATATCTATTAAGGCCTGAACAAAATCTCTTTCCACTTCAGGAAATTACACAAACTCAGCCAGCTGCTAGCTAGCTAGCCAGCTAACTAAACTGTTTAAATTCTTAAAATTTCCCTCAGGATGACTAAAGTATCTATCTATATATCCATCTATCTATCTACCTGTGCGCACACCTTGGAAACTAGATGATAATGATGGTGGTAGTTGTGAATAGTAGCAACCAAAGTACCATCACAGAGGCTAGATAATAGCAGAGCCCGTTTACATTCTCTGCTACTAGTGTTTCTTAATGCAGCTTCTTCTGCTGTGTAACGTAGTTAGCGTTAATCTTTTCACAACAGCGACACCTCTGTTCAGGAGAATATTGCAACTAGTGTTGTGACCACGACGCGCGAGTACAAATGGTTACGGCGCTTCTGTGACGTCACATTGTCGTGCTACCGGTCGGGTGCGTCGAGTATGTGGAATGTTTCACTCTTCTTGGACTGAAGACAACTCCTGCGATGCTATGGATAAATAGCCTTTCACAGGCCGCTAGGGCAGGTAGCCGATGTACAGAAACATTTCTTGCAAATACGGCCACGGGTGTATGACGTTATATTCACCACTACCCTGTTCACCGAGTTCACCACTATCGTCGGGGTGGTCGTCTATGATAACGGAAGGTCCTCCAGTAGGTGCTCATGCTTCCATGGCGGTTTCAGTTGTGCGTCCTCCTCCTTTAGCAACAAACAAGAGCTGAAATAGAGCTTGCAGCATGCGGAGCGTGCGTAAATGCAATCTAGGAGCAGTGATTCGCCAAACCTCCCTTATTGCAGTCGCACACATTTTTTCTAATTTTATGTTTTAGTAACGAGTAACGAAGATGCTTAGTGGAAATATAACGGAGTAAAAGTATACATTTTATCTAGGAAATGTAGTGGAGTAAAAGTGGAAGTTGACATAAATTTAAATAGCGAAGTAAAGTACAGATATGTGAAATTTCTACTTAAGTACAGTAACGAAGTATTTGTACACCGTTACATTACAACACTGGTTTTGGGTGGCAAAATTATGTGTTTAGGGGTTAAGATGGAAACCAGAATAGCTGATCCTCTTTGAGCTTTCTGTGTGTTACTATGTGTGTATTGTGGTGTGTGTGTGTGTGTGTATGTATGTGTGTGTGTGTGTGTGTGTGGGTGGGTGGAGGGAACATATCTCTGACAACCACTTACATGCTTTCACCTCGCATTGCTTCTCCTCTCATTTCCTCCCAATTAATTTCCCCTTCAGCCACACTCGAACGCATTATCTAAATGAGCGGCAATTACTCGAGCAATCAAATTCCATTTCATCTCTATCAATATTTCACTCTCCACGGGGGCATTAATGCTACAGTGAATCGAATCATAAACAACAACTCACAGTCAACATGTAATTAGAATTAATGCATCTAATCGTGGACCCCTAGTTTTTTTTTTGAGAGTGTGTATGTGTGTGTCGCTTTTTTTTTGCCTGATCTTCGCTTAGGCGGCAGATTGCGTGCAACGCTTGACCAGTCTGTTAATTCCGTTTCCCCCTCTCTTTTCTGTGGCGGAGGAGGGAAAAAAAGAGGGGTCACGGTGCTAACAGCAGATCTGTGTGCGCCAACAGTGAGACACAGCCGAGGGTGAAAAGGTGGACATGAGATGTCGGAATGGGGTGAGCTAGTGCCAATCTTAGGGGTGTACTTTTGTGTGCGTTCAAGGGTGTCTATGGATGTGTGTGTGTGTGTGTGTGGTCGTCTGGGCTTATGTGCATGGCCTATACAAGAGGAGCAGGTTTCCCCCTGTGCTCTCTTGCATATCATCCATTAATTACACTGAGTTGCCTTAACTTGGTCTATTACCAAAACCAGGGATTCATGGAGTTTTGGAAATGCAATATTGACCTTCTATACGGTTTTGTCAATAAATGAATCTTACATTTAAACTGTTCCTGAATATTGTATTGTACATAAACTGTGATAATGTTAAAGTGTAAGACTTTATAGGACCCAACAGTGCAATACATTTTAACACCTCATACTGTACGTTTTCATCACGGGCAAGTAGTGTCTGCATTGTTGCAGACTAGCAAAACATTCATATTAAAGCTACATTTGAGCAAAAACCAAATACTACATACTATATTCTTGTTAAATGAAAGTATGATGTGGATTTCTGTGCATGGAGAGAGGAGAGAAATCGCTCGTACATTTGACCATGACCATGTAGACGTCTATGGTGCAGATGGGAGGCTGTGGCAAACGTTCCCCCTTCTCGAGGATGTCTGGGATCTCACGAGTCGGGATGCCATCGTACGGCTTTCCCCCGAAGGTCATCAGCTCCCAGATGGTCACTCCTGCACAATCAATAAGATATTCAGAAGCAAATCTGGTTTTCTCAGAAGTATTAACATAACTAGTTTTAAGTCAAATAAAGGGATTTCACAGAGACAATCAAGAAAATGACACATCTTGTCTAGACACATATTCTTTACTTAGCTATCCAATGTCACCTCTAGGAATGCTTGGTAGTCCCTGCACATGGACTTGCGTCAACTCTCCCTCGTGTTTCTAAAGAGGCGAGGCTTGTCAGTGAAGTGTGACTGAGAACACTCACCATAGCTCCACACATCACTCTGGTGGGTAAACTTCCGGTAATGGATACACTCCAAAGCCATCCACTTAATAGGCATCTGTAATAAATGAGTTGTTTCATTAAGCGTTGTGTTTTCTTAACTAATATGTTTATGATTATTGTATTTAGCAGACACTTTTTTCCAAAGCGAATAATTTAGTCAATTCTCTTATTTACATAAGTTATTATAATACATGGTAATTACATTGTAATAATACACAGTCATAACACTAGGCTTGGACGTTGAATCGGATTTCCCGGTAAATGATCAACTTTGGCCGGATGGTATTGCACCCTTAGGGGGTAGGGCCGTCTCACACAGTAGTTGCCATTTTGTAGTTAGAACTTTCTCCAGGTCATCATGTGGGCTTTTGCTTAATGTTGTTATTTGTAAAAAGCAATTAAATAAATATTGGTTTGCAATTTAGAGGACCACCTTTGCTTCTGGATGGGTAGGCTATACCGCATGAGTCAACGAATGAGATGAGATGAGATGACTAAAAATGAGATGAGTAAAAAAAAAAATCTTTTCTTCATTTAAAATGAAAATGACCACACCACCAACCTTTCCTCCATCAGCATTGTATTCTTTCTCATCCGCATCCAGAAGACGAGCAAGCCCAAAGTCCGTTATCATGATATGGTTGGGAGATTTCACCAGAACATTCCGGGCTGCCAGGTCCCTATGAACCAGTCGTCTCTCTTCAAGATACATCATACCCTGGCAAAGGTTACATAAGACATTAATAATCACTCTTTTACGGTTTCTTTTTTCAAATATAGTGTATTGAATTGATTTTTATTCATGAAGTGTATGATTACACTCTCCTTCAGGCTTGCAGACATTGCAATCAGAAGTCTTATTACATATTGTCCTAGAAATCTTGTCAAGATTTAACATGGTTGGGAGACATACAGTAGCAGAGGTGATGGTAATGTTTGGTGAGAAAATCAAGAATACTTACTACTGCTCTAATATCTACCATGTTCATAATATCAACAATGTTAACAGTATGTTAATCAATGAAAATGAAAGAAAAGGAAAATATAAACGGCATGCACTATGGCAAAAACTATGAATATTTTTTTTTTGAAAGGTCACCAACATGTTAGTCAGTTTTTCAATGAATATAAATGACCAACTAAACCTAAATGAAAAAATAGGCCCTCTTTGTTTATAATAAAATTAGATGACATTTACATTTAAGATATTACAGTATATATGTTATGCATCATAATGATCACAGGTAAGACTCGATGAAATGTGGTACTAACAGCCTCTCCACCACACCCACCCACACCCACACACACAGACACCTCACTACGTATACACAACAAACAGCAAAGAAACATAGATATTGACTGAGATTCCTTCCATATCAGCTATAACATTCTCAGCCCATGGGCACCATTATGGGGTGCATCAGGGCCTCATCCTGGGACACGTCCCTTTCCATCCAAAGCCTTCTGAGAACATCTGTAAATCCTACAGCTGACACCTAATCAGGCTGTGTGGTGGCGTTAGGGACAGAAGGGTCACCCCCCTCACACAGGTTCTCTATGCACCATCACCGTGACGCCTGCTCTCATTTCACCCTGCCAGGGTCATCCAGTCTCACCTTCATCAAGGGCTCTCGATGTGATTTATGGCTTTATGTTAATCATTGATTAAAATGCAATTACTGGGGCTTTGAGAGGGGAGAAAAAATAAAAAAACACATAAGAGAGGAGGAGAGATAGGAGGCCTCTGAGAGATCATATCCTAAACCTGGTACCCTTATAAGCGATTTTGCTTGACACTGTCAGCAGGTGCTACCATAATGTCATGTCTATATTTGAGTGCATTTGTGAATATGGACAGGATCTACTAATGTATGACTGCAAATGAATGTGCATTTGTGTATGCATGCATTTTTGTGGCTAGTGACGATAGATTGTGCAGAAATGTGTAGGTGTGCACACGAACATCTGAGACTCCACATGACTGAGATTGTTGATTAAAAAAAAACAAACATTTCAAAGTGTTTACCAGACTGGAAAAATAGGTAGTCTGTGGAGTCAATGAGCATCAGAATATCGACCTTTCATTAGAACTGCGCTGTGCAATTTCGTCAATTTTAAAGACAATTAGGCAGTCAGAAAATTGATGTCCCGCCAGCCTTTTAATGTTAATTACGTACGCCAGTGAACAAAGACGCAAAATGAGATGCCGGGTAGAACTATACAGAAATAGAGAATGGCCCAATTCTCATTTGCTGCTCAATGATCTACGGGCTGCCACCACACACCACAGCCTAAACAACAGCTATAGCACAGCACAGGCTGACGGCCATTTTGTGTTCCATTAGAGATGTTAAACACGTTGACAGCAGGTTATATGCTAATCAATAAACATCTGGTGTGTGGTGAGAGCACCCCTGCAACCTCCCCTCCCCACCACACACACACACACACACACACACACACACACACACACACACACACACACACACACACACACACACACACACACACACACCATCATTGCCACCATCCTCCCTGCAAAGTGCCCGTGCTTACAGTGTGTGAAGTACTCTTTACAAGCTATCCATTCTCCCCTGGAGGGGAAGAATCATTGCCCGCTCAGAAATACTTATGCGGCAGAGGTGGGGGATATATGTGTGTACATATCAGGCATGCAGACAAAAGCTGAGTCAAGCAGATTGTGCCCGAATGCATTTTGTCCTGCCGCTGTAGCTGCACCTCAGACAAATGTGTGGATAAATCAATAGAGCAGGCGTCTGGCACAGGGCATGGGCTCAGCTCATCCATCATGGTCCAGCTGCTCAAGCACTGCCACTGCTTTTGCTGCCACCGCAGCCCCACAGATAGCCACACATGGTGGTCTCTCTCTCTCTCTCTCTCTCTCTCTCTCTCTCTCTCTTTCTCTCTCCCTCCCACTAGCACCTGTGAGTACAGGCTTAACACATACATACTCATAAACACACACACACACAGACAGACATACACACGCACGCGCATGCACATGCACACGCACACACACACACACACAGACATGTGTGACCAACCATGCAGGTACTCATGTCCTTACAGACTCTCTCCTCCTCCTCCTCTCTCTCTCTCTCTATCTGTTATACACACTCACTTATACTCACTTATATTCTCTTACCAGTCACAAACACACATACAGTATGCACACACTAAATGCCTTCTCCGACATACACATGAAAAAAGACACACATGAAGCATGGATACACACAGGGACACCCACCGTGCACAGTGTGTTACAAATGTCAAATGTGAAAATGTCTTTCAAATAGGCTTTAGTTAAAACTAAAATTAAAGTTGTGAATATGCTGACTGGCGTATGCTGGCGTATGCTGATTACTGCAACGCCCTATATGTGGGCATTAGCTGTTCCTCTTTATCCCGCCTTCAACTTGTTCAGAACACTGCAGCCCGCCTTCTAACCAAAACACGAAGGTGTGAGCATATTACACCAGTGCTTGCAGCCCTTCACTGGCTCCCTGTGCGTTTTAGAATACATTTTAAAGTTCTTTTATTTGTTTTTAAATCTTTACATGGTCTGGCCCCACTGTACATAGCAGTTCTCCTGAAGGTGCAGACATCCTCTAGGGCTTCTAGGTCTGCTGACCAACTCCGGCTGGTTGTGCCTCGTTCTAGGCTAAAGAGCAGAGGGGACCGGGCTTTTGTGGTGATTGCACCAAAGCTCTGGAATGAGCTGCCCCAACATATTTGCCCTCCATATATTCCCTCCTTGAGTGTTTTTAAATCTCACCTAAAAACCCATTTTTATGCCCTGGCGTTCAACACAGTCTGATTGTCTTATGAATTTGTTTGTTTGTTTGCCTGTAAATATTGTTATCCTCACTTTTTGTTGTCTTTTTTGTTGTCTACCAAGTCGTACTAACTTGCCTGTCCAGCACTTTGGTCAGCTGTTGTTGTTTTTAAAGCGCTTTATAAATAAACGTGACTTGACTTGACTTGACTCTGATTTCTTCCACGGAACTTGCAACATGTTAAATGAATGATGCTCTAACAAAAAAAAGAGAACACAGCACTTCACAATACATACCACAGCCCATACTATTCACATGATGTAAATATAATGCCTCGGAGGCTGCTGCATTAAAATGATGGAAGAAATCTGATTAGCACAAAAAGCATTTGCTTAACTCTCCTCCAAGAGAGAGGGAGCACGGGGCAGAGACCCCACTTGGACATGCCATGGCTGACCGCCAAAACAATTACAATGGAAGGGGACATGCTGGCTGAGAGAGAGAGAGAGAGAGAGAGAGAGAGAGAGAGAGAGAGAGGAGAGAGAGAGGAGAGAGAGAGAGAGAAAGTGTATTTAAAATAGATTACTTCTGGGACCTCGGCAGCGGATCAATAGAGATGTTGATTACAATGAGCCCTGAAATGCCCGTGTCCCGTAATATTTATCCTCCGTGTCTGCTTGAGAAGAATTAGAGATCGATGGCGCATATAGCCCATTAATACACTTGATCAGCTAGCGATAAAGCAATGAACGGCACCACGGCGAAAAGAGAAATGTTAAATGGGTACAGGCACACATTCATTTACTTTGGGCGGCCATAAACACAACGGGCCCCAAATGCAATAGTGCCAGCATCCGGCAGCCTGTCCTGTGGCCTGCCTAGTGTTTTCAGCCCTGCTGCAACATCCTGTAAGGGGTTGGACTGGACCTCCGGCCCTGTGCCTGCTTAGCAGAGTGGGGAGACAGAGAGAGGGGGCGCTGAGAGGGTGGGCAGTCAGAGGGGACGGACAAAGTCTGGCAGAATTTTATCAGAGGCTGCAGTTCCTCTGTGCTTGTCCGTTCATGGGTGTGATTTGGGCCTTTTTTTACTGAGTGACGGCAGGTTGGTGATACTGCTGGCTGGGGATAATGTGCGGTGACTTGCCTGCCTTCATGCTGCCTGCCACGATGATAGCCAGTACATGCACGACTACACACACACACACGGATGCATGCACACACACACACACACACAGACACACATACATATACACACACACATACACACACAGACTAAATTTCTTGGTTGGGAACTGTATGTCCACGTGTAATCCATGAATAGAACAGAAAAAGTTTTACAGTATTGCTTACATTGAACAAAATATCCATGAAACATACAAGAGCATTCTGAACAAAAAACACAACAGCAAAAAGCCCAGACAAAAAAAAGGGGGGGGGGGGGGGACTAAAAAAAAAATACAAAAATACTGTATCTAATCTCTGCGATCTTCGGGATTAGGCCACATGTTTTCATCAACATTGCATCTGATATTATCCAAGGCGATGCACCTGGGATAAAACCACTTGGTACTTGGTAGCAGAGCAGAAGCAGAGGTTTTTATACTGTAACTAAGGTTTGAAATATTGTGTTTGCTATTGTGGGATGTTGTGTGTTAAAATTAGTAAATACTACATAAACAATCTATAATTTTGCTTGTCTGTTAAGAAAATGTAAGCTTGTTAGTGACTGAAAAAAATGTAATAGTCGTTCAAAACAAGCACCTATTTTCCTAAAGGGCTAATGATTCTCACGCTAAAAGCACATCAACAATAATGCAAGTCACATTGTTGTTGGTGGACTTGTTAATTCTTAACAGAGATGTTTAGAGTAAGCTGCACGCAAAGCTTTGTTTTGACAGCAGAAAACTGTAGATGTGTTGGTCTGCTGTGATTCAGGGGGAAAAAAAGTGTTTCACTCACGTACCGAACAGGTGGCTGCAAAATTGATCAATGACAGCTCTGACAAATACTTGTACAAAGCACAGAGGCAGCATTCATTTAACAAGCTGCTGCATGAAACCGATCTGATTCAATGCGCATTGATTTCCCTTCAGCTTCTCGTACTATAGTCGAAGCTAAATTTTGATAAGGTTTGGCACATGGGATAAGAAATCCACAGGCCTTTATTCTTTGTCATTTCAAATATATCCAAGAAATAATTTAAAAAAAAAACCCTACAGATGTCCATGTCGACGTCCATGCAGATGTCCAATTTTGAAAAATGAGGGATGACATAGAGTTTCACATTAACTGTAACACAACCGCAGTGCAAAACTTGACCATGACACCTTGTAAGGTTGAAATGGTTTGCATCTTTTTGTTTATTGTCTTGTCCAAGGTCTCTTCACATGCTTCACAGCACTTACTAATACAAGCTATAATGGCACGAGTCCAGTGGCATCGAGATATGGCCTCGTTGGATTGGAGTTTGAGTGGATGTGAGGCAGACAAGATGAGAGTCGACACTCCGCGAATTTGACAAGGCTCGGTCCAAGATCTCCTCTCCTCTCTGTCTCTCCCTCTGTGTGTACAGCCGGCTTGAGTGTGCAAACAGGCGTGACTGCATCATAAAACAGCCCAAAACTCCAGCGCACCAACGGCTGGTACAGCTGTTTAGCATAACAAGCCTCTGTTTACTCGCATACAGAGCAGGCCGTGGCTGGGAATGCGGGCCGGACGCCAACTCTGGGGGCTGAGCATGGTGATCCTCCAGCAACTCTCAGGCACTATTACGCCTGTGTTTTTATTTTTTTATTAACATTATCATTATTATTATTTTTTGTGTGCTTGCTGTGTGCTTTAATGGAGGTTAAAGTTTCTCTGGTGTGGAAAGAGGCAGGCGTTCCCTTGGCGACCTATTACACCACCTCCTAAGCAACCCACCCCACACCTTGGATGGGGAAATAACAAAGATTATATTTCACATGAAGACCCCGGGGCTAATTAGAATGAAAAGTGCACACTCGGAGGAAAATAAATAAAAGGGGAAAAAAACAAAAACAAAAAGGTCTGTTTACACCCCCACACGCAAAGAACTCGAGACCAAAGATAAAGGGAGAGAGGGGTGGGTGTAGAAGAGCACAGTTAAAAGGAGTAGAGGGCAAAGGATGGAGAACTGACTGGGCATCTGGGTTGGGCGGGAGTGGTTCTAAAGTTCTAATGAGGACCTGGAGACGTGCAGGGGTGGAAAAGTCTGGCTTGGCTTCAGAAAGTAAAAGTCCTACCATTTATTGGTTTTACCTGTGCACTTAGCTAAGATAATTTTACTAAGTCGCTCATCTACCTGGTTGAAGAGAATAGAATCAGCAGGTTTAAGTGAATGGTTGGAAAAGATATGTGGTAAGACGTTTAAAGCCTTTAAAGCTTAAATAAGACGGTGATTTTTTTCTTATCTTTGTCATTATAGATAAGACATATACAGTACATACATACAGCACATATACCTATAGTGCATAAACACATTCAAAATGACAATGAGGAAGCCACCAAGCTGGACCACAGCCATGATGGAGCCTGCCTGGTTACAGCTATATTGCATGCCATGCTTCACTGCAACAGTAGAGGTCTTCTTTCAACATAGCATAGCGTAGCAAATAAATAAATTTTGGCCTCTTTTCAGCACGCGGTGACACTGCAATTCATGGAAATTTCCACACGAATATTAGTTGTCTAAGCAGCATTGGAATATTTTTTTTGTTATGTGCTAAATATGTTGAGAACATCTAATGGTTCCTTCTGCAAGCTGGCAGTGCCTCCAGGTGAGAAGGCTAATCATTTGTAGAACCAGCCATATGGAAAGTCAGATCAAAAACACATGACCGACTCAGATCCGCATGCTGAAAAGGCAAAGCCGCCCACTTGCGGCTCTTGCCACCATCAACAAAAATAAAAGACTCCCTACATCTCATCTCAGTACTTGCGAAGTAACACAAAACACCTTTTTTTGGTTATTTTGGTTGTTCAGATGTTCACTTTCCTAAATCTGCTCTCATGATGTTATCATGGTAGAAAGGGCAACATTACATTAGTAGAGGTGCTTGGAGGAAGCATCCGGCTGGTGTAAGTAAACATTCCCCTGAACATATTCCCGAGCTGCTGCCTATTTGCTTCCCTGTTTTCCTTCGCTCTTTGACTCAGTCCAGTCCATGTATGCCTTTTGGACTATTTTGTAGTCTTTCTGTTCTATTGCAAAGTGAGTTTAGAGTCCCTATTTTAAATGACGGCCAAAGCACAAAGTCACTCACAGAGCAAAGTGCATGAAGTGAGTACGGTCACAAATATGTGATTAGAATGTCCGCGAACCGAGAGTTCCGCCCCATGATGCGACAATTACCCTCAGAAATTTTCCCCATAGACTGTATAAAGAACACTGAAACTATAGATTGTTTGCGTAGAATTCTAGAAGGAACCCGGAAAATCATTCACTCCTCAACAGGTTAAAGTTATCATGTGGGAGCATTGAGCTGAGCCACCAATGTTTGTGCCGAGGATCTTATTCATCGTATTAAATTAGCAAATAGATTTGGCCTCATTATTAAATTAGTTTTAGTCTATTAGACTATTAGACTTTAGCCTTGCAACTTTGCCCATTTAAATTAGGCCCTAGGTCTTATTCATACGTCTCACTTAACTGTATGAATGTGTAGAAGTTGTTCATTTTCGGACCACATTACCATTCACAGTGCTCATATGATACACCTAATTTATGTTCCATGAAATGCAGTCATGCTGGGAGAAGTTAGGCTCAACATTTCACCCAATAAAATACATTTCTTTGTGTGTGTGTGTGTGTGTATACATGTGTGTGTGTGTGTGTGTGTGTGTGTGTGTGTGCATGTGTGTGTGTCTCAGAAGTAAAAAAAGACTGCTCTCCTACTGAGGTGTGTGGTGGAAGACAGCTTTCAGGGCAAAATAAAACTGCATTGAACCTGATAAGGAGGCATACAATGGGTCCATTCAGTCAGTCAGCAGATCTTATTCAGGCTTCTGTGCTGTGCGTGTGTGTGTGTGTGTGTGTGTGTGTGTGTGTGTGTGTGTGTGTGTGTGTGTGTGTGTGTGTGTTTGTGTGCTGATATGACCAGCACATTCACTGGGCTAACTCACACACTTCCTCAGACACACACCTGTGCCTTAGGCATCTGAGGGCATCCACGCTTAAATACACACACACAAAGCACACACACACACACAAACACACACACACACACAGACACACCCACACACACCCACCCACACACACACACACACACACCACTCTCTCTCTTACTGGCAAAGGAAAAAAGTCCTATGAACATTGTTATGTCTGTGCAATATTGATGAACACAATGCAGGTTATGGGTAATTTATATGTTTATACTTAACATGCTTTGGTGTTTAGCTTAAATCAGCACCAGCTGGTGCGTGAAAACAACCGCAAAGGGAGACGTAAGCCATAAACAAGCCTTAAATCATAGGACATGTCATCCCACCTGTAGCCTCCATCTATGCCACACGGATTAGCCATAAAGCCCAGAAAGTACTAGGTGACCCCTCCCACCCTGCCAGGTACCTTTTCCAACTACTGCCCTCTAAAGTCCAAAGTCTCAGGGGTAGAACATCTCGTTTCTGCAACAGTACTTACCCTGCCACTATTAGGCTCCTTAATGCTCAGACACCTTTCAGAGCAAATCTGTACTAAATGACCTCTTTCATATGCACTTTATAGACTGCACAAGACACTTTATGGGAAGGTTTTACTGCTTTTTACTGGTTTGAATGCTTGTCTATGTGATTGTCTTTCATGTTCTGTATGTGTCTTTCATGTTCTGTATGTTGTTGTCTGTCCTGTGTATTGTCTTGTATTTTTTTTAACTGGAATGGCACCAAGACAAATTCCAATCAACTTTTGTTGACATGGCAATAAATTATTGAATTGAATTGAATGAATGAATTAAACAAAATGTCAGTGTTGTAGAGAAGAAAATAAAGAAAAGTTTTCTCTCTCGGCGGCATTTGGCAGGAGCTTGTCACTGAAAACAACTAAACCACCTCTTGGTGTATATATGATTTTATTTCCGTTTTTTCCGCTTTGTAGTTTTACCGTTTTGCATCAAATAGCCCCAAGCTCAGACGTAGAGAAAGACCAGAGAAATATGGCCAGCCTCTTAGTGTACCCTCAGTGCAGACTCACAGTTTTCTCGTCCTCCTCAGAGTTCTCAGAGATACGTTATGTCATTTCGGTCCTCACACTTTGTGACAGCCATATATGAGTCTTAGGCTGATAACTAGATGACTCTCTTCCCCTTAGTCCCCTTCAGACTAGCTACTACACAGACAAGTGGCTGTCAAAGCAGCTGTCCCTTCCTCCAGTGTGTGTGTGTGTGTGTGTGTGTGTGTGTGTGTGTGTGTGTGTGTGTTTGTGTGTGTTTGTAGGTGTTAATCTATACAATTTTGTGTATGTTTATGATGTACAGTAGGGTTCTGACCTGAGCATCATGTTTGTGTATGTGTATGTGTGTGTGTGTGTGTGTGTGTGTGTGTGCGTGCGTGTGTGTGTGTGTGTGTGTGTGTGTGTGTGTGTTTTAGAGAGACATTGACACTTGAAAGTATTCTATTCTAGGGAGACGCATGAATATGTGCCTTCTGTTTGTTCTCTGTATACATTACAGAAAAAAATATATATGTTTGTGTAGATGTGCATCTGTGAGTGATGCATATATGTCATGCGCACTGACAGAGACACTAACAGCTTGCCAGGGGAGGACACAAGGGGTTGCATGTGATGCCTCTGTGTGTCCTGACACATTTTTACCTTTGTATGTGTGTGTGTGTGTGTGTGTGTGTGTGTGTGTTTATATCGAGAGGCGCTGACAGGAGCGCACGCGGCGCCACTGACAGCTCCAGGTGGGAGGAGTAAGGCGGGAGCACGAGCGAGATCTCATCTGACGTCGCGGCCTGCTGCGCTCTGAGTGCACAGGTGTACGATGAGCTGTCATCCGCCACCCTCTCAGGCAGAAACAACGGCCTATTGCGCTAACACCTCCGTTAGCCGCTAATGACGGACGCTAAACTGCTACGCGGGCTTCCTGCATCTAGATGAATGGCAGTCGTATCTGGTGGAGGAGATGATCACTTTTGTGCCAGTGCCTTTTCCAACCTCGCTTGCTATCTGGGTTACGGAATGGCTTCCAGTTGGCAACCTCACAGAGACACGAGCACTGGCTTCTTAGTTGGAGGCAGAACAGAAAGAAGCCCATTTTTAAGAGTTCTAAGGCAACCAGAACAATGAACTGAAAAGATAGAAGACTAATTGTGTGAATCACTTTCCAACAATTTAATAAAAAAAAAAAAAAAAAAGATTCTTGGTACAAGATGGAAAACGTTGGTGGAGGTATGGTAAACTGTTTTAGCCACTTGGCAGTGGGATTTCTTTTACCCCAGTTGATGAGTAGAATTTGAATATGGATTGCTCCAGCACAGGGAGGTGGCTTTAGGAATTGATTATGTGCAAGAGTCTCCTTATCTGCACTGGCATTTGTTTGAGGCTTCCATTATTAACAGGGACCGGGATTTGACCCAAGTGTCAAGACACCTAAAGTGTCTGAAATGGGATGCACTTCGTCCTCTCTCTCTCTCTTGCATGCGCACTCTCTTCCCCCCCCCCTCTCTCTCTCTCTCTATCTCTCCCTCTCTCCTCCAACCACCTCTCTCCATTCCACCTTTTCTGCTGGATCAACGCAAAATGTCAATCCTCTTGCAATAAAATGTTACCTCTGCAGAATTTACATGAGTAAATGTCAATAATCCCGCTCAGTTTCAGCCAGCATTTCGGAAAACAAGCACTCTCTCTTTCTCTCCCTCCCTCTCTCTCTCTCTCTCTCTCTCCTGGCGGGAGACTAAGACTTTGTGGGAGGCGATGCTCGATAAAGGACGTCAATCAACCTCTCTGGAGGTAAGAGGCCGATGATCATCATTGTGTGGCTCCCCTGAACACCTCATAAATACCGATCCAGCACATTTTAATGCACTCCACAATACAGCCCCCACAATCAATGGGAGTTTGTCAAAGCTTTAGGTGAAACATACACTCTAGGTTCTTTGCTTTACAACCATTCCATCAGACGGGGGTTGAGTACTGTATAAGAAAAAGCCTGTGACTGGATGTAAGATTTATTTTCAATTGCAATGCCTGTGGATCTTGTTATGCTATTTTAAAAGCATTGATGCAATATGGATTACATAGTGGATGCTTTGAAACTCTGAAAACATAAATAATTCTGTTAACTGTTAAAAAAATCTTTGTATTTCATGGAAGTTGATGTCTCTCCTGATATCTCTAGCTGAAACAGGTGAGAGTGCGTTCACAGCAGGTCACGTACACACATGCCTGAGGCATGATGGAAAATAAGGACAAACCGGTTCTGCCGTCGCCCATGACATATTAACCAGCGTTGCCGTAAAATGATGCGCCACTTCCTCTAACATCACTGTGGTGACTCAGACCCCCCCCCCCCCCCCCCAATGCAATTATCTATGAGTCTGAGACTATGGCAGTGATACTAATGTGCCTCAACCTGCCTTCAGGGCTCATAGAGAACGGGAGAGAGTTGTGGACAGTATCTACAGACAGCGCCCTGCATACAAAGAAGGAGACAAAGCAGGGGTCCCACTGAGACAAAGTGACAGATGACACGACTGTGTGTGCCTTCCGACAGGCAGACAGGTGCTGCTCAGTGACGCTGCACACATCGGGGACTTAAGATCCAACACGACAATGCTTCCTGATAACGGCGGCCAGCAGTGAGGGTACTTCTCAAAATCACTGAATTGAGATTTGCTATTTCTGTCTTTGGTTTTACATTAGCATGCGTGGCTCTTCGCAGCCCTTCAAATAGGGTGGAACGAGAGAGACAGAGAGAGTGGGAGAAAGCAAGAGGGAACAAAAAAAAAAAAAAATGGAGAGAGAGAGAGAGAGAGAGAGCAACTACATAAGACTGTGCCTCTGAAGAAATCTTCAAATGCAAACATCACTAAATCATTAATAAGCTCCCCGGTCCCAGCAGAGCTGGAGTGAGTCTGTGGCTGTTTGGCCCTACTCCACTCCTCTCCTTTCCTCTCCTCTCCTCTCCTCTCCTCTCCTTTCCTTTCCTCTCTCTCCTCTCCTCTCCTCTCCTTTCCTTTCCTCTCTCTCCTCTCCTCTCCTCTCCTTTCCTCTCCTCTCCTCTCCTCTCCTCCGGGTTTCACTCTCTGCCCCTAATCTGTGAGCAGGATACCTCAGCACTTTTGCTTGTTTCAGCCAACGAGAGAGAGAGGGGGGAGATGGGACCCGTCACGAGGTGACCAATCCAATCAGACTTCCCAATCCCCGGAATCTGACGGCGAAATCCTGACCCCGCGCCTCCATTAGCGACTCTGATCCATGTAGGTAATTGGAAGGATCCGAGGCTTATCTACATAACCCCCCCGCCTTACACCGCACTCCTCATCTCTCTATCCTTCTCTTCTCCATCCCCCCTGTTTTTTTCTATTCGTGTGCTTTTTCAGTTGTGCTGAGAGAGAGAGAGAGAGAGAGAGAGAGAGAGAGAGAAAGAGAGAGACAGAGAGAGAGAGAGAGATAGAGACATCGAGAGAGAGAGAGAGAGAGAGAGAGAGAGAGAGAGAGATAGAGACATCGAGAGAGAGAGAGAGAGAGAGAGAGAGAGAGAGAGACATCGAGAGAGAGGGAGGAGATTTCTAAGAAAGGGACAGAGGTAGAGTAACTGTTACTGGGCGTCATTTTGCTGATGGCTGCAGGATTGTACCACAAGAATACAGTACCAACTGTATTGCTGTAATAAGCATTTGCCTGCAGTTGAGCATCCTAGTGGCATTGTGTTGTTGTGATGGAAATATCAATGCCTCTCCTTATGCTTTCAGCTAAAAGAATTCAAGTGTGTTTTTAAATCTGGATGTCTCACAGACGTCTCCACCTCCTCATTGTCTTCCTCTAATTCCCTCAAGAGAGAGCGCTGAGGCTGATCACCAAAGTGCACTAGGCAGTTAAGAGGGAGAGAGAAAGACTTAAAAAGAGAAACATGTCGAGGGAAGAAAGCCCTCTCCAGGTACCAATCAGAACGGTCTTTTACTTGCTCTTCAGCTTGTAAACTACTCCGAAAAACACGCTCAAACTTTTTATTAGTGGTCTTGTCGATGAGACACAACACCCTGAGAGGGTTGCTGAAGCAGTGGTGGAGTGTGTGTGTGTGTGTCTGTGTATGTGTGTGTGTGTGTGTTTGTGTTTGTGTGTTCAGGACTATGCCACATGAGGTTGTTTCGCTGCTGGCAACAGCTGGCCTGTTAGGTCAGAACACTCAGTGGAAAGATTTCAGCGTGGCGAAGACACGGAGAGGAGAAAAACATCAGCAGTATTGAGGGTTTAAAAGAAAAAGAAAAAAATGAAAAATGAAATGGGCTCTTTTTTGAATGTAGAAGCTAAAAAAGAAATTGAGAGAAGGGTAGAGATGGGTTGAAAGAACAAGAGAGAGACAGAGAGAGAGAGAGAGAGAGAGAGAGAGAGAGAGAGAGAGAGAGAGAGAGAGAGAGAGAGAGAGAGAATGAAAGAAAGAGAGAGGCAGAGAGAAAGAAAGAGAGAGAGCAAGTCGGAGAAAGAAATCAAGAGATGAGGGTTCGGGACAGTGAGAAAAGTAGAGAGAGAGAGAGGGAGAGAAAGAGAGAGGGAGGAGAGGAAGTCAGCAGGACCCAGAGCTGTTCTAATGAGGCCAGGAGAGCACTGTTTGCTCAGCAGGAGAGTGCCGCTCATTGGTGTGTGTATGTGTGTGCGTGTGTACAGTACGTGTGTGTGTGTGTGTGTGTGTGTGTGTGTGTGTGTGTGTGTGTGTGTACGTGTGTGTGTGTGTGTGTGTGTGTGTGGCACAGAGGTGGTATAAGCTCCAGCTGATTGGATATCTACTGCTGTGCGGAGTCCCATGAGGGCCCTCAAGAATATGCAAATATGGAATGCAGAGAAAGAAGAAGAGGAAGAAGAGGAAGAAGAAGAGGAGGAAGAAGAGGAGGAAGAAGAGAAAAAGAAAAAAGACTCAATAACTCCCCCCACCATTTGCTGACTAAGTCACCATGGCACCCGGAGACAACAACAGTGCAGAAAAAACAAGATGGCCACTACTGACTGATGCCATAAGGAGGGGAAGAGAGGCTTCCTCATAATTTGCCATTAAAGGTCACATGCAGCAATACTCATCTTCTTTGTTACACAAAACTTTGGTTAACATGAATAACATACATGCTGAGTACATGCCACAGCAACTGGTCCACACTCCATAATAATGGAAATGCATGCCTGAGTCAAGTGTCGAAGCCAATAGGCTGTGTGTGAACCTGCTTGGGAGAGAGGGAAGACGCTCTGAAGAGATCTGTCTGTATTTGTTTGCTTGTTACATTTCAAAATGGCTAACTTTAACAAAAACAAAAACAAAAAAGGAGAGTTGGGGGGGGGGTAGTCTCCTATCGCTGACTCCTAATCTTTAATTCACATCTAGCACAACAGTGCGAGACGGATATTGACAGCTGTTATGCCACTCGCAGCAACTGTGACACAAACAAGGCCATTTTGGCTCTGAGCAAACACAGGTTGATGTGCCTATGACAGATGTGGGATCTCTGTCAGTGACCGTGCTCTTCTGGCCAGCCTGACAACTGTGTGTGCACTGCTGGGTGGCACAACCCCGCCCCTAGACCTCTGGTTGTTACTCCTGTTGAGTATCTCTGTGAGTCTGGGTTGGGAACAGATTGTCTACTCTGGTTTATCACTCCCCGTCAAAAAGCTAATATGAAGAAAGACAACGAGAGAGAGAGAGAAGAGGAAATAATGTATGGAGAGAGAGAGAGAGAGAGAGAGAGAGAGAGAGAGAGAGAGAGAGAGAGAGGACCAGATCATCTGTAGTACCATGCGGTCTCCATCCTTCTTTCACTGCTCATTAAAATGCATCCCAAATCTAATTATTCCATTAATATACTATTCCGTAATGGATTGGCAAAGTGGAGACAAGAGGAAGAAAGGGCAGCTGAGGAGAGAGGAGAGGAGGTGTGTGTGTGTGTGTGTGTGTGTGTGTGTGTGTGTGTGTGTGTGTGTGTGTGTGTGTGTGTGTGTGTGTGTGTGTGTGTGTGTGTGTGTGTGTGTGTGCGCGTGTGTGTGTGGGTGAAGCATAGCGCAGAGCATCGTCAAATTTCACAGATGCCTGGTTTAGCCGGCGAGAGTCGATTTTTTTAATTGCGGGGAAAGTCCCGACAGTTCATCTGCAGGCTTTAAATACATCTTCCTAATGCACAACCTCTCCCTCTGGTGGTCTCAGCAGGTCTCTCTATCTCTCTGTCTCTCTCTGTCCCTCCCTCCCTCTCTCTCTCTCTATCTCTCTCTCTATTTCTGCATGCGCGGCGAAGGCCAATGCCCTGGAAGAAGAGTCACCCTGTGACATCCTGCCAGCGAGACTGGGACAACCAGTGACAGCAGGAGCATGTCTACAGGGAGAATGAGTCGCACAGCCATAGGGTCTGTGTGTGTCTGTGTGTGTGACGTGCGTGTGTGTGTGTGTTCCAACGCTAGTGTGTGTGTGTGTGTGTGTGTGTGTGTGTGTATGAGTCAGAGACAAAGAGAGAGAGAGAGATAAAGAAAGGAAGACAGACAGACAGAATGTGTCTGTTTGAGGGCAAGTATGTGTGTGGCATGATATATGAGTGAACATGTAATTGAGAGGACAGAGAAAGAGAAGAGTTCATGTGTATGTGAGTGTGTGTGTAGTACTCAAAATGTGAGAGGGTGGCTTGAATGTGTGTGTACTGCCTGATTCATGTACATCTCTGAACCGACATCTCTTCATGTTTATGTGTGTGTGTGTGTGTGTGTGTGTGTGTTACTCAAAGTGTGAGAGGGTGACTTGAATGTGTCTGTGTGTCTGTACTGTTTGCCTGATTCATGTGCATGCATGTGCAGGTGCAAGACAAAAACATGAAACCGACATCTCTTCATGTGTTTATGTATGTTTGTGTGTGTGTGTGTGTGTGTGTGTGTGTGTGTGTGTGTGTGTTTGTGTGTGTAACTGTGTGTGTGTGTGGGCGTGAGACACTGCCGTGGGGTCGGTAAGGGTGAGTCTGTCACCAAAGGAGCTCTCGGGCTTCCAAAGCGCTTGCCTTGATTAATAGGCACCATTAACTTTGTGCCCAAAACTCCAGGTGATAAAGCGGCCCTGTCTGTCTCTCGCTCTTGGCTTATCAATTTACAGCACACGGGTCACATGACAGGGTCACAGAGGTCACGCCCTGAACAGGCAGGACAAGGTGACAGGGAATTGTGGGAAATGGAGTCCTTTTTCTGAGTGTGAAGGTGAAGAGTATAAATCTAAAAACTCCTTCCACAAAGGACTGGATGTGGTGCTTATCTTCCTGTGTAAATAATTACACCTGAGCCTAATTAATACAGAGAGGCTTATTTTGTCTAAAGGTCTTATGCATTGTGTGTATATTTGGTCTTTCATTATCTTAAGTGTGGACATAAAACTAGCGTTGGAACTGACCATAACAAGATAAACAACAAGCTGCTGCTTAATCAACATAGGCAAGCTGCTGTTTTAACAACTTTTGGGGCTGCTCATCTAATATTGTTCACACAAATTTGATCTGACCCAGCTGCCATTCTAACATAAAATGGATATTTGGTTATTTGACTAAAAACTGGTATTTTACACCTAAAAACATCAACCTGAAACCACAAGCATTATATGCGTAACTAGTAACATATCAAAACCCTGTCTTCTTTCCCCCACCTCCTGGAGGTACGAAATCTCTTATGACTTGCCAGTCAAATTGAATCCAATTTCAGCTATAAGTACGCACTTTAGCAGTCTATTCCAACTGCTCATTTGAATCATCAGTCACTATGAGGAGGCCGTGAGAGGGAGCGGGAACCACAAGAGCTAGCTCCATTAGCATCCATCTTATTAGCGGCCGCCACCTGTCTGCGCACTCCCTTAGACGAATTCTGTTGCGGAGTCGCACTCCAAGAATAAGGAGCGCAATGGGGGGTCTTTGGATGGTAGAGTGTGAAAAGACTCACGGTCTTTAACATGGAAGAGAGAAAGAGCAGCTGGTAAAAGTGTGAATCTAAAAAAAGTTTCCTCTATGTGACGTTGGGAGAGCCTCCTCTCTCTCTCTCTCTCTCTCTCTCTCTCTCTCTCTCTCTCTCTCTCTCGGTTTCTTTTTCTCTCTCCCCATATATTAATGTCAAAATGTTTTCATCATCCATCCATATGAGCACTGAAGATCTTTGAGATTGAGATCATGTCAGAGTGTCACTCTTAATGTTATGATGAGAATACCTCTCTCTCTTATCCATGTTCTCACAGATGCAATATTAATTTGATATTAAATAAATAAATAAAGGGGTCTGAAAAATAGTCTGAAAATGTCAGTGTTGATTTCAACCAAGTAAAACTGAGTCGATGGAGCCAATCCATCAGTGTGACTTTCTTTTTTTAGAGGGTGTTTGTGTGGGCGCTCGCACATGTGTACTGTATGCAATCTGTGAATTCTCCCTAGAAGAGTCTAGAACAGTCCAGATGGTGTGACCTAGAGTGTGAGGGGAAGTTGTGACTCAGGGGGCCGAGCAGGCGTCCAGGGGGTTTTGGGGTGTGTAGTGAGGTTCCTGGGGTGGGTTAGCCTCCTGCCCGGGCTCCTGGAGGTCACCTGACCGAGACCCCCCGACCCTCCCACTGACCCCCGCAGCTAGCAGAGGAGGTTCTGGCTGTTGGCCTCCACTGCTGAGAGTATCTTATAGCTCCCTCTGAGTTCCAGCTGGTTCAAAGGCGACGCACATTTATTAAAAAGGACTGTTTCAAGTGGTTCAAAACTTGCATAGTAAACCAGCTGAATTCATATGCTGATGCATACTGATGAAGTATGTCTTCAGCGGAAAAAAAAACATCCACATGCATGTGTGTTTTACTTTCAAGCAGAATAAAACAGGACCAATACATGTGAGATTGATCTGAATTGTATTCAATCAGAGCTAAATCACATTGCATTAGGGCTTAATCAGATCAGGGCGGTTTCAAACTGTATCAAATGATAACGTGTTCCGCTGTGATTAATTAGCATAAAACCATAGATCATTGATCAAGATGCATAATGAGTCATCTAAAAAGCACACACATGCACACACTTGCGCATACACGCGTGCACACTCACGCTCACACACACACACACACACACACACACACACACACACACACACACACACGGCCCAAGAATGTTCCTAAAGAAGGAGCGTATCAGAATTGAACTGATGCACTGGGAGTGATGACTGCCCAGTCCAACTCCAACCCCCACCATGGTTAATATGCGCACGCGCACGCGCACACACACACACACACACACACACACACACACACACACACACACACACACACACACACACACACACACACACACACACACACACACACACACACACACACACACACTCCCCCTGAAGTGGTAAGGAATGATCTGAATGATGCACCAAGCCACGCCCCTACCCACCCAACAGTAAAAGCACACAAAATATCTGGAGTAACTCAGCAAAATAGTGTAAATAGTAGACACCAATTGTACAATGTTGCTAAAAGTGTAATGTTAAATTGCAAACTGAGTAAAAAGAGTGAATTCTCTTTCAGTTTGGCCAACTTGGTGAATGGATGGGCTACATGCGTCAATAGCTTTTGAAATGGTTCAAGAATCACATTTAGTGTTCAAGCATTCAGAAAAACAAACTGTAATAGGCTCAAAATCTGTTATGCGTTGGCATTTACGTAATGTGCTACATACCAGTGATTCAGCTGTAAGCGAGTCTAAGAACTCCAAGAGCCACTTCAACCACTTCATCCCATCACTACGTGTTTATTGTGGCCACTGACAGACACTTCCAACCTTTTCCCAGGAAATGTCTACTCCTGCTTCTGTAGTTCAATATCACACCATACTGGTTTAGCCAAAGGAAGAGAGCATACACCCCAATCCGAGTCACCAAAGCTGCAGTTTGACCACAATGCGTAAGAGCCAGGCTCTTTGGTATGGCAGTCAGAGCGCAGGCCCAACCATAGTCCATCAAAACCAACTAAGCTGGGTTAGACTTTAGTTATGATTCCCATACAACTACACAAAGCAGGATATTCGTGTCACATTCAAGTGGGGGACATCATTCTGGTCCCGCAGTTAATTCAGGCCCATAAGGTTTCAATGAGATTTTTTAAAGCTAATAAGAGACATAATAAGAGACAAGTATATGGAGCGAAGTACTGGAGCAGAGTGAGAAAAGTCGGAAGAAACTGATGAATGTTCTGGAAGGAGATAAAACTGTTTTTAAAAAGATGATAAAGTGGAGATGGAAAGAGAAGGAATGAGAGTTAGGGTTGGAAAGGGTGGAAAAAAGAAAAAAGAGGGATTTGAAGAGCAGAGAGAGAGAGAGAGAGAGAGAGAGAGAGAGAGAGAGAGGAGGGAGGGAGAGAGAGAGAGAGAGAGAGAGAGAGAGAGAGAGAGAGAGAGAGAGAGAGAGAGAGAGAGAGAGAGAGAGAGAGAGAGAGAGAGAGAGAGAGAGAGAGGAGACAGGAGAGAAAAATGAAGCACTCCATGACAGCACGACAGCACACCAGCAATCCCACACTCCACGGGGGTCTCCGTATCAAAGCAAAGAGTGTGCAGTTCCCCCATTTTATGCTACGAGTGTGTGTGTGTGTGTGTGTGTGTGTGTATGTGTGTGTGTGTGTGTTTGGAGGACCAGCACAGGGAAGTCCAAAGCCCATAGACAGACAGCCGGGCCCCTTATACTAACAGCAGGTGGAGGGCCCTCCACTCAGGGGTGATTTACAGGGCCACTGCCTTGTAGATGGAGCCCGAGGCGAGAAATCAAACACGAGTGCTAATCGCTAACCTCCCACCGGCACGTCCACCTCTCAAACACACACACACACACACACAAAGACTCACACCCACAGATTCACACACACACACACACACACACACACACACACCACACACACACACACACACACAAACATCCCCAGATCAGGACCCCCAAGCTGGTAAACAATATCCACATGAGCTTGTCGGAGCATAGGACAAAGCACTGATTGACTGGTCTGATTGGGCCACTTATGTCAACGGCCACAGACTCTGTGGTTGGAGGAGAGAGACCGAAGGGGATTGGGTTGTTCTGACGGAGTTGATAGGGCTGTTAGCCAAGGCAAGCCACACACACACACACACACACACACACACTCCCACCTCGAGCCCTCAGGCCCATCGTCTGTGTGCACCTTACCTTAGCGATCTGGACACACCAGTTGAGCAGCAGCTGGGAGCCAATGTTGTCCTTGTGCTCGTGAACGTAGTCCAGCAGGCAGCCGTGCGGCATGAGCTGTGTGACCAGCTGGATGGTGGGGCTCAGGCACACGCCCAGCAGACGCACCAGGTGAGGGTGCTCCATACTGGCCATGATCAGGGCCTCCTGCTGGGCAGAGATAGGACCCGTGAGTCGGGGGTGTGGGGGGTGTGGGGGTGGAGAGGGTGGATGAGGAGGGAGAGAGAGACTGAGAGAAAGAGGGAGAGAGTGAGAGAGAGGGAAAAGGAGAGAGAGAAAGAGGGAGAGAGTGAGAGACAGAGGGAAAAGGAGAAAGAAAGAGGGAGATTGAAAGAGAGAGAGAGAAAAGGAGAGAAAGAGGGAGATTGAGAGAGAGAGAGAGGGAAAAGGAGAGAGAGAAAGGGAGAGAGTGAGAGATAGAGAAAGAGAAAGAAAGAAAGAGAGAGAGAGAAGGGAACAGGGGGGTATGGTTACATTCATCCCCGAAAGCAGACGTAGCGCTCCAACGAGTCTTTACACGGTGCTCAGCCAAGCTGGTAATGAATTTGCTCTCGAGCATAAGAGTGAAAGGCTTGGAGTGAACAATGCTGCACTGGAAGCTGGGTGTGTGTGATATGTGCGAAGGTGTGCACATGAGTGTGTGTGTGTGTGTGTGTGTGTGTGCGTGCGTGTGTGTGTGTGTGTGTGATAATAATGTGTACATGCATAGGTGATATCCGTGAAGGTGTGTATGTGTGTGTGTGTGTGTGTGTGTGTGTGTGTGTGTGTGTGTATGTGTGTGTGTGGTTTGAAAACATATTTCCCCTAAACAGTAAACAGCCCTTTGAAGAGCACAACAGAGCAATATTCAAGGAAACTGTGCCTCACCCTCCTCTAACCCAAAGTAAAAATGAAATATTTGCAAGGCTCCCTGCGGCTGATCAAAGCGCTTTCATGCACTTTGAGGAGGCCGGCCTGCATGAGGCCTGGGGTAACCCTCGGAGCAGACGCCCTTACTAGATCACAACCCTGGGTCACGGGGGCAGCTGGTAACGAGGTCCTCGCCATTCTATCATTCAGAGCGAAGCTACACTTGCCCCAGTGTTCGCAGTGGAGAGACATGTGTGGGCGGGGGGGTGGGGGGTTTAGTCCCGTCAGTGGCACTAAATGAAAGCCTGAATTGAGGTTGCCATTTCAAATCCCAGGGATAATATTATGAGGCATTGACAGTGTTGTGTGTGTCTGTGTGAGTGTGAGTGTGTGTGTTCGTGTGACTGTGTGTGTGTGTGTGTGTGTGTCTGTCTGTGCGTGTGTGAGTGTGTTTCTCTCATCTCTCTGAGAAGAGTTGACCTCCATTAAGGCCACCGACCCTGGCCATTCCTCAAACACACCAAACCTGCAGTCTGCACTTCGAGAGAGCCACAACTACAGCAAGTCTCGAGATTAGAGAAAGATGGAGATTATTTTCCAAATGCATTCCAGCCATACCAACAGTTTCCAAGTCAAGGGTGACTGCAAGCCTCAATTATGCAAATGGAAACATATGCAGAAATGTTAGGAGACAGACAGGAGGACAGAGAGAGAGAGAGAGAGAGAGAGAGAGAGAGAGAGATGCTTCTCTGTATTTATGTGTGTGCCTGAGTATGTGTGCATCTTTAGCATTTTAGTAGACTTACTATCTAACCTTTGCCCTCCTCTATCCCACCTGCACTGCAAGTAGTCAGCACTATATCTACATAACAACCCAGAACAACCTCACTACAGACTTTCTAGACATCATATTTTGACATCAGATTTTGGACAGAGAAAACACATTGTTTTAAAAGTAAGTCTGAGGCATTATTTTAAATGGCATTAGTGTCTTGTTTGCTTAACACTGGTGAGGTATCACAAGTAACACCTTGTGAGTTGCTGTCCTGTGTTACATTGATTTTGTCATTGAGTCAGCTAGTAGAAATCTTGTAGTAATCATGTTTTGCCAATTCAAATTTTTATTTGTTGAGGGTGTTTGATTGTTCCAAAATTTTGTTCATTTTGTTGCGTACATACAGTAAGGTAGTATTCATTTCATCAGCTTTGGTAACTTTGGAGTTATGTTTTCATATTTTCCTTTATTTGAAATAGACATTTACAAAGTAAAAATGCATATGGAACACATCTCAGGATCATCAGCTTCAGACTGTGAACAATGACAACAGCTTTAGCCAGGAGGAGAGGGAAAAACTCCAACACTTCCCAGGGCCTGCAGGCTCGGGCGCTCAGAAAAAAATAAATTTCAACAGTTCCTACAGGAGTGAGAAGAGCAGAGCTTCCCCCAAAGGAGCAATCACACAAGCGTCACCTCATTTCATTGCTATTCATTAGCATGTGCCTTGGGCTGGGAACACCTTTCGGCGTTCACACCTTCATCAGTGCATACATGTGGCGCTAGAATGCATTAGCCCGCTTCAGGGTAAGCATTTCCACTGATGATGCACAACATGTTATCAATATTAATTGTAAAGACACTATGATGATCACAATTATATCTTTAGACACAATGGCTGGTATAACACAACATTTTCTTCTTTTTTTCTTTCTTTCTTTCTTTTTTTTCTCTCTCCCCCTCTCTCTCCCCCTCTCTCTCTCTCTGCTTTCCATTCTCATTGTTCCAGTAAGGTTGAGGTGAGAGCGCTGCCAAGATCATGGGTTCAAATCCCAGAGAGCTCCGGCTCACTGATACATAAATGCATCAGTGTCAAATGCCAAGGCGAGTTGTTTTGGATGAAAGAATTGATTAAATGGTCGAATGCAAATGCTTTTTCTGCTTCTCACCAAATATCCATGGAGCCCAATCCTGGCTCACCCCTGGGGGTCCAGACACACATCCAAAAAAAAAAAAATTCCATGCAATTGACAAAAATCTTTGTATAGAAAAAAACTAAAGATCCAGCCTGAATACTTAATAGCTTAAACAGCATAAGGAAGAAAACATCAATTCGGATGGATGTCAAGAAAACCTGATACTGATCTCATGCTGCTCAAGTCAAGTCTAACATTTTCAAAGGCAAACATACTGTATTATGAAGACCATATATTGACTTGAGAGGATGCTGAACACTCTTCACTATGAGATAAACCTGTCTAAAGACTGAGATGTTTTTCTTTTTTTTTTACTCTGCAGGATTTAGGCAGAGCACAACTTCTGACACCGAAAGTGTCAGATAATGCATGGCAGTTTTATCAAAGGTCCTCGAATTTGTCTGACATTGATAGGGACACGTTGGCAGGCGTTCAGGCTTCCCATACAGCCCTCTGATGCTGCACCTTCCATCTGCCAGAGGGGAGAGTGGCAAAGCAGAGCCGGCAAAGAGGTCTCAGGTGTGCAAGCGCTGCTAAACGACGTAGGCTCTCAAGAAAAACAACCTGGGGGATCCTGGTGTGGGGCCCAGGGGAGCTCGTAGATAGAAAACACAAATTCTGAAAACATCCACATTACGCCGCTAGGAAATCTGTCAAGCAAAAAAAAGAGAGACTTTGTCTTCCGATAGGTTGCATCGGGAAGCAAAAGCATTTGTTGTTATTTTTTCCCCCGCAAGTTTTTTTTTAAAGACTCGCTCTACTGTGGCTGTTTAACTACATTTTAAATGCGCAGGCTTCGGTGAGAATAATTTGCAGAACAACAAATTGTTGTGTGGATAGAATCAATATCATCTGGCATTAATTGTGATGCAGGAAGCTTTGTTCAGATCACATGAGCATGTCTGTATTAGATTTCACTTTCCTCTCTGAACCATCTGGTGTAGTTTGTGGTAAAAAGTGAATCTTCATTTCGTTATTTGCGATCAAGAAATGAAAATAAGCTCTGATATAATCATGGATGACACATTAAGGGGACAAACAACAGGGGAGTTGCCGGCACGGAATGCCCCCATCAATTGCCTCTTAATTAGCATGTTATAGCAAGTGGTATCACATTTGTGCAACACATGTATCAAGCGACCAACTTAGCAGATTTGACTTGCAGTTGAACTCACTGAAGCGGAGGGATCCACATAACATGGAAGCTAAAATGTTGTGAATAAAGTGATATGCCATGGCAGATCTCCACCTCATTTGTCTCCAGAGGGTAACAAATCTAAATGTGTGTGTGTGTGTGTGTGTGTGTGTGTGTGTGTGTGTGTCTGCGTGTGTGTGTGTGTGTATCTCAGTAAGGAGAGTGAGAGAAGGAGGGAGAGAGAGAGAGAGAGAGCGTGACAGAGAGAAAGAAAAGTTGAAAGAGTGAGCGAGTGAGTGAAGGTGTGCATACCCATCATGACTAATGCTCCTTGCAGACGGGGACATTTCCTACTGTCCAATAATTCACCATAATGTCCTTTGTCAGGCTGTCACCATCAGTACATATTGAGTAGGGAGACAATCTCCTTCCCCTCCCCTCTCCTTTCCCCCATCTCTCTCTCCCTCTCTCTCTCCCTTTCTTTCTCACTATCTGTTTCTTTGCCCCATCTTCCCCCACCGTAGCCTGACGAGCCAGACCCACATCAAGATGTGGGGTCTGGGGACTCACCATTCGCAGTGCTCAGTCCAAAGGGGCGGGATAATCGGTTGTCTTTCAAATTCCCTCTGCACGCAATAGGACAGCGCTACAACTCATGAGTCCCATGCCTTTTCCCACCAGCGAAGCTAGTTGGCTAGTTCAAACTTTTGCAAACTTAAAAAAAAAAGCTTAACTCGTGCCACGCTGTTCGCCAACAGCAACATCCATCTTCTTTGTTTTCAAGTAGCAGGGAATTCACGCCAAACCGTTGCAACTCTGCCATCAATCATTATGTTAAGCCTGCCTACCGACTCTATACACGATGTGCTTGGCCTTATCGAAGTTTAAATTTTCCAGCTCGCAAGCCAACGGAGAGTTGCTAGACTAGGCTAGGGTGCGTCTAGATTTCTAGGTTACCCCCACTTCTCTCTGTTCCTCTTCTCTGTTGTTGGTGAAGCAGGAGGAGGTAGTAGTAGTAGTAGTCATGCCCGGGCTCTCTTTAAACAGCTCTCAAAACGCGCCCTCACGAGCGAGCGCTCATGGCCTTGATTGCTGATTGGCTGTCGGGCCCCGGGGCGGCAAGAGGGAAGATCTGTCAGCCGGCCCTCCCCAGTGGCCTGGGCTACACTGCCGACACCTGACACCCCATTAATGGCATCACATCGTCCACGTTTTTTGGCCATGAAGGGTGTGTTTGTGTGCACTCGTGCAGGATGTAGGGGTGTGTGAGCGTGAGAGAGAGAGAGAGGAAAGAGAGAGAGAGAGAGACAGAGAGAGAGAGAAAGAGAGCGGAAAAGAGAGAAAACCACAGAGAGAGCGACATAGGGGGGTAGAAAAAAGAAAAGAAAAATAAAGACATGTAAGAAAAGAATAAAAGAGGGAACAAAAGAGCAACAAGGGAGAGACGAGAGCGAAGGGCACCATTTTTTTTCTTTCTTTCTTTTTGTGTGGGGGACCCTCAATTAAGTTGGTCTGCAGAGCCTGTCTCTCCCTGTCAGCTCAAAGGCAAGTGAAGGTCTTTACCCCCCTCCCCTGGTCTTGTCCCACCCTTATCTCTCCAGTTGCCCCCCCCCCCGTGTCTGGTTTACAGCCCCCTGCTCTCCAGCGACAGCGAGAAGGACCGACACAAGAGCCTTCCTGCCCAGATTTATGGCTGCTGTTAAAAGGGAGTGCTTGACCCACTCTACGAGGTCCCTGTGAGTGGCCCGTGATATGTGTAACTTTTCTGAAGTGTGAAGGTATTATGAAGTGCACATATTGATTTGCCGAACGCTGTGAGCCGTGTGTATTAACCGTGTAAGGGATTCGGATGAGAATAAAAGAAGGATTTGAACAAAATTTCTTTCACAGCCTTGACTCTCACTTGCCTTTCCAAAACTGCCTTTTCAAACTATTCAAAATGGCAACCACAATTCAGCCTTCATTAAGTGCTCACAGTTGTAATAGTACATCCCCCAACATCCAACATTTCACTCATTCACACACACACACACACACACACACACACACACACACACACACACACACACAGATAGTGTAAGGACGCTGACTTACGTCCATGAACTCCACGTTGGCTTTGGGTCCTGTGGTCTCGTTGAGTACCTTGAGGGCCACTGGGATCTTCACCGTCTCTCCCTCGGGCACCCAGATGCCCTTTGGGACAAACACAGCAGCAGTAGCCGTAGCAGTGAGATCACAGCACACACACACGCACACACACAC